>NC_028646.1:59956835-59989362 GCF_001406875.1 Solanum pennellii
TACCGTCGTCTTCAACTCAACCGCAACTCTAGCCAGTCTTCATTACACCGGATTTCAGGGTGAGCTAATGCTTCTAGCTTGGACTGGATCTTCTTCCTCATGTCTTGATGCCTTGAAGTTCCGGCATGGACTAGCTTTTGTTTATTTTAGCTTCTTAGAATACTCTTAGTTTAGTAATTTGATCATAGATGTTCTTGTGGTGATGACTTCCAGATTTTGGGGAATAATAGATGTTGAATTTTAGAAGTTATTGAATTGGTTTTTATTAATGAGTTTAAGTCTTCCGCATTGCTTTATGTTGATATTAAATTGAAATGATAAGGTTTAGATTGGTTGGTTCGCTCACATAGGAGGGTAAGTGTGGGTGCCAGTCGCGGCTCGGTTTTGGGTCGTGACATTATGTAGGAAGGCTATCGAGTGTATAACATGCCTATAACAAGAATAAAGACTAAACAATCTAATTTGCTTCTTCTATAAGCACATAAAAACGTTAATGAATAATTAAAAGAACAAAGTCTAAACAATATAATTTTTTGTAAATAATTTCCTGATTCGTTTTAAGGGAATTATTGGGGTATAAATAGTAAATTAGTTCAGTTTGAAAAGGTTAGAATTACGCCTAGGGTTTGGAGAAGAGAGAAAAGAAGAAAGAAAGGGACAAAAGTCAAGAATTTGCCAAAACTTTCAAAGCTTTGCGAGTGGAATTTGTCGGGGGTGATCCCTATAAAGGTGTGTGCGATCATTTAGTGGTAGTTCGATTAACCCACCCACCTAACTTGTTTCAATTCAGTGATTGGTGAGTTCTTTACATGTTAGTATGTGATGTTCTTGAAGAACATTGTCGAATTCCAGTTAGTTGAGTTGTCGAATGCCTAGTGTTCATTTGATTTGTAATTATGGGTTGTTTTTTGAGTTAAATATATTGGGTATTGAGGGTACTAATGTTCTAAGTATTTTGTAAAAGAACCATGGAAGTTTAGAGGGTTTAGAGATGAAAAATGAAGGAGAAAGGTCAGAGATTTTTTAGGCAAGGACTGGGGCGCCGCGCCTGCCAGAGCGCCACAAAAGTTCTTTTGAGCTTTTGCCTATGGCGCATTGCTCCAGCCAATGTGCCACAAAAAGTTCTCTAAACTATGAGGGCTCGATCCCCGTGCCTCTCAAAGCGCCAGGGACGTCAGTTCTCCCCGTTCTTCCCAATACCTTTTCGTACTAATTACAATGTGATGTAGCTATGTTTCCTAGTTGATTCCAACACTCTATGGTACATGTTAACGTCATGATATTATCCATAAACATAAGATCATGAACCTTGAATCCATAATGTAATTCAAGGAAAGTTAAGATCGAATTCAAAGAAGCTAACAGTAAATTATGAACGTTAAGAAGCAAGTCAAAGTATGTTCTCAAAGTTTTCAAGTGTCTTTACTAAACGTTTTAACTTTTTTTAAGGATCAAGTTGCAAATTAGGGAAAGAGTAAAGAGTTGAGTTCATTTGTCAAAAGTTAAAAGAAAACTAAGTATTCTCTAAGAGTTGCAAAAATTTTCACATTTTGAGAAAGAAAGGAATATGAGACTTCCAAAAGAGCCTTTGGCTAGTTAAAGTAAAGAGGAAACTATGATTTCCAATAGAGCTTTTAAAGTTAATTTTAATGATTAACTCAAACCAGATAAAAGTTGTTTAAAAACCATACGAACTAAATATGTTTTTAAGTAGTATTGAGTTAAGTTATTCTTGATTTGACTAGAGCCAAGATAAGTGTTCCTTCTAACACTTTAAAAGCTTAAGTTGTTTTAACATTTCAAACCGCATACTCATACATTCAATATACTGATGCCTACTGGATGCATTATTATGATACAGATGCATGTAACCAGGACCATCATCATGCAACGCCTCTTTGATCAAACCGAACACTCAGAGTATGGTCTTATATTTAGTTTTAAATTAGAGTAAGGGTTAGGGTGGATTTTAAATGGGACAGGCTTATGGGTATTAAATTGCCTGATTTTCCATGGTAGATACTGATGTTTATTGGTCACGTGACAAAAAAATCACATGGCATGCTTGGTGGCATTAGTAAAAGTTAGAGTATTTTTGAGCCAACAAAAAAAAGTAGGGTATTTTTTAGCCAAAACACAAAGAAATATTATTTTTGTTCTATTTCAGATAGTTAAGAGGTATTTTTGACCTTTTTCATTTTTGATTAAAAGTTTTTCTTTTAATATAAAGGACTGTTTTTTCTTCCTTCTAAGAAAGTTCTTCAATATACACCTATATTATATACTTTTGATAGTGCACCATTCTTTAAGATACTTTTATTTTCCCCCATAATTTGAAAGGAATAAATTTGAATCTACTTTAATGATTAGTAGTGAAATATTATGTTTATCTTAGGTTAACTATAATGATCAATCAATTTATTCATCTATTTTTTAAAAAAAAATTTGCCTATTTTCATAATATTTTTAAAAAATAAGTTTCAAACTTGAAAGATAATGATAATACCACCACTAATTTTCTTCTCATACTCTACATAGATAGATTCAATTATTTATCAAAAATAATATTGCAAATATTTTTTCGGTAAATATGTCTAAGATTGAGATCTATTACAATATAAGTTGATTAATATGTGCAACTGCATAACCAAAAGAGTTACATATAACTTGAAAATTATGATGGAATTCAGATATGAGAAATGAATGAATCATCATTGTAACTGCAGTATGTATATCTTCAGAAGCAATGGAAATGCTCTCCAACGGAAAAAAAATTTGATGTCATTATAATCTGTGCTCATTCACCAAATTTGGTTTCTTTTAAACTCTTCGCTAAAGTTGTGATGGTTGGTATAATTTCACTATGTAAGTATTTATTCTATTAATCCACTTATGACATCTATTATGAGAAAAGTCAGTAATATTTATAAATACTACAAAAATCGACTAAACAATTTGCTATTAATATATAATAAAAATATTTAGAGCTAAAGAATTATTCAATAATTCACTTTAATTATGAGTAGCAATGAATATTTTGTTATTTAGTGAGATTAGTGATTTGTTTTTAATGTCTATTTTATTTAATAATTGATAAGTTATTACTTTGGAACACAACTTTTATAGTGAATATGATTGAAATTAACTATTCATATAGTATTTAATACAATTAAAGTCTAATTGTCAACTTCTTGAAATCATTATGCAGTTGTATGCGATGAATTCAATGAACTCTTAGCAAAAAAGTCTTTGAAAGAAGGACCATGTTTTTTCCTACAAAGGTCACTAAATGAGAAAATTGTGAAATAGTTGCGGCAATTTGTATTGAGGAGAAAATTAGAAAGAGAGAGCGGAAAAAGAATCAAAAGACGGAGACAAGATGATTATTAACTATGTTGATACGAATAATATGGGTGGAGATGATGAAAAATTATTTAAACAAACAAATGGCGTGACTAATATTGAGTAACGTAGATATAATATTCATGAAGTTGAGGACAATATCGTAATGAATGGAAAATACAAGCGGAGGAGGATATTGTCTTCAATTTCATAAATATTATTTCTATTCTCCTCAATATGAGGTACACCATTTGTTCTTTTAAGTAGTTCCTCATTATCTACACCCATATTATTTGTATCAATATCAACTACCAAGACTGACCTCATCAGCCTAATCTTTTCATTCTTTTGATCATGACACTAATATCAAATTAAAGCTTTATGTATATTACTAAGCCCGGATATCAATATGATTTCTCTACTATACTATACTTTATTACTACTATGGAAATTCGGAAACACTTTCCCACTTAGAATTCATAAGAAATAGTCAATCCTTAACTCTCAGTCTGCATACTCTAACTACCATAACATTCCACAGCACAACTTAAGTGCTACCGACTCACTTAATGCGCATTATCTCCCAAGTAACTCTATCATCCTCTAAATACCATGAGGTTCTACTTTCAAAATTTACAAATCTAAATTAATCTATCACATTATGAATACTCTGTCTCTTCTATAAATATATTCACCACTCACACTTTGTCATTACTAACACTATGACACATTATCATAAACCCTTTTTTAGTTAAGGTATACTCTAATTCATATTAACTTACAACACTTAATCTACCTCTTATTTGAGCTCTTCACAACTCATCAGTTCTTAGTCTACCACAAGGGAAACTTTTCATTAATAGTTTATTAGGTGCATGACTATACAAACCTAGTTTGCCAAAACAACATCTCCTTTTCATAGATCTCTATACCTCTGCATACTTATCTCTAATTACGGCTCTTTCACTAGTACTGCTCATGATCTCATAACTGCTGCTACTTTTGGGGGTGCAAATCATACCTAGGATCTAAACATACTCCCTCTCATAAAGATCTTAGATGAAACAAGATTTAGGAAAAATAGAACTACTCGCTTTTAGATCAAATGCACAATTCATGTGAATATGGGTGCATTCCTATGAAACTAAATATTTAACATACTCTTGGGCTTCTCTCAAGCCCCTTAGGAGAATCATGACTTCCTTAAAAATTTTGCTGAGAACGACTCATTCATAAGGATCTTTTAACTTCACTTTTCAACCACCTCTCGTATGATTGGTAGTAGAATAAATAAGAGAGCATACGACTTAGAAAAGATCTCTATAACTTAGCTCTTTCGCACGATTAAAAGTATGAAAGAAGGAAAAAACTTACATAAATGTCTGTAGTCCCTCATTTATAGAAGTGGGGCCCTCACAACCATAAAAACGATCCTACTTGACACGGCTTCATAGACTCCCTAGGACACTTAAACCTATGCCCTAATACCAAGTTTTCCAGACCCGAGCCTACACCCTGGACGTGGCCGGCACTTGAAGACCATTTCTGGTCCCCAAGCGAACCCTCATCCTGGATGACTACAAGCAGAACAGTCACTTAAGCATACAAAGCTTGAAAAGTTAAAAAAGATTCAGTAACCTAAGAGGAACAACTTGAATAAAATAATATATTCAACAAGCCATAAAATAGGTAACATTAGTCTTTAAAACATTTAATAAAATACATGTAAAATACAGACTCATTAACTAAACTGGCAATCTATGAAGCCTCTAACTTACAATGATGGAAGTCGGGACAAGACCCACGACCTCCTGACTAAACTGAAAAGTAAATGAATTCCTCCGGAAGCAAAGAGGCTCATCGTAGCAGACTTGAACTCTAGGATGTATCAACGAAGCTCCTGTTGATGATGCTGAATACCTGTGTAAGCATCATGCAAAAATGCAGGACAATTGGCTAAATACGTGGAATGTACGAGAATGTAAGGGAAATTCTAAAGAATAACATAAGGTTGATACTTGAATAAAAGATTGGAACATACCAAACTCTTCTCAAACTTGAAACCCAATGAATACTCAAGAATAAGATACTCATCTCAGTGATTAAATACTTAACTCAATGATATGATACTCGACTAAGGATACTCAAGTCAAAATACTCAACTCATGATACTTAGTTGAACTCGTTTCAATATAAAATAGTTTAAAACCAGTGCAATACAAAGAAAAGTCGTTTCAAAACATGATCTTAACAAAAGATATTGTTATCATAAATACATATCATGCTCCCTCTCACAGTCTACTTGTGCAATGCATGAATGAAGTCTCATATCCACATTCATACTAAGCAGAACCCCTTGAGGAACCATGTAACTAATACTGTGGGAGTTTCTCTAACTAACAACCATTACTATGAGGACGATCGTACACCTTGCTATCGTTATAGGACCTTACTCAACTTAGTAGATCCATTACCTCACCTTACGTGATCATCTAAAAAGTATTACCCACCCATTCCCATGACGGCTACATAGTTTACATGGAGAGTTTAGTTAATATGAACTCTCATCCCTACATCGATGCTCAATAATACTTCCAAAACGTACTTTAGCTCATTTTTTAATTGAAACTTCTTTTCTTTGTCTTGAGATAATTTGGTGAACCCTTTAACTTTAAGAAGCTCCTCTTGTAATCAATGTTTCCCTCTTTATTTCAAAACTCTTTCGGAACTTCTAAGTTCCGTTTAAACATAAATTTGAAAACATTTATAAACTCTTATGGAAGACTTAGTACCCTTATAGATTTTAAGAAATGAACTCAACTCTTGCTCTTTACTTAACTTGAAACTTAATCTCTTAGGGAATACTTAGTTCCCTTATAGCTTTTTTGAATTTAATTAACTCTTTACTATTTGTTGATTTAATTTTAAGTCTTTAAAACAAAGTGAAAACTTTTGTGAAAGACATTAGAAAATTTTATAAACTTTACTTCTACTTGCTCTTAACTTACAGACTTGACTCTTAACCTTCGTTGAATTGAGTATGGATTCATGGTTAAGGATCTCATGTGGATGATTTCATAATTTTCAACTTGGAGAGTTCATGAAGAATTATGATCATGAATTACTAAAATCGAGAACGAAGAGGTACTTCTTAACTCAATATAGGAATAAAGAACTCAATACTCAAGAGTTAGAAGTCTGAGATACTACTCCTCTCAATAATACTCAATTTATGGAATTCATGCGGAAGTTATAGGCATGAACAACTCGACTCAAAACTTGCTTCAAATCAATGATGGATCTCAAGTAATTCACAATTTAACTTAGAGACTTTTAGTGAACTCTACTCTTAACTCTCTCTCTTGAATGTGGATTATGAATTCAAGAGTTTTGGATCATGTCTTTGAGGATTTAGATGATATTGTAGACTTATAAATACATTCTCGTTAATTCATTCTCACTTACTTGAGTCTTGAAATAAGTTACATGAAATTGCAGAAGGATCCTCAAAAAGACTCGAAGGGACTCTCTCAGAAGGAGTGAAGATACACTTTAAATGAGCTAAAACGGGACTACCGAAGCAAAAGGAGTGGGGCAGGCAACCTGGCGTGTTCTGGCAGTGGGGAGCCATCCCCTAACATCAGAGAGTACATTTGGCCGCACTGGAGGCGTGCCACCCCAGTTTTCTGTGCGTATGTGGGGCGCGCCATGCCAGGCCCTCTTAAGGCAACGTTTCAACAAATTTTTCCTCTCGTTTTCTGATCCTAAATTGCTATTAATCGATTTCTTTTCTCAAGTCTTCCTTAGATTAAATTACCCATCCTAAGTTAAAACTAATACTCTTAAAAAAGCACTAAAAACAATCACTTTCATCTCATGAAATCATCAAAATACACAAAAGACAAGATCTACAATGAACCTCAAGAACACCTAACAAGAACTTGAATCCTTCAACTTTTTGAGAATTAAATTACACTAAAAATAACATTTTTGGCATGTGGGTGAACAGACCCAACAATATGGAAGCTTACTTACCTCTAAGGGATTAGAACCATGGCGAAATTCCACAAGAAGACGCAAGAATCTCGAAGAACCCTACTCTTTTCTCTTCTTTTCGGGGGTGGGGTGGGGGGGAGATCCTATAGAATCCTATCCCAATTTTTCTTTTGCTAGGCCCATAACTAAAAATCCAACTTTCTAACAATTACAAGGTTTATTCGAATATGAAATGCAATCTTTGAAATACAGCATCTCTTCTTTCCTCTTTTTGAAGTTTCAACTAAAACTCGAAGAGTATTTTTGGATTATGAAAAAGAACCTAACAGGATTCTGTCCCCAAAATATAACTAAAAATGATTTAAATGTGATTGGGTAAGGAAAGGACCAAAATATCCATCACTATTTTCGGCTAACTTTTCTTAACTGGACAGTCTAACTAAAAAGGGTCATATCTCACTCATCCAAACTCAAAATTTAGCAATCTTGCTGGCGTTGAAAATATAATGCAAAAAGATCTTTTCAGTGGTATCTAGTAGCACACCTAACTCATCTTGTACTAGGAATTATGGTCATTTGAGATGACCCAAAACTCATACTTACCTTTACTTGCAAATTGTCAGATTTTGCTATTTCCAATTTTCTTGTCGTAATTCAAGGTTCTAAATCTAGTGATTTGACCTTAATAATTACGAAAAATTTTAATTCCTAGGTAAAATCTCACTCACTGCGATAAACTTTTTGACTCTTAGTTGGAAAAATCTTCTCGGGTGTACAGCTTTGGAGCACAATAATAAAAAGTGTTTAGCGACGGATATTAGCAACGTAATCAATTCCGTCGTTATATGACTACGGATTTGCAATAAAGTAGTCATTTCATTGCAAAATTTACAAATTATTTTGTGAATTAAAATATAGCAATGGATTGACGGCGGAATATGTTTTTTGTCGCGAATAATAGCGGGAAACTTTGTCGCCTTAAATTTCGGTATAAATTTTGCAACAAAGTAAGTGTTACAAATTTAATAATATATTGCGAAGAAAGTAGTGATGGACAAGCGTTGCTAGAATGTAAAATATATTTTTATGGAATTTTAATTACGTATTAACGGAAATTTCTGTCTCTAAAAATTAATGCAAATAATTATATTTATTTATAGCGATGGATATCAGAATCCGTCGCTAAGTTCATTGCAATAATTTTACAAATTCATCATTCATTGAAAGCACAAAAAGAAAATGAGAATTACAATCCCTAAAAAATAGGATTTTATCTCTGTGAAACGTCCCAAGAGCAACGCAGCAGCTGAGTGAGGGGTAAGAATTCAATTTCTCCCGTCTCCTTCTCCTTTTAATTGCTCTAGCCTCCCTCTCTTTCGATTGCTCCCGTCTCAGGTTTACGGTAAAATTGCTCCTGTCTCCTTCATCCTCAGGAGAAAGGTTAGCTTCTACCTTTGGTAATTTTTCTTTTTTCATATGTTCGGTGAGCTTCTAGTGTGGTGAAGACGAGGGTTTTGACTTCTATTTTGGTGAAAAATAACCGGGGAAACGGGATGGGGTTATCAGGGAAGAACATTAGTCTTTTGGAAATTTTCTTGGATATGTGATGTTAGGCATATTGATAAACCACATTGTCTACTGAACTCACTCTTACACAACAAAAAATCTTCGGTAAAATCACTTCTGATGGAAGTTCTTCTTTTGCATCACCACCTAAAACTTTTAAGCAGTATTATAAAAATAAAATGATACTTGCTATTGATGTACACATTATAAGATTCTTGTATTCATTTATTGTATGTTCTCTTTAAATATTGCAGGTAGCTTAGCAAATCTTATAGATATAACATGCTAAAAGATGATAGAAAAAGAAAATTCAAAAATGATAAATAGGTATTGACATGATTTAGCAATTAGATTTTAATGATGAGTACATATCTCAATGATTTTTTACGATAAGAGTGTGTGCTCTATCTACTTTAGCATTCACGGTGAGATATGAGATTATATGAATAAGGCGTTCGATGTCTTAACTTAGCTTCTACGATCATTAGCAAAAGAAGAGATTTTTTATTGTTCTTAGTCTCTTCTTATGTATGAAATTGTTAGTAGAAGTTTCAACAATAGTTGTTTGGTACATCTTTTTCTAAAGGTTTTATGTGTTAGCTATAAAATTTTATCACGATATCGATGAAATGTGTATATTTTCCTTGTGTCTTTTCTTTTAGTGTTGAAAGGAATGAGTTAACTATTGTTTTTAATAGTTTACTTTCTTTCGTTAGTGTTGTTTTCTTGTACTTTGCTCTAATTACTGATATTGAATATTTTTCAGATTTATTTTTAGACTCTAACCTTCCTTTCTTCTACTTTGCTTGACGAAATTCTCGATATCTCAAAATAACAGTGAAAAGAAGTCTCCAAGCATTTCAATGTCTAGTCATTGCCTGTAGAAAGGTAACGTTTCCTCCGTAATCTTCTCCTCGTATTCTTCTATTCATGATATGCCTCGCTAGTCTGTTGTTGGATCGCTGTTGTTTGTAGATGAAAATTTATCACTTTAATTTGCTATACATGGGTTCTTAATAGATTTTCTTGATTCATATTAATGTGAAAGTTGGCGTTTATCGTTTATTATTTAGTATTGACACTTATTTGTTCCTTTTTGTTTTAATCTATTTTTGGTGACTACTCTTTGCTATGTCGTAGAATCTCGGTTCTTCTTTTTCATTGTATGTAAGCCTATGTTTTACATTCAGTTATTCTAATATTAATGATGCTTTCTTTTCAGCTGTAATTCTTCAATACCTTTTGTTTGTCATCAATTTGGTGGGACTAAGTCCTCCTAGTGAATAAAAATTGTTTTTGTTTTGCCGAAATGCATGTTTTGTTCTAATTTTATGAATATGAATAAGAGGACCATCTGGTCCACATTTGTTCTTGTTAATGATTTTTTTTATTTTTTAGATTTAAACTTTATTAGGAACATGAAAAATCTAGAGCATGGTTGGATGTATGATAGGTTGGATGGTCGAGGGTCTATACATCCTAGTTTTGTAATTGGAGTGGATAAATTTATCCAGTTTGCATGTTTGCAACAGAATCGCATGAGCGGCAATAAAGTTAGATGTCCACATAAGAAATGCCACAACTATAGGTTCACGGATGTTGCAATGATTAAGAATCACCTTTATAAATCTGGATTTGTTGATAACTATTTTATCTGGAAACATCAAGGAGAAAAAAATATGATCGGTGAGATTTCTTGTGATCAAGATTCGAATTGGGGTGCTACACCTGAATTAGGATATGAAAATCCATACTGTCAAATGATTTTAGATACAGATGGTCCTAACTTTCCCAAGGTTCAAGTTGGAAATCTTTTGGAAATACTAACATGAGTCATCTCATCATTGTGAACCTTCAATGGAGGAAAATCCTAATCCCGAGTCTCAATAATTATATGATTTGCCACAAGCAGCTGATGCAAAATTATATCTCGGTTCTTCCCTCTCTCAACTTATTGTTGTGTATCGGATGTTAAATATTAAAATGGAAAACAATTTCAAAGAGAGGTTATAACCAACTGATGCAATTGTTGAAAGAGGCTTTACCTGAAGATAACATAGTGCTTGATAGCTACTATCAGACCAGGAAGCTAGTGCGTAGCTTGGGTTTTCTTATTAAAATGATTGATTGCTGTGAATCAGAATGTATGTTGTATTGGGGTGATGATGAACACCTTACATCTTGTACATTTTGTGGACATGATAGATACAAGTGTCGTGTTGGCTCTCGTAAGAAGAAATTGATCCGTTACAAGAAAATGTATTATTTTCCTTTGATTCCTATATTGCAAAGATTGTATACATCTCATGCTACAGCTGGCGACATGAGATGGCATCATGAGCATACAAAAGTGGATTGTGTAATGCATCATCCATCAGAATTTGTGGCTTGGTATCACTTCAATGACACTCATCCTTTTTTTGCTCAGGAACCAAGAAATGTAAGGTTGGGATTATGTACTGATCGTTTCCAACAATTTAGTCAGTCTGGGATCAGATACTCTTCGTGACCAGTGATTGTCACACCTTATAATTTACCTCCAGGAATGTGTATCAAAGAGGCTTATATGTTCCTAACAATCATTGTTCTGGGGACAAACAACGCCAAACATAAAATTGATGTTATTTTGAAGCCTCTAATAAAGAAATTGACTTTGTTGTGGGAGACAGGCGTGCAAGCATTTGACATCTCAAAAAAGAAAAACTTACAACTAAGGGCATCTTTGATGTTGACAATCAGTGACTTTCCAGCATATTCTATGTTATCAGGATGGAGTACTGCAGGTAAGATTGCATGTCCCTATTGTATGGAGGAAACAAAATATTTTAGATTGACCCATTGTAGGAAAACATCTTGGTTGGACTGTCATCGGATGTTTCTTGGAAAACATCACCCATTTAGAACAGATTGTAAGAACTTTCTTAAAGACAAGACTGACCAAAGATCACCTCCACCCTACAAAACAAGAGAGGAAATATTGAATCAAATTTGTGATTTGGACATAAGAAAAGTAATGGAGTTAGATGCAGAACAAGACAATCGAAGAGTATGTAAGTCTTGCGAATGGAAAAAGAGAAGCATCTTTTGACATTTGCCTTATTGGAGTTCTAAAATGATTCGACATAATCTTGATGTCATGCATATTGAAAAAATGTCTTTTACGATACAGAAGGAAGCAAGAGCTATCTTGTTCAGTTGGATAAAAGGCTTATAGTTTCAAGATGGGTATGTTTCTAATTTGGGTAAATGTCCAGACAAAATGCGAAAAGGATATGTGGCATGAAAAGTCATGATTGTCACGTGTTCGTGCAACGACTATTGCCTATTTCCTTTCGCGAACTACTTCCTTGTAATGTGTGGCAAGAACTTACAGAATTGAGCTTATTTATCAAATATCTTACTTCTACAACTCTACGAGTTGATGACATGGAAAGATTAGAGAGAGACATCGCAGAAATCTTGTGCAACTTAGAATGTATATTTCCTCTCGAATTCTTTGACTCAATGGAACATCTTCCTGTACACCTTCCATATGAAGCAACGATAGCTGGACCTGTATAATATCGATGGATGGGCCCTTTTGAGAGGTAAATGTAAAGCTTTATACAATATTAGTGACTAGTATGCCATATATTTATATCTTCTAATTTAATGGTCCATACATGTTATATATTTTTGTATCTCATTATTCTTAAAAGGATGATTGGAAATAAATCTAGTGTTGAGGGTTCCATTTGTGAAGCATACATGACGACAGAATCAACATAACTGTTTTCTCATTATTTTGAACCTCATGTCATGACGGGTAATTATAGCGTGGACCATAATGATGATGGTGGGGATAAAGAAGATATTGAAGGAAATTTATGAATATTCTCCCATCCAGGTCGATTATGGGGAGAATAAAAAAAGGGATTTATCCCTCTAAGAAATAAAGACTGCCCAAACTTATATCTTACTGAATTGTGAGGAGATTATGCCGTTTGTTAGGTAACGAAAGTTAATTTTATTTTCGTAATAATATAAAAATATCCTTGAATCACGACTTTTCAATTGAATTTATTTTGTTGTAATGAAGTATGTTCAAGAAACGTTTACAACAAGAATTTCTAAATCTATCTCAGGGTCAAGTAGATGAGAGTATTGAAGAAAATTTCTCTATATGGTTAAAGGAATTTGTGAGTATTGTGAAATAATATTTTATAGAGTAACATGCTTAAATATAGTTTTAAAATTTACCAAGTCTTACATTTTTTTAAAAATAGGTTCAATGCAATCCATTGAGAATAAATTCTTGCGTAGTCTTTCTCGTGGACCATTAATAGACGCTACATGTTATTTTGTGTATTTTGTGAATGGATACAAATTTCACAAAGAATGCCATGGTAGCACAAGATCAACAATGAATAGGTGGAATTTGTATCTCCATTCAAAAATTGGTGATTACTATGGACGAATAAAAAAGATATTACAAATGGAATACCGTGAATCACCTTTAAAGCAAACTGTATTATTAAAATGTGAATAGTTTGACCCAAATAGGGATATTGGTGTTAAAAGGCAAAATCAATACAAATTGGTTTATATTATCCATTTTTGTCGATATAAAAAATATCAACTTTTTAGTATTGCAATGCAAGCAACACAAGTGTGTTATGTACCTTATCCTAACAAGAAAATAGATAATAATGATTGTGTAGCTGTGCTGAAGGTCAAACCTCAAAATTTTATTGAATTGCCTAATGAGGAAGTGGAAATAGTTTCAAAAGTAAAGGTTCCTTTTCAAGTTGAAGAAGTTGAAGTCCATGATATAGATATGATACCTTCCTCTGATGAGCTTCTAGTCTTAAATGATCCAAATGTAGATTTAATTGAAATGGATGAACACATTGATGATGGACTTTTGCAAGAGAATCATGAAATTTACATAGTATCCACAGAAGAAGAGTATGAAACTGATGAGGATGAGGATGTGGATTAGGATGAGGAAGAGGAAGATGAAGCCGAAGAGTTTGAAGAATACAGTGACTAGTGCTTGATCATTTGCTATTGTATTTTCACTATATTTTGTTTGTTTCTGATTTTCAATCAAGGATAATGTGTTGTAGTTTTGGCTTTTCAGTTTAGGATTTAAAAAGAAATAGCTCTTGCTCTTTGAACTATATGTTCTTAATTTTTTATTTCAATTCCTAATTTTTTCTTTGGGAGACTTATTGTAATGTAAATTTTTGATCATTTCTTTGAATTGAATGACATCACTTGACAGTGATTGTGTCAAGTAAATTAGTTGACAGTGATCATTTCTTACAGAGACAGTTTTCATATTTCATCTTTTGTTCCAAAGTATCTAACAACAATAATATATTAGTCTATAGATATGGCTGGAGGCACAGGTCGTGGAAAATCCTCAGGTTGGAGTAATCCTGCTATTCGTGCAAGCATGCAAACTCTTCCCAAGACCACTCGATTTTCTCCTCAAAAAGGTGGTACCCCGATCAATATTGTAATGTCAACTAAGAGTATTAGCCTAATCATCTCAAAGACACCTCCAGTTACACCAAATGAGAGTAACCGAACAGGTTAGGGTCTTTCTACCCACAATAATGTTCAGGAGCCTTATCAGAAGCACATTCTTAATGTAAAGCTTCAGATATAAGTTCATGATCCCTTCACTGTTGTTACTTTCTTATAGATAGTTACTCTTGTTACTCTTGTATCTCAAAGTACTAATTTTTTTACTTCATGAACAAGCTCTTAATTACATGACAATTTTCATATTTCAGCATTATTGTTCCATGTAATCTCATAACCTAACAATAATTACTTTTTTTGTTTATAGGTATGGTTGGAGGCAGAGGTTGTGGAAAATCCTTAGGTAAGAATAATTCTTCTATTCGTGTAAACATGCAAACTATTTCCAAGCCCACTACAGTTTCTCCTCAAAAAGGTGGTACCCCGACCAATATTGAAACGTTAAATTAACTCAAAGTACTAGCCCAACCATCTCCGAGACACCTCCAGCTACATCAAATGACAGTAACCTAATAGGTCAGTGTCTTTCTACCCGTATTTATGTTCCAACAGGTCATACAAATACAGTTGTTGAAGGTGAATCCAACAGTAGCCATCCAAGGACCCTTGTCTTTCTAACTTCTTCAGAGTTAGTCTATTCTTTTAATTTTGTTCCTACTTGTTGTGTTGATGACACTTGCTGTCTTTGAGTTCTGATTTATGATAGCCCTCCTAATAACCTCTTCTAATTTATACAGACTGGAACCTTCTCAAATATGCTCTAGTTTATATCCAAATCATTCAAAAAAAGTGGTTGATCTCAATTGAATCAATTGGAAAGGTGTTTCAAATGATGTAAGAAATGGTTATTTTGGAGAATTTAAGGTATAATTTTTTATCGTAAGTGATTTTAGCAAGTGTATTAACATATATAGAGAGGACATTCACGTACTACTTTCAAAACATATTTCAAAAAAAGTTCTGCTAGGATGTTTAGATTGGTGAAAAAAAGTCAAAACACACTGGATGGTTAAGGCAACATTAAATTATAGGAATTTTATTTCTAAAAAAAAAGGAGGAGTTGGGCCAGGTTACGTACAAGAAGATGTGTTCAAAAGAAGGATGGAGCTTCGGGGAAGTGCAGAGTCTATTAGGAAATCATAAATTAATTCGCAAAATCATCGTGGCGGTCGTGAAATTTCCATTAGGACACACACTAGTGGCTCTATTTCTATCAGAGAAAATCGCAAGAAACTTGTAAGTATATATATATATATTCTACAAACTCTATAACTAACATCTTCTCGTATATGATATGTATAACGTTATTCATTTTGAATAGGCTATTGAAAAAGGTCGAGATCCCACGCCAAGTGAGTTACATCTTCATGTTCATACACATGGACATGATGGAAAAACATTTGTTGGTGAGCGTTCTCGAGATATCCATGTGAGTCTAAAACTTGGAGGTGTTTCGGTTCTTTTCTACTACATTTTATGGTGCATATTTTAATGCTTTAGAGTGTATTTATTGCTACTGTTAGGCATAGTTCTAATTATGTTTTGAGAGTATTTGATGCGATTCCAGTATTGTTTTAGAGAGAAACTACTGCCACTATTTTGAGGCTTTTCTAGTGCAATTTTTACTATTTTTTTGGTGTGATTCTAGTGTTATTTTACTGTTACTGTAGCTTCCAAAAGTCACTCACTGATGAACCTAGCGCGTGTTGGGTGGGGTGATGGAAAGGGGGATTTCCCTTAATAGTTAGTTATCATTGTCTGTGTGGTACAAGTCCCAATTAACATATAATTATTGACCATGTAGGTGTAGCAAAGAGTCCGAATCCTATTATTTCATAATGCTAATTGTCATGCCCCTAGCTACCCTCTAGACGCGGACAAGGAACCTAGGGACACAAGTGGTCTCAAGCTAACCCTGGTTGCATAATCATGAGAATATTAAAAAATAATAAACTGATGCGGAAGCTAAATCATAATTTAATCTAAAAAGATGTGGACTACCCATAATCTATAGCTGAGATATATGAAAAACCGAGGAGTTAAAAAAAATAAATATTAACTCACTATTAAGCTGAAACTAACTACATCTGAAAATAGCCTAGAAAATGGACTAGAAATACTGGGACAAGACCCAGCTAAATCTAGCAAAACTGAAACTAAATGACTAAAGACTGAAATGACATTCATGACTATTGTCCTCAGATAATGAGGACTCACCACTGAATCTACTGAAAAGTAGATCGGGAAATCAATCTATGTGTGATCTGGATGATGAGAACCTAAACCTACATCACGAGAAGATCTAGCCCATGTATGCGTCAGTACTTGAAAGGTACAAAGCATGTAGGGTAGAGTAAAGCTGAAATAAAAGATAACTGAACAACCAAAATATCAATTATAATAATATGAAATGATAAACTGAATTCTGAGCTAACTTGATGCAAGGACCAATTTATAACATGCTAAAATAAAATACTGAATATACAAATAAATGGTTAATGCAGAGAGTGTGACTTATCGTTGGGAGATACTAATAATCGATAATAAAATCACATGAGCTAAATGTGTAGTCCGATGTATACGCCCCATCGAGAGGACCCAATATACCCTGCCAAAGGTATAAAGGCATGCTGGCGTGATCACTAAACTTATTTCCCACAAAGGGGACTTAACCCCTACTTTTCTAGTAGTTATGGGACTATTGGGTACGCTAAACCCTAGTCCAACTCGGTATTATGCTACTCCCAATTAATTCTTTAAATTTATTGTTTATGTATGAATTTCTGTAAGTACTGGATAGCTAAAAACTGAACATGCAAAATTAGAATGCAACAACTAATCTGGTAATTATGCATATATAACTGAGGCATGTATATCTGAATTGTCTGAAATATCTGACCTAGCATGTGTAATTAAATAAGTAAAGAAATCAAAGCTAGGGTTTCGAAATTCATGTGATAATCTTAGTAGTAACTTGATAATCTGCTTTGGAAAATATATTAAACTAAATCATGAAGTTATATCAAAGTTCTAGAAACCCTAAGTTTAATTATGATAAGAGAATAAAATATCTGTCTGAAAACTAGGGATCCAATGGGTAAAAGGAACCCACTAGTGAAATCCCATATACCTATTGATGAAATCCACAGAAAAATGCTTAAGTTTCGGGGCTTGAACTTCTGGAGGTTGTGGCGTTCTTGAACTAGGGTTGTTGATCTTTTTCTCCTCTCTTGCTCCTAATTTTCTAGGTTTTGATTTAATGATTTGACTTGGATATGTTTTAATTATATTTCTAGGCTTAAATTGAGTAAAATATGTTGATTTAAGGTCAAAACGACGTAACTTAGTATTTAAACAGGTGGGAAAGGTCAAAAAGACCCCTGGAAAGTTGTTGTCGGGCCAAACGACGGTCAGGAC
Organism: Solanum pennellii; assembly: GCF_001406875.1. Taxonomy (NCBI): domain Eukaryota; kingdom Viridiplantae; phylum Streptophyta; class Magnoliopsida; order Solanales; family Solanaceae; genus Solanum; species Solanum pennellii. The sequence continues at coordinate 59,974,689 of NC_028646.1, forward strand.
TTACGGTCCGTCGTCAGCCCAATGCCCCGTCGTTGGGTCTGTTGTTAGGGTCTGTTCGACATAACTTTACTATAATAGGCATAACTGTTTACTAGGAGGTCTGCTTTTAGCAAGTTAGGTGGATATGGAAAGATAATTCAATTATCTATCTGTGGGAAGGACATGGGACACCTAATTCATTTTGTACTAATAGTTATTACCATTTGAAGTTGACCCAACTGCATTTTCCCTTAATTGTCTTAAAATTTTCCATTTACGGTCAGACCTAAAGACCGTAGGTCAACATACGGACTGTGATGGTCATTCGTAGCTCTTGTAAGAGAGTGGGAGAATGGGTGTCTCGATCGACAGTCACGACTACGTAACGTCGTCTGACCTATGGACCATCGGTACGTCCGTCGATCAAGACTTAGACAATTTTTCCCTGCTGAAATTTCGGGAGTTTCTGATCCCATCAACGGATGTGCAGGACGGATCGTGGTCTGTCCTATGGAACGTCGATGCCACCGTTGGTGGCACCTGCAAATTTTTCTGAAAAAAAATGATTTTTTGTCTATTTTGGCTATGGGGTGTTACATTATCTCCCTTTTGGGAACATTCCTCCTCGAATGAAGACTAAACAAGCTGAAATAGAGGGAGAGAGCTGCAAACCCCACTACTAAACACTGAGAACTGAGTTTCTGACTTAATTGAGTTCCGAGTACATGCAAATACGCAAGAAAATGCAAGTACAAGCTGATGGAACATAATTCTAAGATTGAATTTATACACGAACGACTTGAAAATTAAGAGGAACTATTACCTCAAGATGGAGTGGAATCGGAAGGAAAGAGGTGAGGACACTTGTCTTTCATTGGTGCTTTGATTACCAAGTAACTCTCTCTACGGACTGACTTCTCCACAGAGCATTGACTGAAGAGACTTCTTTGTTTCTCGACCTTCTGACCTGACATATTTCAACTGGTATATCCTCATAAAAAAGACTATATTTCACCGCCACACTCTCTAATGGAACTATAGAGGCTGGATCACCCACACACTTCTTCAAGAGTGTGATGTGGAAGACCGGATGCACTACTACTAATTCTTATGGCAACTCTAACTCATATGCCACCTTGCCAACCCTTTTCAAGATCTTGTAAAGGCCTACATATCTAGGGTTTGGCTTCCCTTTCTTTCCAAATCTCATCACCCCTTTCATAGGTGAGACTTTCAGAAAAACACAATCATCAACTTGGAACTCTAGTTCCCTTCTGTTTACATCTGCATAAGATTTCAGACGACTTTGGGCTGTCTTAAGTCTATCCCTAATGATTTGAACTTTCTCCATTGCATAAAGTACTGAATCTGGCCCTATCAAAGCTGCTTCACCTATTTCAAACCAACCAACAGGAGATCTACATCTATGCCCATATAAAGCTTCATAAGGGGCCATCTGAATGCTGGAATGGTAGTTATTATTGTAGGCAAACTCAATAATAGGAAGGTGATCATCCCAACTACCTTTGAAGTCTATCACACAAGATCTCAACAAATCCTCTAAGGTCTGAAAGGTACGCTCTGCCTGCCAGTCCATCTGTGGATGAAATGTTGTACTAAGGTTAACTTGAATACCAAGACCTTTCTGAAATGACTTCCAGAAATCAGAGGCAAACTGAGGACCTCTATCTGAGATGTTACACAAAGGAACCCCATGCAACCTCACAATTTCATTAATGTAAAGTTTGGCATAGTCCTCCACTGAATATGTAGTCTTTATCGTTTAAAAGCGAGAAGACTTAGTCATCCTATCAACGATCACCCTAATGGAGTCATGATGTCTGCGAGTACGAGGTAACCCTGTGATGAAATCCATATTGATCACATCCCACTTCCAGGTAGGAATATCGATCTCTTAAGTCATACCTCTTGGTTTCTGATGTTCTACCTTGACTTGCGGGAAATAGGGGCACTTACTCACAAAATCAGCTATATCCCTGTTCATGTCATTGAACCAATAGACTTCTCGCAGATCCCAGTACATCTTAGTTGCACCTGGATGAATAGAATACATAGAGTTATGGGCTTCTGCATGAATATGTTGTCTCAACTCGCCCACATCATGAACACAGAATCTACGCTGGTAGCAAAGTACACCATCTCCCCCTTGGGAGAAAACCTCCGCTCTCTGATTATGTACTGCACCCTTCAGTTCAAGCAAGATTGGATCAGTGTCTTGCTTTTCCTTAACCTCCATTACCAAAGACAATTCTGCCCCATTTTGAACCATTACACCGCTGTCTGATATTCTCATAAGGTGAACTCCCAAGCGAGCAAGCCTGTGACCATCCTTCACAAACTCCTTCCTTTCTTCTTCAGCATAGGCTACACTACCCATAAATAATCTACTAAGAATCTACAACATTCGCCTTACCAGGATAGTAATGCAGACTCATATCATAATCCTTAAGGAACTCAAGACATCTCCTCTAGCGAAGATTCAACTCCTTTTTGGTGAAAACATACTGAAGACTCTTATGGTCAGTGAACACATCTACGTGAACACCATACAAGTAGTGTCTTGATGGGTTGAGTGCAAACACCACTTTTGCAAGATCGAGGTCATGAGTTGGATAGTTCTTATCATGAACCTTAAATTGTCTAGAGGCATCAGCTATCACCTTACCTCGCTGCATCAACACACAACCTAGGCCAACTCTGGATGCATCACAATAGATCACATAACCATCTGAACCCTCTGGTAGAGTCAAGACAGGAGTTGTAGTCAATCTAGTTTTCCATTCTGCAAAGCTTTTCTCACAATCATCTAACCATTGAAATTTGACCATCTTTTGAGTCAACCTAGTCAATAGTTAGGATATGCATAAAAATCCTTCCACAAACCTTTTGTGATAACCCACTAGACCTAAGAAACTTCTTATATTAATAGCAGAGGTAGGTCTGCGCCACTGTTTCACTACTTCTATCTTCTGCGAATCAACTCAGATCCTTTTCTAGATACAATGTGACCAAGAAAAACAAAAGATTGCAACCAGAACTCACATTTACTAAACATAGCGAATAACTGGCGATCCTTGAGTGTCCATATAACTACTCTCTAATGACTTGCATGTTCTTCCTCACTCCTAGTGTAAATGAGGATATCATCAATAAAGACAATAACTAACAAGTCCAAGTACTAATTGAACACTCTGTTCATCAAATCCACGAAAGCTGCAGGAGCATTAGTTAGTTGAAAAGACATAACTACAAATTCATAATGACCATACCGAGTTCTTAAGGTTGTTTTCAGAAGGTCAGTATCTCTGACTCTAAGCTGATGATAACCCAATCAGAGGTCTATATTTGAGAAATGACTAGCACCCTGAAGTTGGTCAAACAAGTCATCAATCCTGGGGATGGGATACTTATTCTTGATTGTGACCATCTTTCTTCTTTACGAACAATATTGGTGCACCACATGGTGAAGTACTAGGCCTGATGAAACCTTTATCTAGAAGGTCTTTCAACTACTCTTTCAATTCCTTAAGCTCTTCTAGATACATTCTGTAAGGAGGAATAGAAATCGGCTGGGTATCTAGAAGGAGATCAATTCCAAAGTCTATTTCCCTATCGGGAGGGACTCCGGGAAGGTCTTCTGGAAATACTACTGGAAATTCACAGACTACTGCAATTGACTTAAGAGTTGGTCTTTCAAGGATAGAATCCTTAACCCGAACTAGAACATAGAGATAACCCTTAGATGTCATCTTTCTGGCCTTAAGGTAAGAATTGAATCGACCCATAGGCGCTAAGATACTATCCTTCCATTCTAAGATTGGTTCGTCTAGAAACTAAAAACGAACAATCCTAGTTCTACAATCAACTTAGGCATAACATGAGTGTAACCAATACTAGATCTGCTGAGTTGACTTTCTGAGAGACTGTGATAGGGCAATTTATGTATACCCGTCTAGCTATAACTAGGTTACCGACTGGTGTAGAGACTGAGAAGGGTTCTGAGAGTGTTTTTGGACTGACACAGAATAAGACTGCTATATTGAGTTACAAAAGACAAAGTCATGTCTGTTGTTTTTCGACTGAGTAAAATATATGTGATTCACATCCTTAAGCTTGTAGGATGCCAATCTCACCTATCACTACTGGTTACTGACATCATACCAAATATTTTCTTGACGTCATCAATGAAATTCTGTGGGTCCGTACTAACACGCGACCCTAAAAACTAAATTGGCTTTCTGAAATTCTGCATTTGTACTTCCTTATATGGTATTAGAGTAAAAGTGTTAGCATTGCGTTAATTAGCAATCCATGCTATGCTCTACGAGGAGGCATGATGTGAAATGTAAAACGTCAAGTTTGACTGGAATAAGATCATACCTTACGCACGAACATAGTAACAAGAAAGTGAAGGTTTTCCTAAAACATTTCATAGCCTCTCTCTCATTAGATGTGGTGCACTTCACACCCATGAAAAGGACTCTACTTAGTGTGGCTTTTTAGACATCCTAGGACAGTTAAACCTAGTGCTCTTATACCATGTTTTGTCACGCCCCGAGCTACTCCCGAGATGCAGACACCAAAACTAGGACCATAAGTGATCCCAAGCGAACCCTTCTGGCATGATAATGAGCATACTAAAAAATAATAAATTGATGCGGAAGCTAAATCATAATTTAATCTAAAAAGATGGGGAATACCCATATTATATAGCTGAGATATATGAAAAACCGAGGAGTTCAATACAAAGAAATATTAACTCAGTACTAAGCTGAAACTAACTATGTCTGAAAATAGCATCGAAACTGGACTAGAAATACTATGACAAGCCCTAAGCTAAATCTAGAAAAACTAAAACTAAATGACTAAAGACTGAAATGACATTCATGATTGTTGTCCTCGGATAATGAGGACTCACCACTTAATCTACTGAATTGGAGATCGGGAAATCAATGTATGCGTGATCTGGATGCTAAGAACTTGGACCAACATCACGAGAAGATGTAGCGCACGTATGCATCAGTACTTGAAAGGTACTGAGCATGTAGGATAGAGTAAAGCTGAAATAAAACATATTTGAACAAGCAACATAGGAAGTATAATAATCTTACATGATAAGCTAAATTTTGAGCTAACTGGATGCAATGACCAATTTATAACATGCTAAAACAAAATACTGAATATACTGATAAATGGTCAATGCAGAGAGTCTAACTGATCTATGGGAGCTACAAATAACCAATAATAAAACCACATGACCTAAATGTGGAATCCAATATATATGCCCCATCGAGAGGACCCAATATACCCTACCAAAGGTATAAATGCATGCTGGCGGGATCACTAAACTTATTGCCCGCATATGAGACTTACAACCTACTTGGCTAGTAGTTCTGGGATTATTGGGTAGGGTAAACCCTAGTCCAACTCGGTATTATACTACTACCAATGAATTCTAAAAATTTACTGTTTATGTCTGAATTTCTATAAATGCTTGATAGATCGAAACTGAATATGAAAACTGAGAATGCAACAATTAATCTTGTAATAATGCATTTTAAACTGAGGCATGTATATCTGATGAGTCTGAAATTTCTGACCTAGCATGTGTAATTCAAGAACTAAAGAAATACAAAGCTAGGGTTCTGAAATTCATGCTATAATATGAGTAATCACATGATTATCTTATTTGGAACATATATTTAACTAAATCATGAAGTTCTTTCAACTTTTTGGAAACCCTACGTTTAATCATGATAAGAGAATCAAGAATCTAACTGAACACTAGGGACCCAATGGGTGAAAGGAACCCACTAGTGAAATCCCATATGCCTGGTGATGATATCCACAGAAAAATACTTAAGTTTCAGGGTTGGAACTGCTGGAGCTTGTGGCGTTCTTGTAGGGTTCTTGAGCTTTTTGTCTTCTCTTGCTTCTAATTTTTTAGGTTTTTATTTAATAATTTGACTTGGATATGTTTTAATTATGTTTCTAGGATTAAATTAACTAAAATCATATGATTTACTGTCAAAACGACATAACTTAGGGTTCTAACAGAGTGGGAAAGGTCTAAAAGACACCTGGGAAAGGTTCTATCGGGCAAAACGACAGCCAGGACTGATGGTCCATCGTCTGCTTGACGCCCCGTCATTGGGTCCGTCGTTTGGGCCTGTTCTACATGCCTTTTCTAAAATGGGCATAACTATTTACTCGGAGATCTTATTATCGCAAGGTCGGTGGCTATAGAAAGTTAATTACATTATCTATCTGTGGGTAGGTAATGGAATACCTAATTCATTATATGCTAAGAGTTATGACCATTTCAAATTTACCCAACTGCACTTCCCCTTAATTGTCTGCAAATTTTCCACCTACGGACCGTGCTGGTATCCGTAGGTCTTGTCAGAGTGTAGGTGAATGGGGGTCTCGATCGATGGTCACGGAATACGGACCGTCGTCTGACCTACGGACCTTCGATCTGTACGTCGATCAAGTCTTAGCCAATTTTTCATGACTGAATTTTTGGGAGTTTCTAATCGCATTGACGGTTGTGCAGGATGGACCGTCGTCTGTCCTACGGACCGTCGATGCCACCGTTGGTTGCACCTGCAGATTTTTCTTAAAAAAATGATTTTTGGTCTATTTTGGCTATGGGGTGTTACACTAATACTCTAGGGAACTACTTTTACTGGTGTGGGTATAACTTTATGTTGCTAAAAACACAAACTCATGTTTAAAACTATTGCACTTCTACTTGACACCTACTGTAATAAGAGATAGCTCATCTTGATATGATCTTCTCTTGGGGTGGATGTTGTTAGCAATTACTTGGCTATCCACTATTTGTTGCCACAGACACAACAACTGCTACACTAGACAGATGGTGTACACATCTATGATTTCCATACTAGTCAACTTGTGAATTATTTTATTTCTATCAGTTTGCTCAGTTTCAAAGGGATGCCTCATCCTGCACTCACATGTACTACTTTATCATTGTGAAGAGTAGATGGTATATTTAAAGAATCATATGGAATAGTACCAAACTTAACTGAAATGGACATCTTTATTCTTAGTGTCTCTGCCACTCTCTACACTGTACTGAGCATGACTTTGTGTATTTTCTGCATTTTCCTTCAAAATTTGGTTTGTTCCGTATCATTAATGCTTTCTCATTTTCTCTACTTATAATAGTAAAAATATGAAGAAATATTAAAGGAAAAATCTACAGTCTTGGATCTGAAGCAAAAAATTACTATGGGCAGAAACATTGTGGGTCATCATCATTAGCACATCCATTTTATCAATCAACATCAACAACAAATATGGAAAAGTGTGTAAAGAAAATGATGTATGCACTAACTATTCATCTTGTTACTATTATTGTTGAGCAGGTGAAAGCATCGATTTCTTTATTCAGCAATCCATCATCTGCGGCGCCCATGCCTCCTGCTAGTAGTGTGAATGAGGTTGATACCGCTATTTCAAGTTGATACCTCCACAGCTTAAATTTTTTATAATGTCATACTTTTTGGAAACTAGAAATTGTGCGTAATAATATTTTGATGAACATGGTTAATTTAAGAGTACTTGATAGTTTTATTTGTATATTTTCAACAAAAAATATGTTGTTTTGGAGTTTTCTATTTATATATTATGAATCGTCTATGGGTATTATATATTATGAATGTTTGTTAATTATGGAGAATTTGTAATTTTAATTTAATATATTTCAACCAGTTCTTAAGAACAATTTTAGCAACAAATATAGCGATTATTTGGTCGTTGCTGTAAAATAATAATGTTGGCGACAGATCAACGACGAATTATTAAAGGGGTAATATGTTGTTACAAAATATCTTGCGACGGATATTTTTCTGTAAATTTGTCAAAAATAACGAAATGAATCATGAAATTAGCAACAAAACTATATAAATATATTGACAAATCTTTCCGTCGCTAACATGTGGCGACGAAAACGTTTCGTCACTATGACGACGCTAAAATTGAGACGAAACATCATTTATTCGTCATAGAATTATGAAATTAGCAACAAAATTATATAAATATAATGAAGAATCATTCTGTGTCTAATATATAGCGACGGAAGTAATTTGTTACTAAGACGTCACCATACTTGTGACGGAACTCATTTTTCGTCATTAAGAGCAAACTGACGAGCATAATAGCAACAATCAATATTCCATATTTAATCTGTCGCTAATTGTTATTAGTGACGGATTTTCTTCTTATAGTGACAGATTGTTGTCGTTGCTAAACACAGTTTTTTTTGTACTGAAGAATGCTTTACAACTTGAGTGATGTCTTGCAAAATGAGGGGCACCTCTATATATACTACTTAGTAGGGACTAAAGTTCAATTTATATTTACTTTACAAGTTCCTAAATATTTACTCTTTGGTCCCCTTTCTAGAGAATTCAACATACTCATGGAAATTCTAAAACATTTTTGACTTGTCTAGGGAATTCTAGAATTCTCCGCAAGCCTCTCAATAATTCAGGAGTCTTCTACGCCACTCCAGATGCAAAATTTTATTGGTGTAGTGGCTGGACATGACACTAGGCTCTTATTACTAGACCCAAAGCCTAGGCCTTAACAGGTAGCTCTTTTGTTCAACAGAAAAAATTTTCCTTTAGTCCCTACACAAGCATTAATGCCCCGTCTTCAAAATAATATTCCTACTCAAGTTTAAATAAAACTAGAGTTTCCATTTGAACTCCCAATACTAGCAATAATTTTACCAGAGGGGAGAGTTCAATTCAAGAAAAACTCTATCCTCCACAATTTCAGGTTCAACCCAAATACCCCAACATTGAGAATTCATTAGATAACCCATTTTTTCTATGAAAAATAATGTTTATTGTGTGCTTTAACAACATCAACAAAGGCCATTATTTTAAATTATTGGTTCACAAAGACGACAAGACCAAATTATAGGAAACATTACTCATTAGTCTGGCTAAGCATTTAACAGTTTAAATCATCATAGTCAAAGTGAGTACAACTTGGACCTCAATGTAGCTCATAAAATAACACATTCAGGTAGAAAATAATATTTTATATAGGTGATGGAATTACGTTAAATAATAAATATAACGTGAATGTGACTGTAGGAAATACAAAAAAAAATTCAAGTAGAACAATGATGTCTAATATTAATGCTGAAAAAGCTTCTAGTAACGAACATGGAACAAATTGATGAACAAAATATGTCTTATCAAAGAAATATCGTGACTATATATAAAAGTGATATCGAAGAAATAGATTGAGATGAGAAGGAAAATTGTATTCTAATTTCAATAATATGGGTTATTTTTTCAAAAATCTTGGACCTTCAGGTGCTAACCTACCCAATTCATATGACAATGAGTTTGATTAAGTTTATTCTATTGATCAGGTAAGTGCTTCCACCTAGTTATTTGATATTATATATTTTTTTTGGTTTAATTTTTGGTATTAGCTAAAAGCAATATAAATTTACAGCAATATAGGTTAGTGTTAAACCAACTAATATGCATCAGCTGGTGTAGTCAACTTTTGTTGTAAACTTATATTGATTTTAGCTAATACCAATATATATATATATATATATACACATAAATTAGATTGAAGCACTAACCTAATCATCAAAATAAACTTCATCAAACTCACTGTCATATGAATTGAGCAAGTTAGCATATGAAGGTCAAAGATTATTGAATAAATAACCCATATGATTAAAATTAGAATATGAATCACAATGTTCCTTCTTAATTGAATCACTTCCTTCTATATTGCTCTTATTTGTCACGATTATACTTCTCGAATAAGACATATTTGGTTCAGCAAAATTTTGCTGAAAAATAGTATTTATTATTCAAAGTGCATCATTATTTGCAATTTTTAGCATCAATATAAGACATCGTTTTACTACCTAAATATGTATTTGTATTTCCTACATTCACATTCAAATTGTAGCCATTAATCGTCATATTTCCAATACATATATCAAACATTATTTGCTCTCTAAAGTCTTGTTTTATGAGCTACATTGAGTTCCAAGTTTTACTCACTTTGATTATGACGATTCCAAGTTTTAAATTCTGAGTCAGGCCTATGAGTAATATTTTCTTTTNATATATATATATATACATACACACATAAATTAGATTGAAGCACTAACCTAATCATCAAAATAAACTTGATCAAACTCACTGTCATATGAATTGAGCAAGTTAGCATATGAAGGTCCAAGATTATTGAATAAATAACCCATATGATTAAAATTAGAATATGAATCACAATGTTCCTTCTTAATTGAACCACTTCCTTCTATATTACTCTTATTTGTCACGATTATACTGCTCGAATAAGACATATTTGGTTCAGCAATATGTTGCTGAAAAATATCATTTGTTATTCAAAGTGCATCATTATTTGCAATTTTTAGCATCAATATAATACATCGTTTTACTACCTAAATATGTGTTTGTATTTCCTACATTCACATTCAAATTGTAGTCATTAATCGTCATATTTCCAATACATATATCAAACATTATTTGGTCTCTAATGTCTTGTTTTATGAGCTACATTGAGTTCCAAGTTTTACTCACTTTGATTATGACGATTCCAAGTGTTAAATTCTGAGTAAGGCCTATGAGTAATATTAACTTTAATTAGGTGTTGGAGTCTTGGTGAACCAAACATTTCCAATAATGGTATATACTGATGTTATTAAAGCATACCACCAAACCAAACATCTCCAATAATGGTATCTATACTTGTGTTATTGAAGCACACCACCAACATTATTTTTCATAGAAAAAATGGCTTATTTAATGAACTCTCAATGTTTGGGTAGTATGGATGAACCTGAAATTGTGGAGGATAGAGTTTCACTTGAATTTAACTCTCCCCTCTGGCAAAAATGTTGCTGGTATTGGGTGTTCAAAATGGAAACTCTAGTGCTCTTTGGATTTAATTAGGAATATTTTGTTTAAGATGGCGCATTCTCCCATATTTTCTATTGCTACTCTTAAGTTGAGAATCACTTAAAGATTTTTGGCTTGATGTACGATGACTACTTTTCCGCTCTTTAGGAGACCTCAAATTGTTGAAGTTATATTTCTCAGATTTTGTCTCGAGAACTGTGGCACTTCTAGGACATCTAATGAAATTGGAGCTAGACAAATAGAACATAAGATTATTAACTCCCCCCCCCCTGAAAGAAACATATATATTTTTGTAGAGGAAGTCTATCGAGTGTATGACATGCCTATAACAGGAACAAAGACTAAACAATCTAATTTGTTTCTTCTATAAACACGTAAAAACATTTATGAATAATTAAAAGAACAAAGACTAAACAATCTATTTCCCTCTAAATAATTTCGTGATTCGTTTTTATGGAATTATTGGGGTAAGAAAATCTAAATTAGTTGATTTTGTAAAATTTAGAATTATGCTTAGGGTAAGAAAGGGATAAAAATCAAGCATTTTCCAAAAACGTCAAAGCTTTGCAAGTGAAATTCGTTGGGGGTGATCCCTATAAAGGTATTTGATATCATTTAGTGTTAGGTTCATTCACCCACACACCAAACTTGTTTCAATTCAGTGATTGGTGAGTTGTTTACATGTTAGTGTGTGAAGTTATTGAAGAACATTGTCGAATTATTATTGGTTGAGTTGTTGAATGTCTAGTGTTTATTTCATTCGTAATTCGGGTTGTTTTTTGAATTAAATCTATTGGGTATTGAGGTGAGTAATGTCCTATGTTTTTGGGAAAAAAACTATTGAAGTTTAGATGGTTTAGAGATGAAAAATAAAGGAGAAAGATCGGATATTTTCTAGCTGGAGCACCTCGCCTACAAGAGTTCCACAAAAGTTCTTCTGAGCATTGGCCTCTGGCGCATCGCGCCAGCTAGAGCGCCACAGAATGTTTTCTAAACTTTGAGGGCTGGGACCCCGCGCCTCTAATAGCGCCAGGGACGTCAGTTCTCCCCATTCTTCCCCCAACTTTTTGGACTAATTCCTAAGTGATGTACCTATGTTTCTTAGTTTATTCCAACACTCTAAGGTACATCTAAAAATCATGAAATTATCAATAAACATGAGATTATGAAACTTGAATGCACAATCTAATTCAAGGAAAATTAAGATCAAAGTCAAAGAAGTTAGGAGTCAAGACTAAAAGTTAAGAACCAAGTCAAAGTAAGTTAGGAGTCAAGACTAAAAGTTAAGAACCAAGTCAAAGTAAGTTCTCAAAGTTTTCAAGTCTTTAAAAAACTTTTTAAATTTTTTTAAGGCTCAAGTTTAAAAATTAATCAAAGAATAAAGAGTTGAGTTCATTTTTCAAAAGTTATAAGGGAACTATGTAGTCTCTAAGAGTTACAAACGTTTTCACATTTTGAGAAAGAAAGGAAGCTGAGACTTCCAATAGAGCCTTTGGCTAGTTTTAGTAAAGAGGAAACTAAGATTTCCAAGAGAGTTTTTAAAGTTAAGTTTAAGTAATTCCCTCAAACCAGAAAAGAAGTTGTTTTAAAACCATATGAGCTAAGTATTTTTTGGAGTAGTATTGAGTTAGGTTATTCTTGAGTTGAGCAGAGCCAAGATAAGTGTTCCTTCTAACACTTTCTCAAGATTAAGCTGTTTTCATATTTCAACTTGCATACTCGTACATTGAATGTATTGATGTGCGTTGGTCTGCATCTTATTATGAAACAGACGCAGGTTACCAGGATCATCACACATCCAGCGCCTCTTTGATCCAAACGAACACTCAAAGTATGGTCTTATATTTACTTGTAAATTCGATTATGTGTTAGGGTGGATTTTATTGAGACGGGCTAATGGGTATTAAATTTAGATTTTCCATGGTAGATATTGATGTTTATTGGTCATGTGAAAAAAAAATAACATGGCATGCTTGGTGGAATTAGTTAAAGTTAGGGGTATTTGTGAGGCAAAAAAAAAATTGGGGTATTTTGTTGATAAATAAACGAATCATCATGGTAACTGCTGTTCGTACATCTTCAGAAGCAATGGAAATGCTCTCCAACGGAGAGAAAAAATTGACGTGATTATAATCAATGCTTATTCACAAAATTTTGATTCTTTTAAACTCTTGGCTCAAGTTGTGATCTTGCATAAAATTTCACTATGTAATTATTTATTCTATTATTTCACTAATGACATCTATTGTGAGAAAAGTCAGTTACATCTAGACAAACACTACGAACATCGACTAACTTATTTTCTATTAATATATGATTATATTCTTTAGAGCTAAAGAAGTGGTACAATTCACTTTAATTATGAGTAGCAATGAATATTTTGTTGTTTAGTTACATTAGTTATTTGTTTTTAATGTCTATTTTATTTAGTAATTGATAAGTTATTACTTTGTAACACACCTTTTAAAGTGAATATGCTTGAAATTAACTATTTATATAGTATTTAATACAATTAAATTATAATTGTGAACTTCTTGAAATAATTATGCAGCTGTATGCGATGAATTCAATGAACTCGTAGCAAAAAGGGCTTTGAAAGAATAAGCATGTTTTTTTAGACAAATTTCACTAAACGAGAAAATTGTGAAACACTTTTGTCAATTTGTATTGAGGAGAAAAATAGATAGAGAGAGCGGAAAAAGAATTAGAGGATGGAGAAAAGATTATTGTTAACAATGTTGATACAAATAATATGGGTGGAGATGATGAAAATTTATTTAAACAAATAAATGGTGCGTCTAATATTGAGGACATAGAAATAATACTCATGAAGTTGAGGAATATATTGTATCGAATGGAAAATACAAGCGGAGGAGGATATTGTCTTCAACTTCATGAATATTATTTCTATACTCCTCAATATTAGGTACACCATTTGTTTTTTAATAGTTCTTCATTATCTCCACCCATATTGTTTTTATCAATATCATTAACAATCCTCTTATCTTTATCTTCTCATCCTTTTTTCGCTCTCTCTCTTTCTTTTTTTTCTTCTCAATACAAATTGTCATAATTGTTTCACAGTTTTCTCATTTAGTGGCTTTGAAGGAAAAAGCATGATCCTTCTTTCAAAATCTTTTTTGCGAAGAGTTCATTGTAATCATCGGATATAATTGCATAATTATTTCAAGATGTTTACAATTATAATTTAATTCTATAAAACACTATTTAAATAGTTAATTTCAAGCATATACACTATAAATGTTATGTTACAAAATAATAACTTACCATTTACTAAATAAAATATATATTAACAACAAATAACTACTGTCACTAAAAAACAAATATTCAATGCTACTCATGATAATTAACAGTGAATTGTACCAAATTCTTTTGCTTCAAAAAATTTAATTACATATTAATCGCAAATTTTTTAGCTGATTTTTGTAGTGTATTTATAGCGTAACTAATTGTTCTCATAATAGATGTCATAATTGGAAGAATAGAATATATACTTACATAGTGAAATTAAATCCAAGATCACAACATGAGCAAAGAGTTTAAATGAATCTAAATTCGGTGAATGAACACTGATTATTAACACATTGATTTTGTTCTCTCCTTTGGAGAGCATTTCGGTTGCTTCTGAAGATGTACGGATTGTAATAACTGTATCAATGCATCTAAAAATTCAAAAAGGAAATATATATATATATATA
>NC_028646.1:59994524-59994903 GCF_001406875.1 Solanum pennellii
TCGATGCCATGGTGAAGTCGTCTGGCTTCACTCCCTCCACCTCTATCACGAAATCTACCACTTCTTGGAAGGATTTCGCTGTAGCCGCTACCTGTAAGGCTGAAATCCGCAAATCTGACCTCAACCCTTTCACAAAACGGCGAATCCGCTCTTGTGAACTGAAGCAAAGCTGGGTGGCATACCTAGATAATGCACGAAACTTATACGCAGTGACCGTCATTCTGCCTTGCTCTAGGCTCAAGAACTCCTCTCTCCTCCTATCCCTCAAGGTCCGGGGGATATACTTCTCCATAAATAAGCTAGAGAATGACGCCCAATTAATAGGTGGTGCCTCTTTTTGTTGACACTCAACATGTGACCGCCACCACATTTTGGCCTT
>NC_028646.1:59996880-60012330 GCF_001406875.1 Solanum pennellii
GGGAAATAATAGATGTTGAATTTTAGAAGTTATTGAATTGTCTTTTATTAATGAGTTTAAGTCTTCCGCATTGCTTTATGTTGATATTAAATTGAAATGTTAAGGTTTAGATTGATTGGTTCGCTCACATAGGAGGGTAAATGTGGGTGCCAGTCGCGGCTCGGTTTTGGGTCGTGACAAATACTCATGAAGTTGAGGAAAATATCGTATCGAATGGAAAATACAAGTGGAGGAGGATATTGTCTTCAACTTCATAAATATTATTTCTGTACTCCTCAATATTAGGTAACACCATTTGTTTTTTAATAATACTTAATTATCTCCATCCATAATGTTTGTATCAATATCTAAATAATTCCATCATAATTTTACAAATATATTGCACTCTTTAGGTTAAGCACTAGCACATATTAATCAACTTATATTTTAATAGATCTCAATCTTAGATAGGGTTACCTAATAAAACTATTGACAATATTATTTTTGATAAATAATTAAATCAATATATGTAGAGTAGAAGAAGAAAGAAAATGGTGTTACCATCATTATCTTTCAAGTTTGATATATATACAGATAAATATAGATATAGACAAAGTTAGGGGTATTTGTGAGCCAACAAAAAAAGGGAGTATTTTTTAGCCAAAACACAAACGAATAATATATATATATATATATATATATATATTAAATACGAAGAAAAATATTTTTTAACAAGAATCAAACAACCCTATTTTTTCTACATATAATAAATAAAAACAAAAAATTGTTTCAAGGTAAATAATAATATTCAGATCCCTTCTTATCTTAGGCTTTCTCTGCCCTCTTTATTACTCCAATTTTGAAAGTGACAGNCGACTCAGACAGTTTTTCCAGAAATAAAATCTGCTGCTTAAAACGACTAAACAGGTCGTTACAGATTTTATGCCACACGACCAATTATAAAATCAACAAATTACCCATTATTCTACAAAAACTCAAGTGTATAAAACGTATATATATGTTTATTTATTAATTATTACCCTTTAACATAAAAATTGTAGCACTTCTAGAAATTGGAGCTAGACAAATATTAACATAAGATTATCAACTCCCCCTCCCCCCACCCCCGAACAATCATATACATTATGGAGGAAGACTATCGAGTGTATACCATGCCTATAACAAGAACAAAAACAAACCAATCTAATTTGCTTCTTCTATAAACACATAAAAAGATTTATTATTAATTGTAACAACATAAACAACTATCCTAATGGTGTTATTACATAAAGAAAGATGTATTCAAAATTACTAGAGAAAAATAGAATCCAAAAAGGAATCGATGTTACAATCATAACAAGCATAATTAATTAAATCTCTTTTTAAAAGGTACTCAAACCGAATTTAATCATATAAAAAATCAAGGATTTTAGTTGAATATATATTTGCAGAGATGTTACCTTTGTAGTCATAAGACTTCAACAAATCAATCATTATACCAATTTTCTCTGTTTCGTGATCAACTAGAACCACCCAAACTACATCTATAAAACCATAATAACTAGTTTCCATTGAATTTCTTTTCCTTCAGAAATATCAGAAAAGGAGATACAAAATACTGATTTTCTATGTAGAAGCTTGAATTTATTGGAGTCACAATTAACCCGTTTGGGGGTACTATATGGTAATTACAATGGTAAATGAGTATGTTTAAATAATTGATTAGTTCTTATATTATAGGTTTGGTCAACTTTTAGTTCTCATATTATTCATTCTTTCATAATTTATGTTTAGTTAATATATATATTAGGTTTTGGTCTTCATACGAATGGAAGTTTAATATTTAACAAAGACATATATTTTTACACTTTGTATTCTTGTTCTAAAAAAACTCTAAGTTCTAAGCCCAATATAGCCCTAAATGATATATGCTTAACCCTAAATAATAGAAGTCTGTAAACCTTGAATTCTAAAAATCCGTAAACTCTAATCATAAAAATACAAAAACCCCTAAGTCCTAAGGCGTAAACCCTAAAAAACATAAGAAAAACTAATCCATAAAAAACCTAAAAACCCCTTAAGCTAAAATAACTCTAAGATCTAAACCCAATAAAACCCTAAATAGTATATGCTACACCCTTAATAAACAAAATAAAAAAACCCTAAAATATGTACCCGAGATTTTATGTAGTCATACAAAATTCTAATTAAGTTAATGATTTTTCATGTGCATCTAGATAGTATATTTGAGTAGTCAATGTGGAGTAGACTAATGTAAGCATTATTTATTATCCTTAAGTGTCTGATCGAAGGGATTATATATAGCCAAAGGTAAGCCTCTTAAATAAAGTTCAATTTTCCTCCTGTTACGTAGATATGAACTTAGAAGGATGGTAATAGTGGGCTAAGAAAGAGAAGTTAGACTATTAACAATTAAATTAAACGACTTTATAGGTCATTGCGGGTAACAATTATAGAAAGACTTCTATAGAAGCGGGAAGAGATTAAGATAAGCATCTCACAATGAAAACTAAGAAGGGATATAAGTTACTACACATGGAGAGTTCAACAGCCATGTGATTAGCCATTTCCGAGTCCACCCATAGACGACTTCCTTGAATACAAAATAGCAATAACGGCCAAAGGGCTTTTATCAAAAAATAAGAATGACCAAAGAAACATGATAAACGTTGACAAGTGAATATCTTTATTATTATCTTGTGAACATCTTCTTTACGAAAACAAATATATTACACTGTGATAACAAATAGCATACTCATTCCAGTCAATACTATTAGTAGTCTAGTGGTGGATAAAATTTGAAATAGATTACACTGTATATTGACCAATCATGGTCAGTAACTGTTTAAATAACTTTGTGCCAAAAGATACAAGACAAAGTGAACTCTCATGTTAGTTTTTTCGTTATAAAATAGTAGGTTTATTACACTATTTTTATGGTTTAGCTAAATATTGTGTAGTTTGATTAAGAAATTTGGGCACCCATTCTTCTATATTTTTTATTGACTTCTTTAAAATTTGAAGACTCTTGAAGAAATTTGTGGATATGCAACTGTAGTCACCCCCAACTTGCTTGGAATTGAGACATGGTTGTTATTGTATTCAGACACGGTAAGGTAACATCATTTTAATGCATCTTCTTTTATTAACATGAAATTAATATTTAGCTACATTTCACTATTTATACTACATAAGAATAAAAAGCTTAGTGCATACTACTTTATACAAAGAATCCATGATGAATGAGTATGCATTACATGCTTTTCAAAGTAAAGAAGAACAGAGAAGGCAAATAATGATCATGAAAATATAATTCACATAGGAAATAGGAATAAGGTGCTTGTACAGATCCAAAGGCAAGGCATGCATTTACAGATGGTGTCCTTCCCTCGTTTGTTGTAGTAACATAAAAATCCCGTTCCTTGGAAACTCCGACATTTCCCAGTCCACTCATAGATAACATCAATGCAATCCTAATGTAGCACTAATGACTAAATGGCTTTCATCAAAAAATAAGAATGACCAATGAAAAATGACAATGCTAAACTAGTTAATATCTTTAGCATTCTCTTGTTAAAATATTCTCTGCGTAGACAAAGATATTACACTGTGATAACAAATAACATACTCATTCCTGCCAATATTTTTCGTTGTCTAGTGGTGGATCAGATTTTTAACATATTATACTGTAGATTGACCAATCATGATTAGTAACTCTATAAATAACTTTGTGCCTCAATATATACCAGAAAAAGTGTTGATCGTTTTCTTTATCTTATTTTGCTAACCAAGAAATCCCCGACGGTCATTGGCACACAGTTTAAAACTTGACGGATAATTGGCCCGCCCCTTTATTATTTTCCACTTAAATACCAAGCTTTTGTCTATGTTTATGAAGTTTCCTAAACCACATAGCTCATGCTATGCTCTTACAACTAGACCAAAAGCCTAAGCCTCAAAAGGTAGTTCTTTTGTTCTACAGAAGATGTTTTCCTTTATTCCCTACACAAGCATTAATATCACGTCTTCAAAATAATATTCCTAACTAAATTTAAAGAGGACCAGAGTTTCCATTTTAAACTCCCAATACTAGCAACAATTTTGCTAGAGGAGAGAGTTCAATTCAAGAGAAGCTCTATCCTCCACAATTTTAGGTTCAACCACACTACCCTAACACTAAGAATTCATTAAATAACCCATTTTTTCTATGTAAAAATAATGTTGATTTTGTGCTTTAACAACATCAACATAGACCATTATTGGAAACATTTTGTTTCACAATGACGACTACACCAAATTATAGGAAACGTTACTCATTAGTCTAGTTAAGCATTTCACACTTGGAATCATCATATTCAAATTGAGTACAACTTTGATTTCAATGTAGCTCATAGAACAACACATTCAGGTAGAAAATAATATTTGATATAGGTGTTGGAAATATTATAATTAATGAATACAACTTCAATGTAAATGCAGGAAATACAAACATAGATTCACGTAAAACAATGATGTTTGATATTAATGCTGAAAATGCTACTAGTAACGAACTTGGAACAATAAATGCTAATTTACAACAACAAATTGTTGAACCAAATAAGTCATATCCAAGCAATATCGTAACAACATATAAGACTGATATGGAAGAAATAGATTCAAATGAGAAGGATAGATGTGATGCATATTCTAATTTCAATAATATAGGTTATTTCGTCCAAAATCTTGGACCTTCACGTGCTAACCTACCAAATTCATATGACAATGAGTTTGATTAAGTTTATTCTGATGATCACGTAAGTGCTTCACTCAAGTTATTCGATATTATATTTTTTTAATTATTTATTGGAATTAGCTAAAATCAATATAAATTTACAAAAATATAGGTTAGTGTTACACCAACTGATATGCATCAGCTGGTGTAATCAACTTTCGTTGTATATTTATATTGATTTTAGCTAACAGAAACAATCAAATAAATATATATAATATAAAATTAGATTAAAGTACTAACCTAATCATTAGAATAAACTTGATCAAACTCACTGTCATATGAATTGGGTAAGTTAGTATCTGAAGGTCAAAAGATTTTTGAACAAATAATCGATATGATTGAAATTAGAATATGCATCACAATTTTCCTTCTCAATTGAGACACTTCCTTCTATATCACTCTTATTTGTCTCGATTATATTGCTCGGATAAAACATATTACGTTCAGCAACATGTTGCTGAAAAGAAGCATGTACAGTTCCTAGTGCATCACTAGTGGCATTTTCATCATCAATATAGAGACATCGTTTGGCTACCTAAATATGTGTTTGTATTTCCTGCATTCACATTCAAATTGTAGTCATTAATTGTCATATTTCCATTATCTATATCAAACATTATTTTGCTATCTGAACGTGTTGTTTTATGAGCTACATTGAATTCCATCTGTACTCACATTGAGTATAACGATTCCAAGTGTTAAATTTCGAGTCGGCTCTATGAGTAATGTTTCCTATAATTGAGTTTTGTATTCTTGGTGAACCAAACATTTCCAATAATGGTCTATATTGATGTTGCTGAAGCACACCACCAAACCAAAAATTTCAAATAATGGTCTATATTGATGTTCTTGAAGCACATCACCAACATTATTTTTCATAGAAAAAATAGGTTTTTAATGAATTCTCAATGTTGGGGTAGTGGGGTTGAACCTGAAATTTTGGAGGATAGAATCTCTTGAATTGAACTCTCCCTCTAGCAAAAATATTGCTAGTATTGGGAGTTCAAAATGGAAAATCTAGTGCTTTTTTTATTTGATTAGGAATATTATTTTTAAGATGGGGCATTGTCCCATATTTTCTATTGCTACTCTTTTGTTGAGATTCACTTTCAGATTTTTGGCCTTATGTACAATCTACATGTTCGCTCTTCTAGAGATCTCGAATTGTTGAAGCTATATTTCTGAGATTTTGTTTCAAGAATTGTCGCACTTCTAGAACATCTTATGAAATTGGATCTAGACAAATGGTAACATAAGATTATCAACTCCCTCCCCCCCCCTGCATAAAACATATACATTTTTATGGAGGAAGGTTATCGAGTGTATAACATGGCTATAACAAGAACAAAGACTAAACAATCTAATTTGCCTCTTCTATAAACACATTAAAACATTTATTTATAATTAAAACAACATAAAAACTACAGAAATGGTGTTATGACATAAAGAAAAGATGAATTAAATATTTACTAGGGAAAAACTAAAATCTAAATAGGAATTGATGTTACAATCACAACAAGTATAATATCAATTAAATCTATCTTGAATAGGTAACCAAACCAAATTTATTTATATTAAAAATCAAGGGTTTTGAGTTGAATATATATTTTTAGAGATGTCACCTTTGTAGTCATAAGATTTCATTAATCCACCATTTTACGAACATTCTCTGTTTCGTGGTCAACTAGCACCACCCGAACATCATCTATAATACCATATTAACTAGTTTCCATTGAATTTCTATTCCTCCAAAAATTTCAGAAAAGGAGATACAAAATAAGAATTTTCTATATAGAAGCTTGAATTTATTGGAGTCACAATTAACCCTTTTTGGGGTATTATATAGTAATTTCAATGGTAAGTGAGTATGTTTAAATAATTGCTTAGTCCTTATATTATAAGTTTTGTCCACTTTTAGTTCTCATATTTATTATTTTTAATAAATTGTTTTAATTAATATAATCATTAGGTTTGATCTTAATACTAATGAAAGTTTAATATTTAACAAAGAAATATATTTTTACACCTTGTCTTCTTCCTCTAAAAAACACTAAGTTCCAAACCTAATAAAGCCCTAAATAATATATATCTGAAACCCTAAATAACAGAAGGCTCTACACCCTTAATTCTAAAAATTCCTAAACTCTAAACCTAAAAACACAAAAAAAAACCTAAGTACTAAACCATAAACCCTTAAAAACCTATGCAACACGAATCGTTAAAAATCCTAAAAACCCCTGAAGCTAAAAATACTCTAAGATCCAAACCCTATAAAAACCTAAATAGTATATGCTAAACCCTTAAAAAAAACAAAACAAAAAAACCCTAAGACTTAAACTAGTTAAGGAATTAAGGTGTTACTTTACAATAAATGTGAGTGGTAAGAGTGTGGTATTATGACCCTTATATGAGAGTAATTAAGTTTGGCTTAGTTATTAGACTAACAAGTGCATCAAAAGATGCACCCGAGAATTTATGTAGTCAGACAAAATTCTAATTAAGGTAATGATTTTTCATGTGCATCTCAATTAGTATATTTGATTTGTCAATGTGAAGTAACTAATGTAAGCATTATTTATTACCCTTAAGAGTCTGGTCGAACGGATCATATATAACGAACGATAAACCTCTTAAATAAATTCAAGTTTCCTCCTCTTAGGTAGATATGAATTTAGAAGGATGGTAGTAGTGGGCTAATAAAGAGAAGTCAGACTATTACCAATTAGATTAAGCAACTTTATAGTGTAACAATTATAAAAATACTTCTATCGAAGCGGGAAGATGTTAAGATAAGAATCTCACAAAGAAAACTAAGAAGGGATATTAGTTACTACACATGGTGAGTTCAGTAGCCATGAAATTAGCCATTTCAAAGTCCACCCATAGACAACTTCCTTGTAATCAAAAAGTAGCAATAAGCGACCAAAGGGCTTCCATAAAAAATTAGAATGATCAAAGAAAAATGACAAACCTTGACCAGTGAATATCTTTTGTGTTCTTTTGTAAACATTTTCTTTAAGTAGACCAAGATATCACAATCTGATAACAAATAGCATACTCATTCCAGTCAATATTATTAGTAGTCTAGTGGAGGATAAAATTTGAAATAGATTAGACTGTACATTGACCAATCATAGTCAGTAACTGTATCAATAACTTTGTGCCACAAGATACCAGACAAAGTGATGATCTCTCATGTTAGTTTTTTCATTTTAAAATTGTAGGTTTATTACACTATTTTTATGGTTTATCTAAATATTATGTAGTTTGATTATGAAGTTTGGGGCACGCATTCATAAATATTTTTTATTGAATTCTTTAAGTTTGAAGACTCTTGAAGAAATTTCTGGATATGCAACTATAGTCACCCCCAACTTGCTTCAAATTGAGACATGGTTGTTATTGTGTTCATACACGCTAAGGTAACATCATTATAGTGCATCTTCTTTTATTGGCATGAAATTAATATTTAGGTTCTTTTCCCAATTTATACTACATAAGAATATAAAGCTTACTACATACTACTGCATACAAAGAAGCCTTGAATGAATGAATATGCATTCAACGCTTTTCAAAGTAAAGAAGAACGGAGAAGGCAAATAATGATCATGAAAATATATTGCACACAGGAAATAGGAATAAGGTGCTTGTTCCGATTCCAAGGCAAGGTATGCATTTACAAATAAGGTCCTTCCCTCATTTTTTGTAGTAACTTACAAATCCCGTTCCTTGGCAACTCCGACATTTCCCAGTCCACTCATAGACAACTTCCTTGATAATCCTAAAGTAGCCGCAATGACCAAAGGGCTTTCATAAAAAAATAAGAATGACCAGAGAAAAATGACAACGCTAGACTAGTGATTATCTTAAGATTTTTCTTGACAACATCTTCTTTGCATAGACAAAGATATTACACTGTGATAGCAAATAGCATACTCATTCCTGCTAACATTTTTACTAGTCTAGTGGTGGATGAGATCTGAAACAAATTAGACTATATATTCACCAATCATGGTTAATAACTCTATAAATAAATTTGTCCCACAAGATATAAGAACAAGTGCTGATCTTTTTCTTTTTCTTATTTTGGTAACAAAGAAATCCCCGAGGGTCATTAGCACACAGTTTGAAACTTGACGGATAATTGGCCCGCCACTTTTTCATTTTCCACTTAAATACCATGATTTTGTCTATGTTTATGAGGTGTGCGTAACCCACGTATCACATGCTACGCTCTTACCAATAGACCAAAAGCCTAAGCCTCTAAAGATAATTCTTTGGCTCAACAGAAGATGTTTTCCTTTAGTCCCTACAGAAGAATTAATGCCCCATATTTAAAATAATATTCCTAATCAAATTTAAAGAGGAAAAGTGTTTCCATTTTCAACTCTCAATACTAGCAACAGTTTTGCCAGAAGGGAGAGTTCACTTCAAGAGAAACTCTATCCTCCACAATTTCAGGTTAAACCCCACTACCCCAACATTGAGAATTCATTCAATAACCTTTTTTATGATTTTTTTTTATTATGTGCTTTAGCAACATCAACATAGACCAATATTGGAAATGTTTTGTTCACAAAGACGACTAGACCAAATTATAGGAAACATTACTCATTAGTCTGGCTAAGAATTTAACACTTGGAATAATCATATTCAAAGTGAGTACAAGTTGGATTTCAAAGTAGCTCATAGAAGAACACATTCAGGTAGAAAATAATATTTGATATAGGTGTTGGAAATACAACAATTAATGAATACAACTTGAATGTGTATGCAGGAAAAAAAAACATTTTAAAGTAGAACAACGATGTCTGATATTGTACTGAAAATTTTACTAGTAACGAACTTGGAACAACAAATACTAATTTAAAACAAAAAATTGTTGAATCAAATATGTCTTATCCAAGAGATATCGTGACAACTTATAAGAGTTATATAAAAGAAATAGATTCAAATGATAAGGAAAATTGTGATGCATATTCTAATTTCGATAATATGGGTTATTTTTTCAAAAATCTTGAACCTTCATGTCCTAACTTACCCAATTCATATGACAATGAGTTTGATTAAGTTTATTTTGATGATCAAATAAGTTCATCAATGTAGTTTTTTTATACTATAAATATTTTTGTTTAATTGTTCGTATTAGCTAAAATTAATATTAATTTACAACAATATAGGTTAGTGTTAAACCAAGTGATATGCATCAGCTGGTGTAGTAAACTTTTGTTGTTAACTTATATTGATATTAGCTAATATCAACAATTAAACAAAAATATATATAATATATGATTAGATTGAAGCACAAACCTAATCATCAGAATAAACTTTATCAAACTCACATTCATATGAATTGGGTAAGTTAGCATATGCAGGTCCAAGATTTATGAACAAATAACCAATATGATTGAAATTGGAATATGCATCACAATCTTCCTTCTAAATTGAATCACTTCATCCTATATCACTCTTATTTATCGCGATTATATTGCTCGGATAAGACATATTTGGTTCAGCAATATGTTGCTGAAAAATAGCATTTATTGTTCCAAGTGCATCACTAGTCGAATTTTCAACATCAATGTAAGGCATCGTTGTGCTACCTAAATATGTGTTTGGATTTCCTGCATTCACATTCAAATTGTAGTCACAATCGTCATATTTCCAATACCTATATCAAACATAATTTTCCTATGTGATTGTGTTGTTTTATGAGGTACATTGATTTTCAAGTTGTACTCACTTTGAGTTTGACGATTCTAAGTGTTAAATGACGAGTAAGTCCTATGAATAATATTACCTATAATTGGGTGTTGTAGTCTTGGTGAACCAAACATTTCCAATAATGGTCTATACTATTGTTGTTGAAGCACACCACAAAACCAAACATTTCCAATAATGGTCTATATTGATGTTGTTGAAGCACAATACCAACATTACTTTTCATAGAAAAAAATGGTTTATTTAATGAATTCTCAATGTTGGGGTAGTGGGGATAACCTTAAATTGTGGAGGATCGAGTTTCTCTTGAATTGAACTCTCCCTTCTCGCAAAAATGTCATTGATATTGGGAGTTCAAAATGGAAAGTTTAGTGCTCTTTGGATTAGATTAGGAATATTTATTTTTAGGACGGGGCATTGTCCCATATTATCTATTTGTACTCTTTTGTTGAGATTCACTTAAAGATTTTTGGCCTGATGTATGATGACTACTTTTGCGCTCTTCTGGATCTCGAATTGTTGAAGCAATATTTCTATGATGTTTTTTCAAGAATTGTGGCACTTCTAGGACATCTAATTAAATTGGAGCTAAACAAATATTGAGTGAAGTGTATAACATTAGTATATCAACAACAAATACTAAACAATCTAATTTGCTTCTTCTATAAACACATTAAAACATTTATGAATAATTGAAAGAACAAAGACTAAACAATCTAATTTTCTCTAAATAATTTCCAAATTCGTTCTTAGGGAATTATTGGAGTAAACGGAACAAAATTAGTTCAGTTTGAAAATGCAAGAGTTATGCTTAGGGCATGGAGAAGAGAGAAAAGAAGAAAGAAAGGGACAAAAGTCAAGAATTTGCCAAAAACCTCAAAACTTTGAGAGTGGAATTTTTAGGGGTGATCCCTTTAAAGGTATGTCAGATCATTTAGTGTTAGGTCCATTAACCCACACACCAAACTTGCTTCAATTCAGTGATTGGTGATTTGTTTACATGCTAGTATGTGAAGTTCTTGAAGAACATTGTCCAATTCTTGTTATTTGAGTTGTTGAATGCCTAGTGTTTTTTTGATTCGTAATTACGGGTCATTTTTGAGTTAAATCTATTGGTCATTGAGGGTACTAATGTCCTATGTGTTTAGGAAAAAAACCATGGAAGTTTAGAGGGTTTAGAGAAAAAAAATGAAGTAGAAAGGTCAGAGATTTTCTAGCTGGGGCGCCACGCCTGCAAGAGCACCACAAAAGTTTTTCTGAGGTTTGGCCTCTGGAGGGTCGAGCCAGCAAGAGCGCCACAAAAAGTTCTCTAAACTTTGAGGGCTGGCGCCCCGCGCCTCTTAGAGACAGTTCTCCCCATTCTTCCCCTAACTTTTCGTACTAATTCCTAAGTGATGTACCTATGATTCTTAGTTGATTCCAACACTCTAAAGAACATCTAAACATCATGAAATTATCCATCAAAATGAGATCATTAACCTTGAATCCATAATCTAATTCAAGGAAAGCTAAGATCAAATAAGTCAAAAAAGTTAGCAGTCAAGTCTAAAAGTTAAGAAGAAAGTCAAAGTAAGTTCTCAAAGTTTTCAAGAGTCTTTATTGAACGTTTTAACTATTTTTTAAGGATCAAGATGCAAATTAATCAAAGAGGAAGGACTTGAGTTCATTTCTCAAAAGTTATAAGGAAACTAAGTATTCTCTAAGAGTTACAAACGTTTTCACGTTTTGAACAAGAAAGGAAGCTGAGACTTCCAAAAGAGACTTTGGCTAGTTTTAGTAAGAGAAAACTATGATTTCCAAGAGATCTTTTAAAGTTATGTTTAATTAATTACCTCAAACAAGAGAAGAAATTGTTTTACAACCATATGAGCTAAGTATTTTTTGGAGTAGTATTGAGTGAAGTTATTCTTGAGTTGACTAAAGTCATAATAAGTGTTCCTCATAACAATTTTTCAAGAATAAGTTGTTTTAACATTTAAACTCGCATACTCGTACATTCAACGTACAAATGTCTGTTAGTCTGCATCTTATTATGATAAAGACGCACATAACCAGAATCATCATCATGCAGCGCCTCTTTAATCCAACAGAACACTCAGAGTATGGTTTTATATTTACTTGTAAATTAGGGTAAGGGTTAGGGTGGATTTTAACTGGGACGGGCTAATAGGTATTAAATTGCGTGATTTTCCACGGTGGATATTGATTTTTATTGGTCAGGTGACAAAAATATATCACATGGCCTGCTTGGTGGCATTAGTTAAAGTTACGGGTATTGGTGAGCCAACAAAAACAAAGTGGGGTATTTTTAGCCAAAACACAAACGAATAATATTTTTGTTCTATTTCAGATAGTAAGGAGGTACTTTTTAGCTTTTTCATTTTTGATTAAAAGTTTTCATTTTAATATAAAAGACTGCTTTTTCAACCTTCAAAGAAAGTTCTTCAATATAAACCTATTGTTGTATGTTTTTCATAGCGCACGAATCTTTAAAATACTTTATTTTCCCCTGTAATTAAAAGGTATAAATTTGAATCTACTTTAATGAATAAAAGTCGTATATTATGTTTATCATTGTTTAACTATAATGATCAATCAATTTATTCATCTATTTAATTTTCTTTTTTTAAAGGGGCAATTCTCATAGTATTAAAAAAATAGGTTTCAAACTTGATAGATAATGATTATACCACCACTATTTTCTTGTCATATTCTACATAGATAGATTCAAGTAGGGGCGAGTCGAAGTCGATGGCACACTTGCTGCACTCCACAAAATAACAAAGAAGAAAATACAAGTAGGGGTCAGTACAAGGAACACGTACTGAGTAGGTATCATCGGCCAACTCAAAATAGAAATCAGTATATATTAAACAATAGTATAAAATCAACTACAATACTTAACAGGTGGCAAGCAACAAACACATGAAACATTGACAACAACACCATAATAGGTACACCATCAATCACAACATCAAGCACGCCTATGAGGACTCAGGCCTCCACACCATACTCATTTGGGAAATAGGTTCCTTGAGTTTGAGTATATTAAGTTAATTCCAGATTCCTTTCCTTTAATGTTATTGTGGCGGAACGTGACACTCCGATCCCATAATATCGTGTCGGAACGAGACACTCCGATCCAATAATACCGTGTCGGAACGTGACACTCCGATCCCATATATCTTGTCGGAACGTGACACTCCGATCCCATAATATCGTTTCGGAACGTGACACTCCGATCCAATAATACCGTGTCGGAACGTGACACTCCGATCCAATTATCTCATCATTTTTATTTCATCAATCCTTCTTAATTCAAGGCGCCATTTTTAATAGAGAGGATTCAAGATTAGAAATTCAACATTCTCATAATTTTAGGCCAACCACAAACCACACAATCAAAAACACACAACCACACAATCAAGTACATAGGAGACTTTACAATATCGTTCAATACATATAAATTGCTATTTAGAGTTTATCTATCACATAGAAATAAACCATAACCTACCTCCACCGAAGAACCGAAATTAAGCAAGCTACCTCTCCAATGCCTTTTCTTTCCTCAATGCCTATGAACCTTTTCAATCTGAAGTCTAGGTCGCTTGCGTTCTTCGTTCGTTCACGCTCTTCCCCTCTTTTTTCTTTTATTATTTTTTTACAGATTATTTTTACCCTAATTATCATATAATCAATTATAAAAATTGATAAAAGTAACCCACTATTAATTTTCAAGTTATCTCCTTTAACCACCAACCAAATAAATTATTACAATTACCCCACTAATTTCATAATTATAATTATGAATAGTCCAAAACACCCATTTAAAATTTTAGCGGAAGTCTGACCAAGTCGGGGTTACGCAGTTTGTGACGGTTCATCGTATCTACGACGGTCCGTGCTGCAGGTCCGTCTGAAGTTCAGAGAGTCAATCCCTGTACCCATATTCCAAGAGTTGAAGTGTTTTGGAATGAACACACTCGACGGACCGTCGTTCCTATGACGGTTCCTCATACTCGCCGTCGAGGGTAATGAAGAGAGCAGCAGAAAAAATTGCACAAGTATGGGACGACGGAGTCCATGACGGTCCGTCGTGACCATGACGATCCATCGCGTGGTCCGTCGACCCAGTAAATATTTATCAAAAATAATTGTACTGTTCAAACCGACTAAACAGGTTGTTACAATAGATACAATTTATCCATCGTTCGTCCTCGAACGATCACAGGAAGAAAAATAAGGGCGAGAAAGAGTACCTGAATCTGTAAAAAGATGTGGATATCTTTCTTGCATATTAACCTCACTATCCCAAGTGGACTCTTCATCTGGCCGATTCTTCCACTGAACCTTGATAGATGCAATCTCCTTTGATCTCAACTTGCGGACCTCTCTATCTAGAATAGCAACACGCTCCTCCTCATAAGACAAATTCTCATCAAGAAGCACTGAATCCCAACGAATAATGTAGTTCCATCCCCATGGTATTTTTTAAGCATAGACACATGAAATACCGGGTGCACTCCTGAGAGTCCTAGAGGCAATGCCAACTCATAAGCCACCTCCCCCACGCGCTTAAGTACTTCAAATGGACCAATATACCTCGGACTAAGCTTACCTCGCTTACCAATACGCATCACCCCTTTCATGGGTGAAACCTTCAGCAAGACTTGTTCACCCTCCATAAAATCCAAGTCCCTAACCTTTCGATCTGCATATTCTTTCTGCCTGCTCTGAGCTGCTAGAAGCTTCTCCTGAATGAATTTTACTTTATCTAATGATTCCCTCAAAAGATCGGTACCCCAAGGTCTCACCTCAAATGCATCAAACCAACCAATGGGAGACCTACATCTCCTCCCATACAGTGCCTCAAATGGGGCCATATCAATACTTGAGTGATAGCTATTATTGTATGAAAACTCTGCTACGGGTAAGAATTTATCCCAATGACCACAAAA
>NC_028646.1:60012732-60013415 GCF_001406875.1 Solanum pennellii
GGAATGGGCATTCTCTGAAGTGTTCCTCCGGGCCTCTGGTGTTCATACTTTACCTGCTGACAATTCGGGCATTGGGCAACAAAATCAACAATGTCACACTTCATTCTACTCCACCAAAAATGTTGCTTTAGGTCACGATACATCTTGGTTGCACCAGGATGTATAGAATACCTTGAACTATGAGCCTCTGTAAAAATAGTGTGAATCAAATCATCAACACGGGGCACACATACCCTTCCCTTAATTCTCAAAACGCCTTCCTCATCAATTATTGCCTCTTTAGCCTCTCCTCGCAATACCATATCTCGAATTCGGCTCAGCTTCTCATCAGTAAACTGCTTCTCCTTAATCTTGTCAAGAAAAGAGGATCTTGCCTCCACACAGGCCAAAAGTCCTCCTTTCTCTAGTATTTCCAGCCTCATAAGGTCATTAGCCAAAGTCTGAACCTCTCTAGCCAATGGGCGTCTAGAAATCTGTAAATAGGCTAAACTACCCATGCTCCCTGCTTTTCTACTTAAAGCATCTGCCACAACATTAGCTTTTCCTGGGTTATACAAAATAGTAATATCATAGTCCTTCAATAGTTCCATCCAAATTCTCTGCCTCAAATTCAAATCATTCTGATTAAAGACATACTGTAAACTACGATGATCTGTATAAACTTCACACTTGACCCCATATAG
>NC_028646.1:60014173-60033616 GCF_001406875.1 Solanum pennellii
TAGTCACCCTCCCACACTAGCGGATCTGTCCCAGGCTTGGCCAATGTCTCAGTTTTAGCATTACAATCTAGGATTGCAAAATTTGGAGAAAGCCAAGTCATATCCAGAATTATATTAAAATCAACAATCTCTAGAATAATAAAATCTACATAAGTATTGCTCCCTACAAAAGTCGCAAGACAAGACCTATACACCTTCTAAACTATCAAAGACTCACCCACAGGAGTAGAGACACTAATAGGCATGTCAAGCAAATCACAATGTAAATCAAGACCAGTAGCAAATGAGGAAGATACATATGAAAATTTGGATCCAGGATCAAATAATAAAGAAGCCATGCAATCACAGACCAAAAGAGTACCTATGATAACAACATCAGATGTCTCTACTTCAGACCTCCCAGGGAAAGCATAACAATGGGCCCTATCACCTGTCTGTCCATTGCCCCTACCATGTTGCGCTGCAGTAGTTTCAGCTTGCCCGCCACCCCGACTGATTTTGTGACCACCATTACCTTGGCCACCACGTCCTCCAGAATGGCGGCCTCTCCCATGACCACCTCTACCTCTAACTATTGGGGGTCTGTAACTCTGTTTTGGACAATACTTCCTAATATGTCCAGCCTCTCCACATCCATAACAATTCCTGGAGTCAAGCATAGGTCTTTGTGAAAATGACGAAGTCTGGGGATAACCTCCAAAATCAGAAAAAGGCTGACTGGGCTGCGATGGCCCCCCAGCTAAAGCCTGAAGGGAACACTGAATAGGACGGTTTGGGTAACCTCCTGAACTCTGCCCTCTGGAGTAAGAACCACTAAACTCACCTCCCTTACGGAACTTCTTAGATGTCGACGCCATGGTTAAGTCGTCTGGCTTCACCCCCTCCACCTCAATCACAAAATCAACCACTTCCTGAAAGGATTTTGCTGCAGCAGCTACCTGTAAGGATGGGATCTGCAAATCAGACCTCAATCCTTTAACAAAACGGCGAATCCGCTCCTGTGGACTGAAGCAAAGCTGTGTGGCATACCTGGATAGTGCACGAAATTTAGCCTCATATGCAGCAACAGACATCCTGCCTTTCTCTAGGCTGAGGAACTCATCTCTTCTCCTATCCCTCAAAGTCTGGGGTATATACTTCTCCATAAATAAGCTAGAGAATGATGCCCAAGTCATAGGTGGTGCCTGTGCTGGTTGACACTCAAGATACGACCGCCACCACAGTTTGGCATCCCCCTGAAACTGATAGGTCACAAACTCAACACCAAATCGTTCTACTATGTCCATCTTATGTAGCAGCTCATGACAATCAACCAGAAAATCATAGGCATCTACAGATTCAGAACCCTTGAAGACTGGAGGTTTCAACTTTAAGAATTTAGTGAAAAGTTCATGCTGATCACTTGTCATTATAGACCCTGTAGTCAATCGAGGAAACGTGCCTACTTCCAATGATGAATCCATGCGGGGAGCCATAGCAGCTACATGTTGTACTCCCTGAACCTGAGGTGCTGGTGTAGAAAACACTGGAGGTGTCTGGCCCTGATCAGATAACCCGCTAAGATAAGTAAGAACCTGATTAATCATCTCTGGGGTAGGCTGGGGTGGTAATTCCTCATCTTGAACCTGCTCATTTTCCCCTTCTTCACCCTCTCTCACTACCTCATCAGTCGGTGGAGGAGTCACTGCCCTATTACTAGCTCGAACAGGAGTTTGTCCTTTACCTCTAGAGGGCGTCCTCCTGCGACCTCTACCACGGCCTCTTGCAACTGCTCCTCATCGAGTTACAGCCCCAATGGTTGGCTCAGACGCACCCTGTATTGCCGGTGTTGGTGTTGGCACAGTTGTTGCTCTAGTTCTAACCATCTGCGAAATAGAGTGAGGATGTCAGATACCAATTTGTATCACCCAGATACCAATTGGATCCAAGTAATAGCACGAAAGAAAGAAAGAATGGAGTTTTCCTAAAGTCCTATAGCCTCTCAAAGAAAAGTAAGGGAGTCCCCCTACCGTTCCTCAAGACTCTACTAGACTTGTTCTTGTCTGATGAGACCAACGAACCTAACGCTCTGATACCAAGTTTGTCACGACCCAAAACGAGTCGCCAGTGGCACCCACACTTAGCCTACTAGGTGAGCGAACCAACAAATCTAAACCCCAACATTTACCAATAGTTCAACTATAATTAACAAAAATAATGCGGAAGATCCAAAACTTATTAATGTAACCGAATAAATAAACTTCTAAAGTTTAACACTTATTATTCCCAAAATCTGGAAGTCATCACATCAAGAACATCTATCCTTAAATTACCAAGTCTAAGAGTATTTCAGAAACCAAAATAAGTAAAAAGATGGTCCATGTCCGAAATTCAAAGACATCAAGACATGAAGGAGAGAATCCAGCCCGAGCTAGGAATAATAGGTCACCCAGAACTCTGATGTGCTGGAGAATGGCTAGAGCTGAGGGCGAGTCGAAGTCGATGGCACACTTGCTGCACTCCACAAAATAACAAAGAAGAAAATACAAGTAGGGGTCAGTACAAGGAACACTTACTGAGTAGGTATCATCGGCCAACTCAAAATAGAAATCAGTATATATTAAACAATAGTATAAAATCAACTACAATACTTATCAGGTGGCAAGCAACAAACACATGAAACATTGACAACAACACCATAATAGGTACACCATCAATCACAACATCAAGCACGCCTATGAGGACTCAGGCCTCCACACCATACTCATTTGGGAAATAGGTTCCTAGAGTTTGAGTATATTAAGTTAATTCTAGATTCCTTTCCTTTAATGTTATTGTGTCGGAACGTGACACTCCGATCCCTTATATCGTGTCTGAACGTGACACTCCGATCCCATAATACCGTGTCGGAACGTGACACTCCGATCCAATTATCTCATCATTTTTATTTCATCAATCCTTCTTTATTCAAGGCATCATTTTTAATAGAGAGGATTCAAGATTAGAAATTCAACATTCTCATAATTTTAGGCCAACCACAAACCACACAATCAAAAACACACAACCACACAATCAAGTACATAAGAGACTTTACAATATCATTCAATATATATCAATTGCTATTTAGAGTTTATCTATCACATAGAAATAAACCATAACCTACCTCCACCAAAGAACCGAAATCAAGCAAGCTACCTCTCCAATGCCTTTGCTTTCCTCAATGACTATGAACCTTTTCAATCTGTAGTCTAGGTCGCTTGCGTTCTTCGTTCGTTCACGCTCTTCCCCTTTTTTTTCTTTTATTTTTTTTCTACAGATTCTTTTTACCCTAATTATCATATAATCAATTATAAAAATTGATAGAAGTAACCCACTATTAATTTTAAAGTTATCTCCTTTAACCACCAACTAAATAAATTATTACAATTACCCCACTAATTTCATAATTATAATTATGAATAGTCTAAAACACCCATTTAAAATTTTAGCGGAAGTCTGACCAAGTCGGGGTTACGCAGTTTGTGACGGTCCGTCGTATCTACGACGGTCCGTGCTGCAGGTCCGTCGTGAAGTTCAGAGAGTCAATCCTAGTACCCATATTCCAAGAGTTGAAGTGTTTTGGAACAAAGACCCTCGACGGACCGTCGTTCCTATGACTGTTCGTCATACTTGCCGTCGAGGGTAATGAAGAGAGCAGCAGAAGAAATTGCACAAGTATGGGACGACGGAGTCCATGACGGTCCGTCGTGACCATGACGATCCGTCGCGTGGTCCGTCGACCCAGTAAATATTTATCAAAAATAATTCTACTGTTCAAACCGACTAAACAGGTTGTTACAATACCAAGTTTGTCACGACCCAAAACGAGTCGCGAGTGGCACCCACACTTATCTTACTAGGTGAGCGAACCAACAAATCTAAACCCCAACATTTACCTATAGTTCAACTATAATTAACAAAAATAATGCGGAAGATCCAAAACTTATTAATGTAATTGAATAAATAAACTTCTAAAGTTTAACACTTATTATTCCCAAAATCTGGAAGTCATCACATCAAGAACATCTATCCTTACATTACCAAGTCTAAGAGTATTTAAGAAACCAAAATAAGTAAAAAGATGGTCCATGTCCGAACATCAAAGACATCAAGACGTGAAGGAGAGAATCCAGCCCGAGCTAGGAATAATAGCTCACCCTAAACTCTGATGTGCTGGAGACTGGCTAGAGCTGAGGGCGAGTCAAAGACGATGGCACACTTGCTGCACTCCACAAAATAACAAAGAAGAAAATACAAGTAGGGGTCAGTACAAGGAACACCTACTGGGTAGGTATTATCGGCCAACTCAAAATAGAAATAAGTATATATTAAACAATAGTATAAAATCAACTACAATACTTAACAGGTGGCAAGCAACAAACACATGAAACATTCACAACAACACCATAATAGGTACACCATCAATCACAACATCAAGCACGCCTATGAGGACTCAGGCCTCCACACCATACTCATTTGGGAAATAGGTTCCTTGAGTTTGAGTATATTAAGTTAATTCCAGATTCCTTTCCTTTAATGTTATTGTGTCGGAACGTGACACTCCGATCCCATATATCGTGTCGGAACGTGACACTCCGATCCCATAATACCGTGTCGGAACGTGACACTCCGATCCAATAATACCGTGTCGGAACGTGACACTCCGATCCAATTATCTCATCATTTTTATTTCATCAATCCTTCTTTATTCAAGGCGTCATTTTTAATAGAGAGGATTCAAGATTAGAAATTCAACATTCTCATAATTTTAGGCCAACCATGAACCACATAATCAAAAACAGACAACCACACAATCAAGTACATAGGAGACTTTACAATATCATTCAATACATATCAATTGCTATTTAGAGTTTATCTATCACATAGAAATAAAACATAACCTACCTCCACCGAAGAACCGAAATCAAGCAAGCTACCTCTCCCATGCCTTTGCTTTTCCCAATGCCTATGAACCTTTTCAATCTGAAGTCTAGGTCGCCTGCGTTCTTCGTTCGTTCACGCTCTTCCCCTCTTTTTTTTTCTACAGATTCTTTTTACCCTAATTATCATATTATCAATTATAAAAATTGATAAAAGTAACCCACTATTAATTTTAAAGTTATCTCCTTTAACCACCAACTAAATAAATTATTACAATTAACCCACTAATTTCATAATTATAATTATGAATAGTCCAAAACACCCATTTAAAATTTTAGAGGAAGTCTGACCAATTCGGGGTTACGCAGTGTGTGACGGTCCGTCATATCTACGACGGTCCGTGCTGCAGGTCCGTCGTGAAGTTCATAGAGTCAATCCCAGTACCCGTATTCCAAGAGTTGAAGTGTTTTGGAACGAAGACCCTCGACGGACCGTCGTTCCTATGACGGTTCGTCATACTTGCCGTCGAGGGTAATGAAGAGAGCAGCAGAAGAAATTGCACAAGTATGGGACGACGGAGTCTATGACGGTCCGTCGTGACCATGACGATCCGTCGCGTGGTCCGTCGGCCCAGTAAATATTTATCAAAAATAATTCTACTGTTTAAACCGACTAAACAGGTTGTTACAGAATCTTATATGATAATAATGAAATATGGCTGAGTTATTAGACGAACAAGGGTATTAAGGGGTATAACCGAGATTTTATGTAGCCAAAAAGGATTCTAATTTATTTAATGACTTTTCATGTGCATCTCGATACTATATTTGAGTTGTCAATGTTGAGTAGACTGATGTAAACATTATTCATTACCCTTAAGAGTTTGAGAAAGGGATCATATATAGGCAATGATAAGCCTTTTAAATAAAAAAGTTCAAGTTTCCTCCAGTTAGGTAGTTATGAAATTAGAAGGATGGTATTAGAGGGCCAAGAAAGAGAAGCAGACTATTAATGTGACATCTCATATTCTAGATAAACTGAGGTTAATCTAAGATAAACAAGACAAATCAAATTCGGAAATAAGTATGAAATCTGTAAAATTTCCAGATTACAAAAGTGAGTTTTGGTCAATTTCATATGGCAATAATTACCAACTTAGGAGGAATTTGGGTTAATATTTTATAGGAATGGGGATCTCGTTGAGTCGGAAAAGTTCAAGTTATCAAGTTTTCTAATGTCTTTCACAAACGTTTTCACTTTGTTTTAAAGACTTAAAGTTCAAGTTAAGAAAGAGTAAAGAGTTGAGCTCATATCTCAAAAGGTATAAGGGAACTAAGTGTTTCCTAAGAGTTAAGGTTTCAAGTAAGAAAAGTGTATCAAATTGAGTTCACTTCTCAAGAGTTATAAGGGAATTAAGTAATCTCTAAGGATTGAAACATGTTTTCATACTTTTGAGAAGGAAAAGAAGCTAGACTTCCACAGAGCCTATGTCTAGCTTTAATATAAAATAGAGGATACTATGATTTCCTAGAGAGCTTTTTAAAAAGCGAATTTTTGAGCACTAATCTGTATGTTTTTAAACATAAGTGCCAGTTTATTTTTGGGAGTAGTATTGAACACCGATATGGGGGAGAGTTCAGATAACTCACATCCACCGTAAACCATGTTAACCATCATGTGTAGAAAAGGGTCATACTTTTTAGATGATTCCTTTTCACAATTTAGTAGTGGATCTATTAGGCAGTTCAGGTCTTATACATTTGACAAGTTATAGGATGCATTGGCAGCATGCACTAGGCCGTTTTATCAAGACTGTAGATCTTAAGTGATTGTTGTGGCGGTCAGGACGACGTCTAGACCCCAGACGTGACCAGCGTCATTGACCTCTCAGAGGTCGTAGACAAGCCTACATACGCCATTGCTACTTCATCTTGGTTAATTTTAGCGGAAAATTTGAACTTTTTTACATAACATTCATATAAGACATTCTACTTAAACTCATAAACATTCACAATCAACCATTTAATATTATTATCATCAAATGAAAGAAATAGTTCAATACTGCATTAAGTGTATACTTGTCAAAATGGCACCAATACAATGTCTTATATAAAATAAGAAAGAAACTCTAGTGGAAAATGCTCCACAAACTCACAGCTATATATAAGCTAGATTATAATGGGCAAGAGTCCTCGAAATAATGAGGGCCTACCAAGTCTGGATGAATGGTCCACGTCAGGATAGCTGCAGTGTCGTATCGTAAGCTCTACGCCTGTGCCTTCACCTAAAAGTATATAGTTGTATGGGATTAGTACACAGTTGTACTAAGTATGAGTGTATGCAAGCACACACCAAGGACATGCATGATTAAGAATAGATTTTTCCTATCGATATGAATTATGGAAAGTCATGTCAGTGGACTTGTCAATATCAGATTAGGAAAGCCATGCCATGAGAGTAACATGCATCATCATACTTATCATTTTGCAAATAGCACATAACATATTGCACATATCATATCACATAGTTCATATCATTATTTCATATGTCATGAGACCTTGGAATCATGGACTTGAGATTAGTTCTTCCCAGTATGAGGGCTTCAACATATGGGACCTCAACTAGGGAGCCTCCATTAACAAACACAGAGTTTGATTCATTCATTCATATGTACTTCATTTTCGTTCTGTCATATAGTAGTGCAGCCACCAGTCATACCTAATATGTAGTTTAAGACTCTCATCAGGTTAGCTGTGCAATGAACAAGAACAACCTAATGTTATTACTTAAGTCTAGCTCTCCTCTTGATTATCCTATCCTAACACCTTTGTTGTTTTTCATTTCATTATGTGCATTCGTTGAGGTTGGCCTCATTCTTTCTATGGGAACTTTAACCATAACCGACATAGATCATGTGAGCATCATAAAATCCAGTGTGTAATCCTCCCATCAAAAAGAGGTGGAATCACCGACAAAAGTTAACCAAAACATGCTAGCGTATGTAGGGAATTGAACCTTGCTAGATCCCTATATTGGCAGTATAAGTTCAAAGACTAGGAGATATAAGGAGACCCATACCCGGCATGAGGGACAATCTCATCTCATGAGGGTTACGTGAAGCTCCGCCCTTCCTGGAGGAAGGCATCACAGCTCATAGCTAGCCTATCGGTGCTGAATATAAAGTTCCATTACATTAAACTCATACATCATGGAAGCTGGCTTCTAGCGTGAGGACATCATAGCTTATTATATGATTTCTCATATCATCATTAGTATTAAGTATGCATTTACTTCAAAACTTTCATTAGAGTGTTCATAGAGACTGGTCTCTTCATTAGCTTTACACTCTCAAAGGTGAGTACGTATTGGTAACATTTACTGAGGCTCATTTGAGATTGCTCTCATCTTTCACATTAGCCTCTTATGATATTGTCACCTCATTCATAAACTTTAAGACATTTGTTTTTGATAATTACTCACCCCTTTACGTGAATGATCATTTCATCATATGTCAATGCACATGGCCAATTAGTGTGTTTCACACTCTTACTTAACACATCTAAGGTTACATCAATTTATCACTTACATCTTAGTCTTACTTACTTTTAAATGTATGCTAGACTTATGAGTCCATACATACAAGCCATGAGGCTTCATTCATAGTTTATCTATGTGATTCATGTTTACCCAATATTGTGTGGTACAAGACTTATGCATTTTGTAGATATGCAA
Source organism: Solanum pennellii (assembly GCF_001406875.1). NCBI lineage: Eukaryota > Viridiplantae > Streptophyta > Magnoliopsida > Solanales > Solanaceae > Solanum > Solanum pennellii. The sequence goes on from NC_028646.1 coordinate 60,022,805, forward strand.
AGGTATTGATTTTGATCTTTAGAGGCAGCATTTATTAAATATTTTTTTACGTATGACTTATGTGTCAATACGGTATTTGGAAATGGAACCCGATTTTGCATCCCTTGAACAACACTCAATCTTATATAAAGCTTGATAATTGAATTTTTTAGATTTGGGAGACCCTAGTTCGATTCCCATAAACCCCATAATATTTCTTTCTTGTTCCCCTCTCTTTTTTCATTTTAAGGCAAGGAGTTTGTGCGTTCAATCCCCTCTAAGCTCATTATTTTTTTTTAAATTTATGTCTTAACTTTCTCACCTATCCAAGAGGTTGTGCGTTCAATCCCCACTCCCCACATTTATGTTCTCCTTTATTTTTCTTCTAACTCTCTCATCATTCAAGAGGTTGTGGGTCCAATCCCCACTCTCCACATTTTATTTTCTCCTTTATTTTTCTCCTAACTCTCTCATCCATTCAAGAGGTTGTGGGTTCAATCCCGACACACTCCACATTTTGTTTTACCTCCTTTATTTTTCTCCTAAATCTCTCATCTATTAAAGAGGTTGTGGGTTCAATCCCCACTCTCCACATTTTATTTTCTCCTTTATTTTTCTGCTAACTCTCTCATCTATTCAAGAGGTTGTAAGTTAAATCCCCACTCACCACATCTATTTTTCCTTTCATTTTTCTCATGAAATTTTTATGTATTTTTTCACTTGGTAAGGTCATGGTTTCAATCTCCAATGACCTCACATTTAATTTTTATAAAAAAATATAGCTAATATTCCTCATCCTTGACCAAGACTCTAATCCATTTTCCTATCAATCTTTTGTTGATTCTTTTTGTAGATTTCATGTAATGATGTATTGGGTTCAATCTTAAGTGATCTCACTTATTTTACATTCAATTTTCGTTGAATTTTGTACCACTTTGTTTGGCCGAACCCAATCTACCAAATGCTGGAAATATGTTCACTATTTTCAGCTTCTTTTTATCATCATTCATACGTTAATTCTTAAGGCATTTCGTATATCATTTGGTGCATCTTTAAGTGTAATCTTTTTATGATTATATTCTGCAAAGAATTATTATTAAATCCAGCAACATTTCACCACTTCTACACCTCATGATTTACACAAACATTCACACATAAAATTCAACCATAAGAAAATATCATTTTTAAGGCTAAAAACTGAAAATCATGTCACAGCACAGACATACATTTTTCACAAAATTTCGGCAGACATACTTCTTCGTTCATACAATTCTGAACGTATAATCATGAACACATTATCACGAAAATCACACTTCATACCTAATCTACCATCAAACATACAAACCTAAGATCAGTGATTGGAGCTAGTGACGGGGAACATGTAATGGGGAACAATCCTAGTTTCGAAATAGAATTATCTGTGTCTTAAGGGTCTCTTGGGAAAGGAACCAAGCGTGAGAAAACCCATACCTGATTTTAAATTTGTTCAAAACTTGAACTTTCTGCGCAAAACTTATCCAAATTCACGTCCAATCTCGAAACCCACACATTACCCGGCTAGCGTATTACGGTTTTCTTAACGTTTTTGGATTGCTTTCTCGTTTATGTTTTGCGTGCAAGTTCTTCAAGTGTTAAGAACTTTTGTTCTCTGATTTTTTTCTCATGTTTGGCAGCCAGAAAGAAAGCGTGAAATGAGAGAGAGAGACGTGAAGGAGAGAAAGATAAACAAGAAAGAGGTGAGTGACTTATGATTAGGTGAAGTAGTTTAGACTTAGTCAACTAGGACTCTTCATTGAAAATCTTATTTAATTAGTTTAGTGAAATGATAGTAATTCCCTTACAAAATCTGATCATAATCCTCAATTTAATCCACTTAAATACTGCTACCGTCGAGGTTCGGACCCGTGACGTCCCTATCGCGAAAACGGATCCCTCCAGGTCGTCCCGACCCAAACCGCCACAATAATTAATCAATTAATATTAATAATCTGATTTTTCTTTTTCTTAAATAAGTATTTAAATATTAATTAATTAATTTAATTAACCAGTATAGATAATGAAGCTAAATCATGTCTGACACCTTGTTTTGAACCCGTGTGGAGCAAGATTTTTAATCGATGGGCAATTTCGGCCCTTTCTATCCAAAATGCCCCTCCACCTTATTAATTAAATAATCCATTACATATTTAGGGGAATTACGATATTACCCTTAGCCTGGAAAAAGGCCATTTTACCCCTAGACCCTCCAAACTTATGATTTCCCATTTTCTAGTTCGATAAAGACTCATCCGAGTAAATCTTCATATTCGGGAGACCTACAGGGCTGGACCCAACCTTTCATATCTCAACTAACTCCCCAAGCTAGTTGGCTTTGCTGTCGCAAGGGTTCAGTGGTCTTGTTCAACGCGCATCAATCTTTGTGAACCCGGTCTAATCTAGGCATTCTAGATACGTTAGACATTACTTAACATAGTCATTTTTAGGGTTGTTATATTATACCCCCCTTAGGAAAATTTGTCCCCAAATGATAGTACACATCATTTTAAAATATAGAGGGTGATTCTCGAAAATATGTGAACATACTTGAGAGTTCAATCTCTGTGAATTTCTATTTCACACTTACTCATGATAGTGCATATTACTCAAACTTATCTGAAGCTTCATATTTGAGATTGAGGAACTTCCTTCTCAATCGCACTTACCTTGATTCACCTCACCACTCATGCAACACAAAAAAAATCATGTCCACGCTATAAAAAAACAGCAACATGACATGAAAACATGAATTCATTTTAACTCACATAGTACAATTTTTACACATACTATTTTGGACTTACAGTACCAAGTCGACTATTGAACTAAAACATAGAGTTTCTTGAACAAAAATATCCTTAGGAGGAGTATATCTAACCCCTTAGATAACATCTTGTTGGCCTTAAGATTTAAAATTATATGGCTTTGTTGGATTTGTTTACGCCGTGCCCATTTATACTTTATCTCATTTTGCAACTTAAACCTCACTACCCTGGTTTGATAGTCTATGGTAGCATAACACTTATGGAGAAAATTCATAAATAATCTATTCAATGCTTTTTATTGGCAAATATATCACATACATATTAGTAGGTTGGTCCACATCCTTGAAACCTACTAGCAGCTTCGCATTAATAGACTAAGGAACTTCTTCTTAAACTAGTGTCATCAAAGCATACAACATAAATAAACACATAAGTCACATAAGTTAGCAATCAACATGATGACTCAAACACATTAACTTCATACTAGTGCATAAAACCATACACATGAAAAACAAATTTAGGCTAAGCATCCGAGACATCACAAGAGGTGTCTTCCACTACATCCCTAGACTTGAGTGCGAAGAATCGTTGCCTCCATGGAACCTCTTCACTAGGACCATTCGACTGAACATTCTCGTTCCCTTTTTCTCGACCCCTCATATATGGATAATCCTTCATCATGTGACCTTGTTTTCTAGAACTGTAAAAAGCGTTAGCCCATCCTACACTCTCCTCCATGATGTTTGCCACAATTTCTATCTCCTAAGGTGTATCTACTTCACTGTTTCTCTTAACTCTGGGCTCGGAATACCTATCATAGCGACCCTTGGATGAACTTTACTCCCCTTGGTGGGAGATCCCTTCTTAAACCTGGGCTTATCCCTAATTTCATTACTACTCTTCCTTGAATAATTTTTCTCAACTTGCCTTGACCTTTTCCCTGCCCTAGTATGCTTTCTCTTCTTGTTTTCCTCCACTTGTTGGAAACGGACCATAAGCCTGGAAAAGTCCATGCTCTTATGCAGCATAGCTACCTAACACTCCTCCTCGAGATTCTAAGCAATCATAGATCAAGTGTAAACGGGAGGATTCATCCTCATGAAGTCCCTTAACCTGCTAGCTATGGTGCTGGCAGGTGGGTTCTTCCTGGGAAAACCTTGTTGCTCTGCCTAGGCTGTCATAGTCTAAGCTTGTAAGGTGATGGATTGGGCCATCTGTACCAAGGGTGTCCTCACTTCTCCATCTGTCAACCCAGTTGGGTTAACAGACATCTCCCTTCCAGCAGCTGGAGCTCGGGGAGGAACTTGATTGACCCCAGCAGCTGCTCCTCCAATCTCTCCGCCTGCGTTTCTCCTTGTTTTCATCTTTCTAAATCTCAAGAGTTGATGTTAGATATGCTCTTAACACCAAGAAATCAGAAATTAGAGCAGGCACGATAAGATCAGAAGAAGAGAATTTTTCCTATGTATCATGCAGTCTCTAATTCATGATAGTGGTGAACTTCACTACCATGACTTATAAACTACTCGATGTGGTTGATGAGAACTCATTATCCTCGAAATTTAAGCTAATGCTCTGATACAAACTTTTTCATGATCGGTGTCTAGACCCCAGATGAGACCAGCATCATAGACCTCTTAGAAGTCGCAGACAAGCCTACATACGTCATCGCTACTTCATCTAGGTTAATTTTAGAGAAAAATTTGAATTTTTTGTTACTTAACATTCATATAAGACATTTTACTTAAACTTATAAATGTTCACAATCAACCATCTAAAATATTAAGATCATCAAATGAAAGAAATAGTTCAATACTGCATTAAGTGTATACTTGCAAAAATGGCACCAATACAATGTCTGAAATAAAATGAGAAATAAATGATAGTGAAACATACTCCACTAACTCAAACCTATATCTAAGCTAGAATAGGCGAGCGTCCAAGAAAGCATGAGGGCCTACCATGTCCGGATGATATTCCATGTCTGGATAGCTACAGTGTCATCTCGTAAGCTCTAGCGTCCGCCTGCACCTGCACCTAAGAGTATAGAGTTCTATGGGATTAGTACACACTTGTACTGAGTATGGGTATATGAAAGTACACACCAAGGACATTCATGTTTAAGAAGAGCTCTTTCCTATTGATATGAAATATGGAAAGTCAAGTCAGTTGACTTGCCAATTTCGGATTAGGAAAGTCATGCCATGAGAGTAACATACATCATCATACTTATAATTTTGCAAATAGAACATAACATATTACATATATCATATCACATAGTTCATAGTTCATATAATTATTTCATATGCCATGAGACCTTGGAATCATGGACTTGACATTATGACTTCCAAAAATGAGGGCTCAAAATATGGGACCTTAACTAGGGAGCCTTCTTTAACAAACACAGAGTCTGCTTCATTCATTCATATGTACTTCATTTTCATTCTTTCATATACTAGTGCAGCCACAAGTCATACCTAGGATGTAGTTTAAGACTCTAATCGGGATCGCAGTGCAATAATCAAGACTAACCTAGTGTTATTACTTAAGTCTAGCCGAACTCTTGATTATCCTATCCTAACACATTTTGTATCGTTCATTTAATTCTGTGAATTCGTTCAGGCTAACCTCATTATTCTTTGGGAACTTTGACCTTAACCGACATAGATCATGTGAGTATAATGAAATCCACTGTGTAATCCCCACACCAAAAAGAGGTGGAATCACCAGCCAAAATGAACCGAAACATGTTAGCATATATAGGGAGTTGACCCCTCCTAAATCCCTATGTTGGCAGTATAGATTCAAAGACTAGGAGATATAAGGAGACCCATACACGTCATGCCAGAAAATCTCATCTCATGAGGGTTACATGAACCTCCGCCTTTTCCGGAGGAAGGCATCACCGCTCATAGCTAGCCTATCGGTGCTCAGTATAAAATTCCATTACATTAAACTCATACATCATGGAAGCTGGCTTCTAGCATGAGGACATCAAAGCTCAGTAGATTATTTCTCATCTCATCTTTAGTATTAAGTATGCAGTAACTTCAATACTTTCATTAGAGTGTTCATAGAGACTGGTCTCTTCATTAGCTTTACACTCTCAGAGGTGAGTACGTTTTGGTAACATTTACTTAGGCTCATTTGAAATTTCTCTAATTTTTCACATTAGCCTCTTATCATATTGTCACCTCATTCATTAACTTTAACACATTTGCTTTTCATAATTACTTAGCCCTTCACGTGAATGTTCATTTCATCATATGCCAATGTACTTGGCCAATTATTGTGTTTCACACTCTTACTTAACCCTTCTAGGGTTACATCATTTTATCACATACTTCTTAGTCTCACTTACTTTTAAATGAAAGCTAGACTTATGAGTCCACACATACAAGCAATTAGGCTTCATTAGTAGTTTTTCTAAGGGATTGATGTTTACCCAAGATTAAGTGGTACAAGACTTATGCATCTTGTAAATATGCCAAAGTATTAATTTCGATCTTTTGTGGAAGCATTTATTAAATATTTGTTTACGTATGACTTATGTGTCAACACGGAATCGTTCAAGGGAAACCGATTTCGAATCCCTTGAACAACACTTAATCTTATTTAAAACTTAATGATTGCATTTTTCAGATTTGGGAGACCCTAGTTCGATTCCCATCAACCCCTTAGAATTTCTTTCTTGTTCTCCTCTCCTTTTTCGTTTTAAGGTAAGGAGGTTGTGGGTTCAATCCCCCAAAAATTTCATTATTTTTCCTTTAATTTATCTCTTAACTTTAGTCACCTATAAAAGAGGTTGTGGGTTCAATCCCCACACTCCACATTTATTTTCTCCTTTATTTTTCTGTTAACTCTCTCATCCATTCAAGAAGTTGTAGGTTCAATCCCCACTCTACACATTTTATTTTCTCCTTTATTTTTCTCCTAACTCTCTCATCCATTCAACAGGTTGTGGTTTCAATCCCCACTCTCTACATTTTATTTTCTCCTTTATTTTTCTCCTAATTCTCTCATCCTTTCAAGTGGTTTTGGGTTCAATCCCCACTCTCCACATTTTATTTTCTCGTTTATTTTTCTCTTAACTCTCTCATCCATTCAAGAGGTTGCGGGTTCAATCCCCACTCTCCACATTTTATTTTCTCTTTTATTTTTCTTCTAACTCTCTCATCCATTAAAGAATTTGTGAGTTCAATCCCCACTAACCACATCTATTTTTTCTTTCATTTTTCTCATGGAATTTTTACGTAATTTTCATTTGGTGTGGTCATGGTTTCAATCCCCAATAACCTCACACACTACACCATTTTAGGCCGATGGCAACACTAAGTCTGAGCAACGCTTGAAAAGTGTTGCCTAAAATATATTTGGGAACAATTTCAAAATGTATCCTAAATTTTTATGTTCTGGCAACAATAATATTGACAACACTTGTAAAGTGTACCCTTTAATAGTATAGGCTACACTTTTTAAGTGTTTTCATAGTATGAAATTAATGGCAACAATTATTTATATATATGGCCACACTTTTAAAGGGTCCTATTTTATTATTGTAAAATCAACACTTTAGAAGTGTGGCCTAAAAAATTTCACCAAAATATTATATTCCCTCCAACATTTCTACTCTCCCTCCCATTTTTATTGTACAAAAAAATTAATTATTAAAATATTAGGAAAAAAAATTGAGCTTAGAGAGGAAGCTGAGCTGAAAATATATGCTCAAGAACATATGCTCCAGAACATAGCTGAAAAATCACACGATTTCTCTTCTCCAGAACTTCAAACTGACTAAAGTTGAGCTGAAAATCGAATGGAGGAAGCTGAAAATCGGAGGAGCTGAACAGAAGAACTTAAGACTGAAGCTGAGCTTAAAATCGGAGGAGCTTAACTTATTCTATTCTCCAAAATCGGACGAGCTGAAAATTGGAGGACCTGAAAATCAGAGGAGCTGAGCTGAGTAGATGTTGACCAACTGATTCTACGCTCCAAGCTTTTTTAGTGTAAGAGTTCTTTTCCCCAATTACGAAAATACGATTTCCTTTACAGATTTCCATCAAAATTGAGTACATATTACTTGTTGAAGATCGAAGAGGTGAAGAAAGTGATTTTCCTCACATATTTTTGTTGATGAGATGCTCTTTTCATCACAGATTCTTTGTTAACGAGTTGTTCCGTCGGATTATACAGATGTACAAAATGCTTCACACATGAACACGCCTCACGTCTTGGGTTGTTTAAACAGTGTTTATAAGGTATGAAATTTTATCTCTAAGAGTCTTAATTATAGATTTTAGCTTTTATTCTTGTGTATCTTTGAATTTCTAAATTTTAATTTAGGGTTTTGATATTGTCGTGTTGTTGATACGAATTGACCTACCTCCTAAGGTTAGTCAACTCAACTTATACAATGAGTTTGTAATCAAAGACTAAGCATCTAGAGAGATTACATAAATTAGGGATATTCTCCCTTTAGAAGAAAAAATTTAAAGAAGCTAAACCTATTCAAACAACTATACCTAAGTTAGACATAGTCAATTTGAACAATATAAAAATTATATGACTCTTTCAGTCTTTCTGTAGCATAGGAATGATATAGGAATCTGAAATGCTTTGTTGTTAGTGACTTTATATACTTGTTGGTGGGATGTTGATTTTAGTATATATCCTCAAAATGTAAGTTGTACTCCTACATTCCATGTCTGGATAATATGGTCATTTTCAATGCATGACTGTGCTACATGTGTGTGACTTTGTTTACCAATTCTCTGCTGGAATGCATATGACAACAATCTATGTTCGCAGATTATCAACAACTTGAATATCCTTGCTAACCAGACGGCAAGTAGCTGCTGCCTTCAATCACATATCTGCATATTGTTGCACAGGACTATGATTGTCTTTATTGGTTGCTGAATGTACATTCCCTCATTAACTTAGCTGCATAGAGTGCTGACTGTTAGAGTTTAGGACCTGATGTCATGATTACTCGAACGTGAAATTCATAAACACAAACCAAGCTAAACAAAACTAGTTAAGTTCAAAATGGGAAGGAATTGTAAAGAATAAAGGAGGAATTTTAATCTTTCTGCAATGATCATAGTGCACAACCACCTAAACTTTCTGTTCCTAATAAACAACAACTTAAATAATTTTTAAGCTAAAAGAAAAGAAAAAACAGAAAGTCCAGAAGTTGTATTTAACATAGAAGAAATCAAGGAGGAACATTATTCCTTCTCAACTTTTTCCTTCTGAAACTCCGCATTCCCAACTTCTCCAAATTAGAACATCCTCTCGCTGTTTTTGACAATTGAATGAGAGTGCAAAAAATATTGAATAATATCATGCTTGTGACTTTTCTTTGACGGAACATCTGACGTACCATTGGCCTCTCTATATTAATGAACACATTGGACACATTCACACCGCTTAGCTAGACCTTGAAGTTCCTGAACATATCTACAAATCCTCCAAGGAGGATCAGAATTCTGCAAAAACCATTTAGCTAGAAATGCAGAATGTTCGTCGAAAATGATGTTTTTATATCCATGTTGAATGGACCAGTTAAGCTCATAACTCGCATCTTGTATTTTTTGTTAGTACCTTCACCTAAAGGTATAGCAAAGGCACAAATGATATCGTAGTGACATTACAATTCTAAGTTTGTGGTGTCCTAAGAACTCATATTTTTGTCCCCATTGATAGAAGGAAAGAATCTCACTAATATATTCTGTTAATTTTCCTTAATGAGAGATTTGAGCTACTAAGATACTATTATATCTATGTGGTAAAGAAAAGGTTGTGTAAATAATGTTTACAGATCTCTCTGAAACTATAATTTGAGTTTCACTAGCTAAGCCTACTTTGTCTATAAAAGTGAACTAAAAATCATCTTTTAAGACAATGCATATTCTACTATCTCTTGTTGTTCTGTTCCTCTCTTCTTCTCCTTAGCATGTTTTTACTCTTCTGCCAAGGACTTATTTAAAAAATGAAAAATTTAGGGTTGTTCTTTAGCATTTCTCAAAGAGTTGTTCACGGATAAGTGAAAGCTCTTTCTTATTTAACAAACTCTTGCTGAAAAATTTAAAAAATCATTAAGGATCTTTTACTCTTAGACCTACTGTTGAGTCTACTAGGTCTAGCATATATGCTGGTGGTTGGTATTATGGTCCTTTGTCCCACAGTCTTTCAATCCCTCTGTATGATTCCTTGCTTTTTTGTAACTTCTTGTAATTCCGCATGATTTTCTTGTTGAATAGTGAATTCAAAATCTCTAATTAGATGATTCACGCTATGTTACTTACCTAGTAATTAATTTTTCCTGTGTAGTATCATCAACATTCAAAAACATTTGTGGAGGATGCAAGGTTTGATTTGGCATAGCGAAAGTGTCATGACTAGGTAAGAAACTTTTATCATCTCATAACACATGATTCTAATAGATTACTCGTGACTTCTAAAACTTATTTGTGAAGTAGTTATTGATTTAATGATACTTAGTAAAATACTAAATAGTTAATATCTTAAGACATTCCTTGTTCTTATTCTTATTGTTGAACTGTTGCTTGTCCGTGTTTAAGATCTTTCTTGCTATAATGTTTGTTTTAATATGTGGTCACTGCTTTTTTTACCGTGCTCGCCTTAATCTTTGTTTGTTCATTTGTTAATCACAATGATTTTGTCTTGTCTCTGTTTGCTTGAACAATTTTTTTGTTTTCGACTGTATGTCTTGAAGAGTGAAGAAGTCATTTTGTTGTTTGTCTAGTGCATTTTCAAGTATAGATAGTAACTTTAGCTAATTCAGTCGTTTTGGCCATAATTATAGATAGTAACTCTATTTGCTGGAAATCTCTCAAAATGCGGCAGGGTCGACGGACCTTGCGACGGGACGTCGTGGTCATGACGGGACATCGTGGACCTCGCGACGGGCCGTCGTGGACCTCGCGACGGGCCGTCTTAGTCGTGACGGGCTGTCGTGGTCATGACGGGCCGTGGTCATGACGAGCCGTCGTGGTCATGACGGGCCGTC
>NC_028646.1:60034199-60086573 GCF_001406875.1 Solanum pennellii
TGTAAAAGTTTAAATACATATTTGATTTATTGTGTACACATTTAGAATATTGATGTATAAGTATGGGTATGTACACAACACATACTATCTTTTGGTTGTACATGAAATATTTCTCGAAGTTTATTTGAAATATATAGCTTCAATTTAATGATTAATTAGTTCATTTTGTGTTTTAGGTCACTTGTATGTTTGTAAATATATTATATATATTTGTGCTACATGAGATATAAAATCAACACTTTATAAGTGTTGCTATAGATGAGATTTAAAGTAACAATTTGTAAGTGTTGCTATAGATGACATATAAAGTAACACCTTATAAGTGTTGCAATAGATGAGATATAAAGTTACACTTTATAAATGTTGCAATAGATGATCAATAAAAGGCAACACTTTTTAAGTGTGACCAATAAATCTGAAAAGGCAACACTTTCAAGTGTAGTCTAACAAAAAATACGTGTTGCTAATGCACGTCTTCAAAGCGTTCCCTTATACCTATTTGGCTAGGCTTTATAAGTGTAGCCAAAGATGGCAACATTTAAAAAGTGTTGCCTAATGTCAAAGGTTACGCTTCTTTTGGGTAGCCCCTAAAAAGTGTTGCTGAATGTCTAAAAGTGTAGCCTTTTATCAAAGGCCACACTTTTTGCTAGTTTAGGCTACACTTACGTGGTGTTGTTGTAGGTCGAAAATGGTGTAGTGACATTTAATTTTTTTAAGAGCATAGCTAATTTTCCTCATCCTTGATCGAGACTCCAAATTTTCAGCAAGCTTGAAATTTTGTCTCTTCCAATCCATTTTCCTCTCAATCTTTTGTTGATTTTTTTGTAGTTTTCATGTAATGATATCTTGGGTTTAATCCTTAGTGATCTCACTTATTTTACATTCATTTTTCATTGCATTTCTTACCACTTTGTTTAGCCGAACCCAGCCTACCAAATGCTGGAAAATTGTTCACCATATTCAGATTTTTTTATGATCATTCATATGTTAATTCTTAAGGTATTTCGTGGATCATTTGGTGCATCATTAAGTATAATATGTTTATGATTATGTTCAGCCATGAATTACCATTAAATCCAGCAACATTACACCACCTTTACACCTCATGATTTACACAAACATATGCACATAAAATTCAACCATAAAAACATATCATTTTTAAGGCATAAAAAAGAAAATCATGTCACGGCATACAAATATTTTTTTCACGAAATTTCGGCAGACATATTCATCGTTCATACAATTCCGAACACATAATCATGAACACATTATCACGAAAATTACACTTCATACCTAATCTTCCAGCAAACATACAAACCTAAGATCAGTGATAGGAGCTAGTGACAGGGAACATATAATAAGGAACAATCGCTGTTTCGGAATAGAATTATCTGAGTCTTAAGGTTCTCTTGGGAAAGGGAGCAAGAGTAAGAAAACCCATACCTGATTTTAACGTTGTTCAACACTTTAACTTGCTTCCCAAAACATTGCCAAATTCACGTCCAATCTCGAAACTCACACTTTACCAGCATAGCGTATTACTTTTTGCTTAACGTTTTCGTATTGCATTCTCGTTTGTGTTTTACGTGCAAGTTTTTCTAGTGTGAAGAACTTTTGTTTTCTAATTTTTTTCTCACGTTTGGTAGCCAGAAAGAAAATGTGAAATGAGAGATAGATTGGTGTGAAGGAGAGAGAGATAAACGTGAAAGAGGTGAGTGGCTTAGGATTAGGTGAAGTAGTTAAGACATAGTCAACAAGTAATCTTTCAAACTTTGAAATATGAATTAATAAGTTTAGTGAAATTACCATAATTCCCTTAAAAGTGAGATTATAAATCTCAATTTAATCCAAATAAAAGTTGCTTTCGTCGAGGTTCGAACCCGTGATGTCCCCATAGCGAAAATGGGTTCTTAAATCAGAATTTAAATATTAATTAATAAAATTAGTTCATAAATATAAATAATCAAGTTAAATCTTTGCTCCCACCTAGGTTTGAACCCGGGTGGAGCAAGATTTTGCTCAATGGGCAATTTCGGCCCTTTCTACCCAAAATGCTCCTCCACCTTATTAATTAAATAATTAATTACATATTTAGGGTAATCACAATACTACACTTAGCCTGGAAAAAGACCATTTTACCCTTAGACCCTCAAAACTTAACATTTCTCCTGATTAAGTCCAGTAAAGACTCATCCGACTAAATCTTTATATTCGGGAGCCCTACATGGATGGACCCAACCTTTCCTAGCTCATGTAACTCCCCAACTTAGTTTGCTTGGATGTCGCAAGGGTTCAGAGGTCTGGTTCTACACGCATCAATCCGTGTGAACCCGGACTAATCTAGGCATTCTAGATACGTTTGACATTACTTTGCATAGTCATTTTTACGGTTGTTACAGTCGGTTTAAGAATCTCCCTCAGGAAAATTTTATTTTTATACACAGCAGTATTGTATTTTAATAATACATCAGTATAGTATTTTATATACATCTCAGATTTTATTGTGTACTTGTATATATATATATACTGAGAGGTTTAGCATGATTTCAGTCAGCATTTATTTATATTGCATATATGTTAACCGTGTTTACTGAATAATAGTTGGTAAATCACGAGTTAAATAAAGCCAAGATAAGTATTCATTCTTACTCCCTTTCACACCTATGTTTTGTTTAGCTTTCCTTTCGAATACTCGTACATTCAATAAACTGATGTCAGTTGGCCTACATTAGTTTATAATGCAAACGCAAGGAACCACGATCATCACACGGCATTTTCTTGAACCAGATTGAGCTCCAGAGTCAGTGGTGAGCCTCCTTATATTCCGGAGGACATCCATTTCTTTTCTTTTTAGTAGTTTTGTTTTACGATGTTTTGGGGTCTGTCCAAAAATCCCTCTTCATTCAGTCTAAAAGCTTCATAGACAATACTATTTATGTTTAGGGTTTATCGTTGCATGTTGAGACTTGAATGCCGTCATGGCCAGATATTATAAAAAGTACTTTCCTTTAAACCTGTCTAATTTTTTGTTTTAGTTGAGTTTAGTCTTCCGCCGAGTTAAGTAAGCCTGGACAATGGTCCGCCTGAGTTCTATCAATGGTATTCGAGTGCCTGTTCCGCCAAGGGTGTAGGCTCAAGGAATTAAAATTAACAATTAGATTAAGCGACTTTATAGGTCTATGCGTGTAACAATTATAGAAAGACTTCTATTTAGAAGCTGGAAGAGGTTAATATAAGAATCTGAGAATGAAAACAAATGAGGGATATTAGTTACTACACATGGAGAATTCAGTAGCCATGCGATTAGCGTTTCCCCAGTATTATAGTAAAGTGAATACACACTCGTTTAGAGATGACAATATAGGTGCATAGCCTTAAAGTATCAGTTTCAGACCTAAGGGGGAGATGATAAAATGAGGAACCAAGTCCAGTGTTCTGAATCAGAAAGTGATATGTTCCATTAGAATTTTAGTGATATATCAATCCATTCGTACACTAGCATATTCCTCAATTTTTTGTCGTTATAACACACTGTTAATGTCTTGAATATCAACATTATTTCCATGACATATAATCATACAGTTTACACAGATTCATATCTATGTAAAATTCTAATAATAAGAGATTGAGAGTTTAGCCAATTGATCTAAACCTTACTTTGTAAAATTATAAATATCGGTATCATGATATAAATCTATTTATATAAGAACTCATTACTAAGTATATGCTCAGTCTCACAAATTTATGATTTACCTTCAATGGATAACGAAAAAATGTTAGGTCATGCATATTCTTATATAAAATTTCTTTAATGAATTGTGCTTAGGATATTTCACCCTAAGCTCTTTCAATGATAATTTTTCAATTGAGATAGTGATAGAAATGATGGGTTGTATTCCTAAAGAGCATGGTGGCAAGTGTTGGGAAGCTATAAATCCATCACTTGTATCAATTAATGCATTGTATTCCTATTAGTATTTCATGACAAAGATATATATGTTTCATGTCAAATAGCTCCATTTAGAGTCTGCTCGTGTTCAAATCTGTATCATTTATGAACCTTGTCAAATAAATCAAATTCTTAAAATTTATGAGTGCTTTTATGTTCAGATGTATTACAAGAATCATGCTCGTAATTTTTTGTAATGACATTGTCATTTTCGTTTTATGCCTCCTATAATGAGTAAACTTTTGAGGCACTTTTTCTTTTTGAGGCTACTCATTACACGCCAGCTACAGTGGTATAAGGTACTTCACATAGTGTTAGAGATGGTACCAATGCTAGAGTTAGGGAGCTTGAGGTTGGTCATGGTGTGTTTCATACTAGTGTGAGTGCGTACATTTCTATGTTATACCGGGTATATCCGAGATAGAGGCCTCAGATGTAGTGATCATAAGTAATGTCCTAGTCTTTCATCATTTTGTTATAGTATTATTTGATCCAGGTTCGACATATTCTTATATGTCTACTTATTTCACTACAAGTATTGACCTAGTGTGTAATTCCATTATTATGCCTATTAGTATCTCTATCCCGGTAGGTTATTCGTTAATGGTGGATCCGATATACTAGGGGTAGGTAGTTATGTTTTCTAATAGTTAAACTCGTGCAGACCTATTTTTACTTGATACACTTAATTTTGATGTGATATTGGGTATGGATTTGTTATATCCTTAACATGCGATCTTAGATTATTACGATCAACTTAACTCAATTAGTGTGGAAGGGTACTCTTATTTCATATTCGAAGGGAGTGATATCTTCTCTTGATACTTGTCATATGATGAAGAAGGAATGTTTATATTATTTGGCCCATATTCATGATCAAACAAAATATCTATCTCTTTTAAAGACCACGGGAGTGGTGAGAGAGTTCATAGATGTGTTTTCTATCGACTTGCTAGGCGTTCATCCACACACCGACATTGATTTTCTTATTGACTTGGTGCTGGTCACTAAGCCCACTTCCATTCATTCTTATTGGATGGCTTCGAAAGAGTTGAACGAATTGAAAGAAAGATAGGAAGACTTGTTGTAGAAAGTATTTATTCTACCTAGTGTTTTACCATGAGTTGGAATGGTCTTATTTGTGAAGAAGAAAAATGGTACTATAATGATCTGTATATACTACAGGTAGTTGAACAAGACTACAACTAAAAAAAAGTATCCTCTTCCTCAAAATGATGATTTCGTTGATTAGCTTAAAGGTTCGTCAGTGTTCTCCAAGATTGACTCGAGGTAGGGTTACCATCATCTGAGTGTCACATTTGGAGAGCATACCCCAGACGCTACCGGTGTCATCGTCCTCACGGAGGACTAAGACAAGCCCTTAGCATTCGTCATGACATGTCATCACTTATAGTTGCAGAAATTAAATACTTTAAATACTATGTGAAGTATACTTAGACTTCATACATAAAACTTTCTCATATTAAAAAACATCTAAAGAGTACGAATCTGGACTTAGCCTATAAAAGTCAATATGCCATATAGGCCTTTTTACAAAAGAATCCAAAAACATAATGGAAATACGAGTACTATTAAAATCTACTAAAGTCTTCGCAAGCGTGAATATGAAAATATAGAATCACCGAACATGAAGACCTACCAAAACTTGGAGAATGACTTCAAAGCATCTTCAGTCGACCTTCTTAATATTCAATGGCCGGACACTACATTTGTAGTAATATAAAGTAATGGGGTTAGTACGCCACATGTACTAACTATGGGTATATACACATAACATCTAAGGTGATGCATAAAACGGATCATTTCTTATAAAGCATACTAAGTCATTTGAAAATCTTCAATACACATACCATAGAACACATACAAGTTAAGCATTCCATCAACATAAAACATGATCATAATTAAAGACATGTTATCATAGAGTCATGTTAAAATTTCATGTTCAATAGATCATCTAAACATAACATACAAAATACTTACCAATGATCCCATCCCCAACCTACAAGTGCAATGGTCATGTGATGCACCCATAACCCCACACAACCAAGTAGATAATATAGGAGACCATAAGTAGAGTGTTTCTTCATATAACTTGTAACATAAGTAGTCATCACCTCATAAAGAAACATAGATCAATAAAAAGTTCGTCAACGTAACCAACTTCATATAAGAGTAACAACATTTATCATATGCATCATACCTTTCATGTTACCATACTACATAAGAACAATCTCCTAGGACTTCCTTTAGAGTCAACATGTGCAATGTCTAGGTAGAGTCCCATAACCCTACCTATACTAAGTAGACCCTTCAAGTCACCCTATTCAACATCAATTTACTTGTCGTTCATTTTACTTAAGGGCACATTCGCCTTAAATAACATTAGACAATGTGAGTTAAACATGGAATCTGGTGTCATAGAACCCCACACCGAAAGAAGGTGGTCTACCGGCCAAAGTAGAAGCAAACATGACATAGCTTTCTAGGTGTATCCACAAATTAGTATCCTATGTTCGCAACTTAGTTCAAGAAATAGGAGTTGTATTAGAGACTTATAGTTCTACATTACATTGAAGCCTCTATCTCATGAGAGTCATTGTGAACCTACCTTCCAACTAGGTAAAGGACGCCTCTCATATATAGTCCATCGGTGCTAAGCTTAAGTCCCTTTTTTATTAATCATTAAGTCATAATTTATTCATAAATCTTATCACGAGTAATAATAGATTAAATCTTTGTATAAACATGATCATGAGCTCTTTAAGATTAGATGAGAATTTCCTTTCATCGTAACCCTTCGTTTGTGATATTAACATATCATAAATCATCTTGTGTAAATTATACAAGAGAATATCAGAAATTTGCATTATCATATTATTATCATAATCTCACGATAATCATATTCACAGCCCAACATATATACATATCATCATATACATACATCATTAACATAGTAACATCATTTATAGGCTAACATTAACATTGTTGAGTAATCACGACTTTAGAAGACTTACCTCTTGCTTCAGAGATCCTTAGTCAAGAACTTATGTTCAAATTACAATAATCATATCAACAACATAGTGAAATACTCTATAGCATAGCCAATAATTACTCTCGAACTCGTAAACAAGACTAGTTCGTAGAGTAGAATAAGGAAAAAGGGTCATTAAAGCGTTCATTCTAGTCATAGTCCGAATCCCAACAATTACGTGTTATCAAGTAGTAGTATAACCCATTCGAAATCATAAATCGAGAGAGAAATCATGCATCACACGAGATTCAAACATTATTAATCAAATATTCAACAATTCGTGTGAAATCAACCATACAAAACAATTATTTTTTATTGATAGTCATAAATCTAGAGTTTGGAAGAAAATCTATTTTATAGAGTAAAAAACCTAGAATTTGAATTTCTTGAAAACTTTCCTTGCGAGGAACCTTTGGGGAAAGGAATACCAAGAGTGAAAAACTCATACCTTATTGAAGAATAATCCACAAATTTAGGAAGAAAATCTTGAAGTCTTCATCTTCTTCCTTAAGCTCTTCTTATTCTTCAATGGAGTTTTGAAAAGAGAGTGTTTCTTGAGAGATGAGAGAATTTACAATTGAATCTGATTTAGGGTGTAATAAGTGGTATAAAACTGATCTCTAATAAATATATAGTCGTCCTATAAATTATCCAAAAGACCCTCTACTTAAATGAGTCTTTTTATAAAGTTAAATTAATATAAATACGACTTAAAAGAATCTGGGAAGTGGCTGCGCGTCGCGGGACACATATCCGTTATTTTTTAAAAATTTTGGGTAGAGGCAGTGAGGTGCGTGCTATCCTCGCGAGGCTGCCTCTCAATTCTTGAGGCAGTTGCCTGCGCACACCTCATGCTCCAATCTTGTTCGCGCAGGCTGCTTTGGCAGCCTACCTACCCATGTTGGGGTCCTCCCCGAGGAACCTTCGTGTGGTCTTTGGTGTATCGTTGCCGTATGTTTGGTCACTTTGTACCATATTCTACCTATATAAAGTCTTTTTACAAGTTTTTGACTTCATCTGACACTTTGAAACCTTCACCAACATAGGGACATCAACTAGTTAAAATTAGCTAGTTTTCGGACGTCAAGGTCTTGGATCTAACCTTTTATAAATGAGTTTATTACATTAATAAAGGTCTGGAAATATCATTCTTAATATTATTCAATTGATTAAGCTCTAGTCTAATCCATGGCATTTCCAGAGTGTTACACTAAGAGTTCTAAATGTTGATATCCCAATAAATGCTTTTATGAATCGTTAGGGTCATTATGAGTTTGAGGTCATGTCCTTTGGGTTAACTAGTGACGAGACTACTTTTATGGAGTTGAATAACCGGATATTTACCTTATTTAGAATCTTTTGTGATTGTATTTACTCGTGATATCTTAGTTTATTCCAAGAATGAAGTTGATCATGTTCTTCACATGAGGATTTTAGTTTCGATACTGAGAGAGGAGAAGTTATACACAGTATTCTCCAAGTGTAAGTTTTGGCTTGAGTATGTTTCTTTCTTGGATCATGTATTGACAAAGGAAGGTATTATGGTTGACTAGCCAAGGTTGGGACGATTCGTGACTGGGTGAGACTTAATTCCCCTATCAAGATTTGAAGTTCATTAGATGGGCAGGCTATTATTGTCGGCTTGTATAGATTTTATCTACCATATAAGCTCCATTCGTGGGATTTATGCAGTTTTGATGATCGACAAAGAAAGAAGAAACACGTTAGTCAACATGGTCAAAAGGTACATGGTCACGAGCAGTTGAATTCGAGAAAGCTTCTAAAATGAAGAAAGACCAGAGTACAGAAATTAATGATTGAATAATGTTAATTTCATGAGAAACCCCAAGAAAATAAACATATGATGAATTGAATAGAAAGAATCAATGAGTTTGAGTTGAAGAAGCAGTCTAAAGAGGAAAGTAGTTTTAATTGAAGAAGGAGTATCACTTAAAATAGAACTCCTAATGTTACTGTTTCAATTGAAGTGTTGGAGTTCGACTGCAATACAACAAAATCAATGAATGTAATTCGAAGAAGACGTCCAAAGAAGGTAGGAGTTTGAATTGAAGAAGGATTCTTACTTGAAGTAAAACTCTAAGTCAAGAGAGTTGAAGTCAATAAGGAGTTTGAAGTGAACAATAACTCTATGATAAATTGTTCTTAAATAGAAGTGAGTTGTTCAGAATATCTGTGCACTTACAGAGCAAAAAAAAAGCGATTGAGAAATTCACTTCGCAAGTTCTACCAGCGAACTGAAAGAACACATCGAAGAACCTGATTCTTTACAGAGTTTATGTAATAGGAGTTTTTCGTTGTAAATGAGTCTTGATATAATCTTAGTTAAGTGAGTTATAAACTGAACTAGGAGTGTTGTCTTAGGGTTGTGATAGCTCGAAGAGTTGTAAACACATACCTTAGGAGGTTTATGTTGAAGGTTAGGAATTATTGTTAGTTCCTAGGATTACAAGAGTTGTAATTCAAATCCATAACTTGAAGTTAAGGTAGGTTGCAAAAGTTTGTAGTCTATCTATAGTGGAGGCTCGTAGTTTATTTAGTGAAGTTGGAGTTAAATTCTATAAGGGTATAAGTCGTGGTTTTTACACCTTTTGAGTTGGGTGTTTCCACGAAAAAATAGTGTGGTTTTACTTACTGTCTTTACTGCTTTGTTGGAACACGTTAGGCAACCTGTTTACGACTTAGGTGAAAAGTTAAAATCAGTAAAGTTTTAGGTCGTGTAGAATATCACCATTGACTAAGTAGACTCAGTAGACTTGTATTTCGTTGAACTGATAAGTGTGAGGCAAACTTTTAAAAACTGAATGAGTTATTAACCTCAACACCTATCTTAGTATTACCCGAATAAGGTGTGTTATTTGTGATATTATGTGATGCTTTGGTGTTTGTGTAGGTGGTGTATTGATGCAAAAACGGAGACTCATAACATATGCTTCTCAACAACTAAATGTGAATAAGAAGAACTCCGACACTAAAGAATTGACCTTAAAACCTAAGCACATTTAAATATCACCCGACACGACCTTATACAAAAATGAAGAATTATTCAGGTCTTAGCTTAGAATTTATTGGAGTGTTACAGTATCCCTCCCCGCCCCCCTGGAATTTAAGAATGAAAGGGAAAGGATTTACTCCTACTATCTTTCTTACGGAAGAACTTTTCTACTAACGTAGTCCGAACTGAATCGTACTGAGATTATTGAAATCAGCGTAGATCTCAAATAAGATTTGAAGCTTATAGGTCATGGGAACGGCTTTCTCAACAAAAATTCTCCTAAACTTCTGAAAAAGAATGTCACGGCTTGACTTGCCGAGTCATCATAGAACCTACTAAAATAACTTGACCAATACCAAGAATAAGATGTAGTGAGTATCAAGGTAAAACTAAACAAAAATCAATGCTAATATAAGAAAAGAAAGAATTAGAAAGCAACCCAAAGCTATATCAAATAGGTACCTTCGCATAATTTGAAAGTCACGAATATAGAGATGCCTAAAAAAATAAATACAAGTCCGCAAAGTGGAACATGACAAACCGTATTAAAGTCAAAAGATAATCTAACACATGTACAAAAGAATACAGGTTGATCGAGGACGCCAAGTGCTCATCATCATATATGATATTCCAAAATTGCAAAGGATGGCATAAACGATCATTGCTATTAGCCGGTAATAAGCCCTACAACAAGAGAAAATTTATAGTGTAGCATAAGTACCAAAACAAAGGTACTCAATAGGCAACATAGGGCGACCGAGCAAGAAAGATAAAGATTATAACATCCATTAAATTTCTAAGTTAAGACTCAAATCATTATTCATTCGTCAATAAGATTAAACCGAGTGATTCTTAAATTTTATTAGGTGTTAGGATAAATTCTTTAGTGTGGGGATGATTTGGCATAGGAATCAAGGTCTGTAGAATCCCCTGGCACAAAGTTGATTTGAAAGCTTTCATAACGATTGAATTTCAATATTAGATATTACGTGGGTAAACTTCAAACAATAATATCTCGAAGAACATATAGAAATAGGTGGCCCATGACCTATCAAACAAAAAGGTCTTTGAGTCCTTTTTACAACAACGCCATTTTTTCTTAATCTCGAGCTTGGAGGAAGAAGTTATACCCCTTTAAGTGAAATATCTCTATTTAAAGCATCTAATCGTTTTTAGAAAGGCGGATTGGTATATTCCTTTTCTTATCGAGCCTAACAACGTTTTATTCACCCCATATAAGTTTCTAATTAGTATTAGATAAATTTTTCATGTTTCTAAACACTTATAGATTCAGAGCGGAGGTTCAAGCGTTCCTTGAAGAACTGGGTTACTTTTGATGCTTATTATTTGCTAGACCCAGGGGCAAGTTTGTCTTTGTATCTCTTTATGTTGCAAATAAGTTTGAATTTCATCCTCAGAAATTTTCTGAACCCTTTTGTGTTTTCTATACATGTTGGGAAGTCTATTCTAACAAAACGAGTCAATCGTGATTGTCTTATTTCCATCAATCACAAGAAAACCATGGCTGACCTAGTTGAGTTAGACATGGTAGAATTTGATGTCATTTTAGATATAGACTGGCTTCATGCCTGTTATTCATCAATAGATCGTAGTTTCAAAGGGTTGTATCTATCAGTTAGTCCAAGATGATGACTAAAGTACTAAGGTACCTCCCATTCAGTCAGTTCCTATGGTAAAAGAGTTTCAAAAAGTCTTTCATGTTGAATAATCCAGAGTCCCACTTGAGAGAGAAATAGATTTCGAAATAGACATCATTCCAGATTTTTTTTACTATGTCTATTCCTCCATATAGAATGGCACCACCAGACTTGAAATAGCAGAAAGAACAGTTGAAACATTTGTTAGATATATGTTTCAATTGACCAAGTGTCTCACCTCGGGACGTTCTGGTCTTATTTATGAGAAAGAAAGATGGCTTCCTTAGGATGTGTATAGCCTACCGTCTACCATTAAAAATATGTTTCCTCTGCCAAGATGATTTATTCAATAAACTTAAGGGTTCAACCTATTTTTCGAAAGTAGACCTCATATCTGGCTACCATTAGTTGAAAGTTAGGGGATCTGATATTTTGAAGATAACTTTTAGAACCAAATATGGGAATTATGTGTTTTTGTTCATGTTGTTTGGTTTAGCTAATGCACCAGCATCATTAATGGACCTTATGAACAAAGTCTTTAAACCTTATATAGATATGTTTGTTATCATCTTCATTGTTTACATACTAATCTATTCAAGAAATGAAGAAGATCATGCTAGCCATCATAGAATAGTATTTCAGACTTTGAAAGGTAAGGATTTATATACTAAGTTCTCAACATGTTAGATTTGGCTTAAGTCTGTGGACCTTTTAGGCCACATAGTATCTGGCTATAGAATTAGAGTTGATACCCAAAAGATAGAAGCAGTTCAGAGTTGGCCTAGATAAAGTCTCTAACATATATAAGGAGTTTCTTAGGTTTGGCTGGCTACTATAGAAGGTTTGTTGAGGGGTTTTAGTCTATCTCATCTCCTTTGACCAAGCTGACATAGAAGACTTTAAAGTTTCAATTTTACGAAGCTTATGCATAAAGACTTCATGAATTGAAAAAAAGGTTGACTATTGACCCGATTTTGACTTTACCGCAAGGTACTCAAGGCTTTCTGGTGTACTATGATGCATTTAGAGTTGTTTTGGGTTGTGTTATAATGTAGAAGGGAAAGGTTATAGCTTATGCCTCCAGGCATTTTAAAATTCATGAGAAGAATTATCCAACCCATGACATAGAATCGGCTGATGTAGTTTTTGTATTAAATAATGGCGACACTACTTGTATGGTGTTCTTGTTGATATATTCACTAATCACAAGAGCTTAAAATATGTGATCCCCTGTAAAGTGCTCAATATTAGACAGAGAAGGTGGTTATAATTACTCAGTGATTATGACAATGAGTATTCTTTACTATCCAGTTAAGGATAATGTGGTTGCTGATGCTTTAAGCTGGTTATCTATGGGGAGCACCGCCCATGTTGAGCAAGAAAAGAGGGAGTTAGCAAAAGATGTTCACAAATTTGCACGCCTATGAGTCAGACTTATGGATTTCACAGAAGGAGGAATAGTGGTGATCGACGAGGCAGAATCATCACTAGTGTTAGAGGTGAAAGATAAACAAGACCAAGACATCATTTTTCTTGATTTGAAAGAAAATGGTTTTAAGAAAAGAGTATTATCTTTCGAAAAAGGGGTAGATGGTGTGTTGAAGTACCAGGGTAGGTTGTGCATACAAACGGTAGATGGGATCCAAGAGAGGATCATAGAGGAAGCACATAGCTCGAGATATTCCATCCATCCGGGTTCGACAAAGAGGTACCATGATTGACAGAGGTATATTGGTGGGATGATATGACAAAGGGTATTACTGAATTTGTTGCCAAGTGTCTAAATTTCCAGCAACTAAAAGTAGAGCACCAAAGTTCTGGAGGGTTGAAATAAATTATAGAAATTCCAGAATGGAAGCGAGAGATGGTTAATTTGGACTTCCTCACAGGGTTACAAAGGTCTCGCATGCAGCATGATTCAATTTGGGTAGTTGTAGATACAACGACAAAATCAACCCAATTTTAAACGATAAAGACTACTCATTCAGTAGAGCGTTATAGAAAGTTATACATTCAGACAGTGGTGAGACATCATGGAGTCGCAATTTTGATCATTTCAGATAGAGGTGCATAATTTTTTGCACCATTGTAGAAATCTTTCAAGAGAAGTTTGGGTTCAAATGTGAACTCAAGTACTGCTTTTCATCCTTAGACTGATGGAAAAAAAGGAGAGCGTACTATCAAGATATTGGAAGAGATATTGAGGGCTTGTTTGATCTATTTCAAGGGAAATTGGGATGATCACCTACCTCTTATTGAGTTATTTTACAAAAACAGTTATCATTCAAGCATCCAAATGGTTCTATAGGAAGCTCTTTATGGGAGACGATGCAGATCTCCTATTGGGTAGATCGAAGTTGGTGAAGCACGGTAGTAGGAAGAAATAGTTCACCAAGCTATTGAGAAGGCAAAGGTGATTCAAAAGAGATTTAAAATGTCACAGAGTCGTTAAAAATCAAACGCAGATGTTAGTAGAAAACCGTTTGATTTTGAAATAAATGATTAGGTATATTTGAAGGTTTCACCTATGAAGGGTGTTATGAGGTTTTATGAGAAGGGAAAACTTAGAACCTAGTATAATGGACCTTATCGCATAGCCAAAAAGATTAAAAATGTACCTTATAAGTTAGAGCTACCACAAGACTTAGCAGCAGTTCATTCGGTATTTCAAATCTCTTTGTTGAAAAAGTTCATGGGTGCACTTCATTTATTGTACCAAATAAAAATGTTGGGAATAAAGATAACTTATCTTATGAGGAGATTCCAGTTCAGATTTTAGATCGCAAAGTTTTCAAGTTGAGAACAAAGAAGGTTGCATTAGTCAATGTCCTATGGTGGAACCAATTTATTGAAGAAGATACCTAGCAAGCTAAAGAGTATATGAAGAAAAGATATCCACGTCTCTTTGAATCCGGAGAAGATGCAGTTCAAGATACTAATTCTCTTCTTAGTATTATATTAGTTATGAGTAATCATGTTCTCACTTGCTTTTGTTTGATTGAATGTCGAATTTGATGTTGCTATGCTAAGCTTAGTGAAAGCAATATCATTAGAGGCGAAAGGTCTCAAGAGGGAGATATTGTAACATCTTGCAACTTGAAATGGCTAAGAATAATCTAAGAAACTAAAAATATAAATTTTTGGTAAGAAAAGGAAAAATATAAAAAATTTGTATAAGTTAAGAAAATGAGTTTTTCGTCATTTTCAAATAACCATAACATCTAGCTAAGGATGAGTGAGAGGTAGTTCATGATATGGTTGGAAAGACCTTGTAAAGATCTTTTCAACTCCGGGGAGGTTGGACAATTTCGATATCGTATAAGTAAGTTATGCCTTTCGGATGACGAATTGTAGGATTGAGAAAAGTCCAAATTTTGATTTAAAGAAGGGCAAACTAGTCTTTTATCAAAATAATCTCCTGATTCATTTTAGGCGGCTATTCGGGTAAAAGAAACTAAATTAGTTCAATTTTAGAAAGTTAGTATTATGCATAGGGCTTGGACAAGAGAGAAAAGAAGAAAGAAATGGACAAATCTCAAGAATTTGCTAAAAATGTCAAAGCTTTGCTAGTTGAATTCGTCAGGGTTGATACCTATAAAGTTATGTGAGATCGTTTAATGTGAGGTCCATTCACCCACACACCAAACTTGTTTCAATTCAGTCGTTGGTGAGCTGGTTACATGTTGGTAGGTGAAGTTCTTGAAGTACATTGTCGAATTCTTGGTTGTTAATTTGTTGAATGCCTAGTGTTAAATTGATTCATAATTCTGGGTTGTTTTTTGAGTAAAACCTATTGGGAATTGAGGGTACTAATGTCCTAAGTGTTTTTTAAAATAATCATTGAAGTTTAGAGGGTATAGAGATGAAAAATGAAGGAGAAAGGTCGCAGATTTTCTAGGCAGGGGCTAGAGCGCCGCGCCTTCCAGAGTGCCACAAAATTTCTTCTGAGTTTTCGCCTCTGGCGCATCGCGCCAGCAAGAGTGCCACAGAAAGTTCTCAATCCTTTGAGGGCTGGGACTCCACTCCTCTCAGAGTATCAGGGACTTCAGTTCTCCCCATTATCCCCCCACCTTTTCGTATTAATTCCTAAGTGATATACCTATGTTTCATAGGTTATTCCAACACTCTAAGGTACATCTAAGCATGATGAAATTCCAACACTGTAAGACATATTTGTTAGAACAATATGTTGCTGAAAATTAGCACTTATTGTTCCAAGTGCATCACTAATCGCATTTTAAGCATCAATATAAGACATCATTGTGCTATCTAAATATATTTTTGTATTTCCTGGATTCACATTCAAATTGTAGTTAGTAATCGTCATATTTCCAATACCTATATCAAACAGTATATTGTTATCTGAGTGTGTTGTTTAATGAGCTACATTGAGTTCCAAGTTGTATTCACTTTGTGTATGACGATCCCAAGTGTTAAATGCCGAGTAAGGCCTATGAGTAACTTTTCCTATGATTGGGTGTTGTAGTCTTTGTGAACCAAACTTTTCCAATAATGGTCTATAATGATGTTGTTGAAGCACACCACAAAACCAAACATTTCCAATAATGGTCTATACTGATGTTGTTGAAGCATACCACCAACATTTATTTTAATAGAATAAATGGTTATTTAATGAATTCTTAATGTTGGGGTTGTGGGGTTGAACTTGAAATTGTGGAGGATAGTTTCTCTTGAATTGAACTCTCCCCATTGGCAGTTCAAAATTGAAACTCTAGTTCTCTTTGGATTTGATTAGGAATAATATTTTTAAGACGGGGCATTGTCCCATATATTCTATTTCTACTCTTTGTTGAGATTCACATAATGATTTTTTGCCTGATGTACGATGACTACTTTTTCGCTCTTCTGGGGATCTCGAATTTTTGAAAGGATATTTCTTATATATTGTTTTAAGAATTGTGGCTCTTCTCGAACATCTAATGAAATTTGAGCTAGACAAATGTTAACATAAGATTATCAACTCCCCCCCCCACCCCCCACCCTTGAAAAAACATATACATTTTATGTAGGAAGGCTATTGATTGTATAACATTCCTGTAACAAGAATAAAGAGTAAACAATCTAATTTGCTTCTTCTATAAGCACACAAAAACATTTATGAATAATTTACAGAACAAAGACTAAACAATATAATTTTTTGTAAATAATTTCTCGATTCATTTTTAAGGAATTATTGGGGTATAAATAGTAAATTAGTTCAGTTTGAAATGGTTAGAATTACGCTTAGGGTTTGGAGAAGAGAGAAAAGAAGAAAGGGAAAAAAGTCAAGAATTTGCCAAAAATGTCAAAGCTTTGCGAGTGGAATTTGTCGGGGGTGATCCCTATAAAGGTTTATGAGATCATTTAGTGGTAGTTCCATTCACCCACACACCTAACTTGTTTAAATTCAGTGATTGGTGAGTTGTTTACACGTTAGTATGTGAAGTTCTTTAAGAACATTGTCGAATTCCTGTTAGTTTAGTTGTTGAATGCATAATGTTCATTTGATTTGCAATTATAAATTGTTTTTCGAGTTAAATATATTGGGTATTTAGAATACCAATGTTCTAAGTGTTTGGGAAAAGAACCATGGAAGTTTAGAGGGTTTAGAGATTAAAAATGAAGGAGAAAGGTCGGAGATTTTCTAGGCAAGGGCTGGGGTGTCGCGCCTGCCAGAGCGCCGCAAAAGTTCTTTTGAGACTTTTCCTATGGCGCTTTGCGCCAGCCAATGTGCCACAAAAAGTTCTCTAAGCTTTGAGGGCTTGAGCCCCGTTCCTCTCAGAGCGCCAGGGACGTCAGTTCTCCCCATTATTCCCCTACCTTGTCGTACTAATTACTAAGTGATGTAGCTATGTTTCTTAGTCGATTCCAACACTCTAAGGTACATCTAAACATCATGAAATTATCCATAAACATGAGATCATGAACCTTTAATCCATAATGTAATCCAAGGAAAGTTAAGATCAAATTCAAAGAAGCTAACAGTAAATTTTAAAAATTAAGAAGAAAGTAAAAGTATGTTCTGAAAGTTTTCGAGAGTCTTTATTAAACGTTTTAACTTTTTTTATGGATCAAGTTGCAAATTAGTCAGTAAAGAGTTGAGTTCATTTGTTAAAGGTTAAAAAAAACTAAGTATTCCCTAAGAGTTGCAAACATTTTCACATTTTGTGAAAGAAAGGAATATGAGACTTCCAAAAAAGCCTTTGGCTAGTTAAAGTGAAGAGGAAACTATGATTTTCAAGAGAGCTTTTAAAGTTAAGTTTATGTAATTAACTCAAACAAGAGAAGAAGTTGTTTAAAAACCATATGAACTAAATATGTTTTGGAGTAGTATTGAGTTATGTTATTCTTGAGTTGACTAGAGCAAAGATAAGTGTTCCTTGTAACACTTTTAAAGCTTAAGTTGTTTTAACATTTCAAACCGTATACTCATATATTCAATGTATTGATGCCTGCGGGATGCATTATTATGATACAGACACAGGTAACCAGAACCATCATCATCCAGCGCCTCTTTGATCAAACCGAACACTCATAGTATGGTCTTATATTTAGTTGTAAATTAGAGTAAGGGTTAGGGTGGATTTTAAATGGGACAGGCTAATGGGTATTAAATTCTGTGATTTTCCATGGTGGATACTGATGTTTACTGGTCACGTGACAAAAAAATTCACATGGCATGCTTGGTGGCATTAGTAAAAGTTAGGGTATTTGTGGGCCAACAAAAAAAAGTGGGGTATTTTTTAGCAAAAACACAAACAAATAATTTTTTAGTTCTATTTCAGATAGTGAAGAGGTATTTTTGACCTTTTTCATTTTGGATTAAAATTTTTCCTTTTAATATAAAGGACTGTTTTTTCTTCCTTCTAAGAAAGTTCTTCAATATACACCTATTATTCTATACTTTTGACAGCGCACCAACCTTTAAGATACTTTTATTTTCCCCCGTAATTTCAAAGGAATAAATTTTAATCTACTTTAATGAATACTAGTGAAATATTATGCTTATCGTAGATTAACTAATATAATCAATCTATTTTTTCATCTATTTAACTTTTTTTAAAATTGGCTATTTCCGTAATATTTTTAAAAAATAAGCTTCAAACTTGAAAGATAATGATAATACCACCATTATTTTTCTTCTCATACTCTACATAGATAGATTCAATTATTTACCAAAAATAATATTGTAAATATTTTTTTCGGTAAGTATGTCTAAGATTGAGATCTATTACATTATAAGTTGATTAATATGTGCAACTGCATAACCAAAAGAGTTACATATAACTTGAAAATTATGATGGAATTCAGATATGAGAAATGAACGAATCATCATTGTAACTGCAGTTTGTATATCTTCAGAAGCAATGGAAATGCTCTCCAACGGAAAAAAAAATTGATGTGATAATAATCTGTGCTCATTCACCAAATTTGGTTTCTTTAAAGTCTTCGCTAAAGTTTTGATGTTTGGTATAATTTCACTATGTAAGTATTTATTCTATTAATCCACTTATGACATCTATTCTGAGAAAAGTCTGTAACATTTATAAATACCACAAAATCGACTAAAAAATTTGCTATTAATATGTAATTAAATTCTTTAGAGCTAAAGAATTTTCCATATTTCACTTTAACTATGAGTAGCAATGAATATTTTGTTGTTTAGCAACATTAGTGATTTGTTTTTAATGTCTTTTTTATTTAATAATTGATAAGTTATTACTTTGGAGCACAACTTTTATAGTGAATATGATTGAAATTAACTATTCATATAGTATTTAATACAATTAAAGTCTAATTGTCAACTTCTTGAAATCATTATGCAGTTGTATGCGATGAATTCAATGAACTCTTAGCAAAAAAGTCTTTGAAAGAAGGACCATGTTTTTTTCTACAAAGGTCACTAAACCAGAAAATTGTGAAACAGTTGCGATACTTTGTATTGAGGAGAAAATTATAAAGAGAGAGCGGAAAAAGAATCAGAAGACGGAGACAAGATGATTATTAATTATGTTGATAAAAATAATATGGGTGGAGATGATGAAAAATTATTTAAACAAACAAATGGCGTGACTAATATTGAGTAACATAGATATAATATTCATGAAGTTGAGGACAATATCTTAATGAATGGAAAATACATGCGGAGGAGGATATTGTCTTCAACTTCATAAATAATATTTCTATTCTCCTCAATATGAGGTACACCATTTGTTCTTTAAGTAGTTCTTCATTATATACACCCATATTATTTGTATCAATATCATTAGCAATTATCTTATCTCCATCTTCTGATCCTTTTTCCGCTCTCTCTGTTTCTATATTTTTTTCTTAATACAAATTGCCATAAGTATTTCACAATTTTCTCATTTAGTGGCCTTTGTAGAATAAAGCATGCTCCTTTTTGCAAAACATATTTTGCTAATAGTTCATTGTATTCATCAGATATAATTACATAATAATTTCAAGTAGTTGACGATTAGAATTTAATTCTATAAAACATTATATGAATAGGTACTTTCAAGCATATTCACTATAAATGTTGTGTTACAAAATAATAACTTATCATTTAATAAATAAAATATATTAAACAAATAAGTAATGTGCCTAAACATCAAAACATTCAATGCTACTCATGATAACTAACAGTGAATTGTACGAAATTCTTTATTTTCAAATTGAATAACAAATTAATAGAAAATTTTTAGCTGATTTTCGTAGTGTATTCATAAACGTAAATGATTGTTCTCACAATAGATGTCATAATTTGAAGAATAAAATAATTACTTACATAGTGAAATTATATCAAAGATCACAACTTGAGCCAAGAGTTTAAAAGAAAATGAATTCGGTGAATGAAAACTGATTATTATCACATCAATTTTTTTCTCTTATTTGGATAGCATTGCCATTGCTTCTGAAGATGTACGAACTGTAATAACTGCATCGATGCATCTTAAAAGTCAGAAAANTATATATATATATATATATATATATATTGGGCGTAGGGTGCCATCCCCTAAAATCAGAGAGTACCGCTCTAGCCCTTTGGGCGTAACTGGGCCACGCCACGCCAACCCCTCTTCAGACGACATTTTAACGTATTTTGCCTCTCGTTTTCTGAACGTAAATCAATTAGAATCGTTTTGTTATCTCAAGTCTTACATTTATCTAGTTATCCAACCTAACTAAACACTAATACACTTAAAACAACACTCAAAACAATCACTTTCATCTCAAGAAATCATCAAAACGCCAACAAGACAAGATCTACAATGAATCTCATGAACACGTAACAAGACCTTGAATCCTTCATCTTTTTGAGAATGAAATTACACTAATAATAACATGTTTGGCATGTGGGTTAACAACCCCAACACTATGGAAGCTTACATACCTCTTCGATATTAGACCAATGGCGAAATTCCACAACAAAACGCTAGCAATCTCGACGAACGCTTGATCTTCTCCTCTTTTCTCTTCTCTTCTTGCCTATTCTTGAACTCTCAACTAAAACCCTAAGATTATTTTTGGATTATGAAACTGAACCTAAAAGGATTATGACCCTAAAATATAACTAAAAACGAGTAAAATCTGATTTTGTAAGGAAAGGACAAAAAATACCCCTCACTATTTTCGTCTAACTTTCCTTAACTTGACAGCCTAACTTAAAAAGGTCATATCTCACTCATTCGTACTCGAAATTTAGCAAATTTGGTGGCGTTGGAAATATAATTCAAAGATATTTCCAATGGTATCTTATAACAAACCTAAATCATTCTGTACTGGGAGTTATGGTCACTTGAATTTGACCTAAAACTCATACGTAGATTCACTTGCAAATTTCAGATTTTGCTATTTCCAATTTTATTCTTTTTGGAAATCAAGTTTCTAATCTAGTGTTTTGACCTTAATACTTAGGAAAATTTTAATTCTTTCTTAAAATCTCACTTACTACGATAAATGGTTCGAGTCTGAGTTTGAAAATTTTTAGGGGGTGTTACAATATCTCCTAATTGGGATCATTTGTCCTCGAATGACGACTGGTCTTGGTATGTAATGGGTTACTCTTACTAAGGTCTTAACCTAATGGTCGTCTCTACTATATTAAAGCTTAACTGAAATCCTTAAGTTTGTAATATATACCTCCATATATGGAATTACTTTCCAAAACTATTACTCTTTATCACCATTTTAAAGATTAGAAATATAACAACTCCATGGAGTCCTACTAACCATCTCCTTAAGAAATTCCCAAAACATGACCTGATTTCTCATCTTATCATGTTAAAAACCTATTCCACATCTCTATTTGGTGTACATTCTTTTATGCTCTATTAAATCTTGTGACTTAGCCATACCACTTCCCTTATCTAAAGGGCAGGTTCTCTATTACTCGCATTTATTTCTGCAACATCTTGATTCCTCACCTACACTACGTCAAGTCTAGAAGATCAACTACCAAGACTGACCTCATCAGCCTCATGTTTTCATTATGTTGATCATGACACTAATATCAAATTCAAGCTTTATGTTTATTACTAAGCCCGGATATCAATATGATTTCTCTACTATACAATACTTAATTACTACTATGGAAATTTTGAAACACTTTCTCACTAGGAATTCATCAGAAATAGTCAATCCTTACCTCTCAGTCTGCATACTCTAACTACCATAACATTCTACATCACAACTTAAGTGCTACCTACCCACTTAATGCGCATTATCTCCCAAGTAACTCTATCATCCTCTAAATACCACGAGGTTCTACTTAAAAAATTCACAAATATAAATTAATATATCACCTTATGAATACTCTGGATCTTCTATAAATATATTCACCACTCACACTTGTTCATTACTAACACAATGACAAATCATCATAAACCCTTTTTTAGTTAAGGTATACTCTAATTCATATTAACTTACAACACTAAATCAACCTCTTATTTGAGCTCTTCACAACTCATCAGTTCTTAGTCTACCACAAGGGAAACTTTTGATTAATAGTTTATTAGGTGCATGACTATACCAACCTAGTTTGCCAAAACAACGTCTCCTTTTCATAGATCTATATACCTCTGCATACTTTTCTCTAATTATGGCACTTTCACTAGTACTGCTCTTGATCTCATAATTTCTTCTACTTTTGGGGTGCAAATCATACCCAAGCTCTAAACATACTCTCTCTCATAAAGATCTCAGCTGAAACAAGATCTAGGAAAAAGAGTACTACTCGTTATTAGATCAAACGCGCAATTCATGTGAATATGGGTGCATTCCTATGAAACTAAATATTTAAGTTACTCTTGGTCTTCTCTCAAGCCCCTTAGGATACTCATGACTTCCTCAAAAATCTTGCTGAGAACGAGTCATTCATAAGGATGTTTTACTTCACTTTTAAACCACCTCTCGTATGATGGGTAGTCGAATAAATAAGAGAGCACACGACTTAGTAAAGATATCTATGACTTAGCTCTGTCGCACGATAAAGAGTATGAAATAAGGAAAAAAATACTTAAATGTCTGTAGTCCCTCATTTATAGAAGTGGGGCCCTCATAACCATAAAAAAGATCCTACTTGACACGACTTCATAGACTCCCGAGGACATTTAGACCTTCGCCAGATATCAACTCTTTCACGACCTGAGCCTACACCCCGGACGTGGCCGGCACTCGAAGACCATTTCTAGTCCCCAAGCGAACCCTCATCCTGGAAGACTACAAGCAGAAAAGTCACTTAAGCATATAAAGCTTGAAAAGTGAAAAAAGATTCAGTAAACTCAAAAGAACAACTTGAATAAAATAATATATTCAACTAGACATAAAATAGGCAACATTAGTCTTTAAAATATTTAATAAAATACATGTAAAATACAGACTCCTTAATTAAACTGACTATCTATGAAGCCTCTAACTGACAAATATGGAAATCGGGACAAGACTCACGACCTCCTGACTAAACTGAAAAGTAAATGAATTCCTCCGGAAGCAGAGCGGATAACCATAGCTAACTTGAACTCTGGGATGTATCAACGAAGCTCCTGTTGATGATGCTGAATACCTGTGTACGCATAATGCGAAGATGCAAGACAATTGGCTCAGTCCGTGGAATGTACGAGAATGTAAGGGAAATTCCAAAGTATAACATAAGCTTTATACTTGAATAAAAGATTGGAACATAATTACCTCTTCTCAAACTAGAAACCTTATGAATACTCAAGAATAAGATACTCATCTCAGAGATTAAATAGTGAACTCAATGATATTATACTTAACTAAAATCATTTCAATATAATGCAGTTTAAAACCAGTGCAATATAAATAAATGATGTTTAAAAACATTATCTTAACTCAAGATAATAATATCATAAAAACATATCATGCTCCCTCTCAAAGTCTACTTGTGCAATGTATGAATGAAGTCCCATACCCCCATTAATACTAAGAAGAAACCCTTGAGGAACCATGTAACTAATACTGTGGGAGATTCTCTATCCAACAACTATCACAATGAGTGTAAGTAATGGTACAACGTATTACCTCATGTTGCAAGAGGACCATCTTACACCATGCCATCGGTATAGAACCTTACTCAACTTAGTGGATCCACTAGATCCCCTTACGAGATCATCTAAAAAGTATGACCCATCAATTCCCATGGTGGCTACATGGTTTACATGGAGAGTTGAGTTAATATGAACTCTCATCCCAACATCGGTGCTCAATACTAGTCCCAAAACGTACTTTAGCTCATTATTTAATTGAAACTTTTTTTTATTTGGTTTGAGATAATTTGCTGAACCCTTTAGCTTTAAGAATCTCCTCTTGGTATCAATGTTTCCCTCTTTAGTTCAAAAATATTTTGGAACTGCTTAGTTCCCTTTTAAATTAAATGTGAAAATATGTACAAACTCTTAGTGAATACTTAGTTCCCTTATCGCTTTCGAAATGAACTCAAATCTTGCTCTTTAGTAAACTTTAAACTTTAACTCTTAGGGAATACTTAGTTCCCTTATAGATTTTGATAATTTAACTCAAATATTTGTTCTTTCTTGACTTGAAATTTAAATCTTTAAAACAAAGTGAAAACTTTTCTGAAAGACATTAGAAATCATTATAAACTATACTTCGACTTGCTCTTAACTTATAGACTTGACTCTTAACCTTCCTTGAATTGAAGTATGGATTCAAGGTTAAGGATATCATGTGGATGATTTCATGATTTTTAACTTGGAGAGTTCATGAGGAATTATGATCATGAATTACTCAACTCGATATTTAAGAGGTACTTCTTAACTCAATATAGGAATAAAGAACTCAATACTCATGACTTTGAAGTCTGAGATACTACTCTCAATAATACTCGATTTATGGAATTCATGCGGAAGTTATAGGCATGAATAACTCGACTCAAAGGTCTAAGTAACTAGATGAAAATCATGTACATTAATCTCTCATCCTATTCTTCAATTCCTCAAAACTTACTTCAAATCAATGATGGATCTCAAATAATTCACAATTTAACTTAGAGACTTTTTTTGAACTCTACTCTTAACTCTCTCTCTTGAAAGTGAATTATGAATTCAAGAGTTTTGGATCATGACATGGAGGATTTAAATGATATTGTAGACTTATAAATACATTGTCCTCAATTCATTCTCACTTACTTGAGTCTTAAAATAAGTTACTAGAAATTGCAGAAGACTCCTCAAAGCGACTCGAAGGGACTCTCTCAAAAGGAGTGAAGATACACTTTAAATGAGCTCAAACCGGACTACGGACGCAAAAGGACTGGGCAGGAAACCTAGCGTGTTCCGGGAGTGGGGAGACATCCCCTAACATCAGAGAGTACATTTAGGCGCACTGGAGGCGTGCCACCCCAGTTTTCTGGGTGTATCTTGGGCGCGTCATGGCAGGCCCTCTTCAGGCAACGTTTCAACAAATTTGGCCTCTCTTTTTCTGACCCTAATTCACTTTTAATCAATTTATTTTCTCAAGTATTCCTTAGATTAAATTACCCATCTTATGTAAAAACTAATTCACTTATAAAACACTCAAAACAATCACTTTCATCCCATGAAATCATCAAAATACACACAAGACATGATCTGCAATGAACCTTAAGAACACATAACAAGAACTTGAATCTTTCAACTTTTTGAGACCGAAATTACACTAAAAATAAAATGTTTGGCGTGTGGGTGAACAAACCCAACACTATGGAAGCTTACATACCTCTAAGTGATTCGAACCATGGTGAAATTCCACAATAAGACGCAAGAATCTCGACGAACTCTCCTCTTTTCTCTTCTTTTCAGGGGGGGGGGAGATCCTATAGAATCCTATACCAATTTTTCTTTTTCTAGGCCCATGACTAAAAAGTACACTTTCTTACGATTACGAGGTTTATTAGAATATGAAATCCAATCTTTGAAATACAGCATCTCTTCTTGCCTCTTCTTGAAGTTTAAACTAAAACTCGAAGAGTATTTTTGGATTATGAAACTGAACCTAATAGGATTCTAACCCTAAAATATAACTAAAAACGATTTAAATCTTATTGGGTAAGGAAAGGACCAAAATATCCCTCACTATTTTTGGATAACTTTTCTTAACTGGACAGTCTAACTAAAAAGGTTCATAACTCACTCATCCAAACTCGAAATTCAGCAAACTTGGTGGCGTTGAAAATATAATGCAAAAAGATCTTTCCAATGGTATCTAGTAGCACACTTAACTCATCTTGTACTGGGAGTTATGGTCATTTAACTTGACGCAAAACTCATACTTACCTTCACTTGCAAATTGTCAGATTTTTCTATTTACAATTTTCTTGTCGTAACTCAAGGTTCTAAATCTAGTGATTTGACCTTAATAATTACGAAAATTTTAATTCCTAGGTAAATCTCACTCACTGCGATAAACTATTCAAGTCTTACTTCGAAAAATCTTCTCGGGTGTTACAGCTTTGGAGCACTATAAAAAAATAGTGTTTAGCGACGGATATTAGCAACGTAATCAATTCTGTTAGGATATAGCAATGGATTGGCGACAGAATATGTTTTTTGTCGCGAATAATAGAGAGAAACATTGCCACCTTAAATTTCGCTATAAATTTTACAACAAAGTAAGTGTTACAAATTTAATAATATATTGTGACGAAAGTAGTGATGTACAAGCGTTTCTAGAATGTAAAATATATTTTAAAGGAATTTAAATTACGTATTGACGGAAATTTCTGCCTCTAAAAATTAATGCAAATAATTATATTTATTGATAGCGAATGATATCAGAATTCGTCGCTAAGTTCGTTGCAATAATTTTAAAAAGTCACCATTCATTGAAAGCACAAAAAGAAAATAAAAAGTACAATCCCTAAAAAATAGGTTTTTATCTCTGTGAATCGTCCCAAGAGCAACACAGCAGCTGAATGAGAGGTAAGAATTAAATTTCTTCTGTCTCCTTTTCCTTTTGATTGCTATGGTCTCCCTCTCCTTTCGATTGCTCCCGTCTCAGGTTCACGGTAAAATTGCTCTTGTCTCCTTCATCCTCAGGAGAAAGGTGAGCTTCTACCTTTGGTAATTTCTCTTTGTTCATATGTTCGGTGATCTTCTAATGCGGTGAAGAGGAGGATTTTGACTTCTATTTTTTGAAAAATTACTGGGGAAACGGGATGGGGTTATCAGGGAAGAACATTAGTCTTTTTGAAATTTTCTTGGATACGTGATGTTAGGATTATTGATAAACCACATTGTCTACTGAACTCACTCTAATACAACGAAAAATCGCCGGTAAAATCACTTCTGGTGGAAGTTCCTCTTTTGCTTAACTACCTAAAACTTGTAAGTAGTATTTCAAAAATAAAATGATACTTGATATTGATGTACACATTATAAGATTCTTGTATTTATTTATTGTATGTTCTCTTTAAGCATTGCAGGTAGCTTAGCAAATTTTATAGATATAACATGCTAAAAGTTTATAGAAAAAGAGAATTCAAAAATGATAAATAGGTATTGACATGATTTAGCAATTAGCTTTAATGATGAGTACATATCTCAGTGATGTTTGGAGATAAGAGTGTGTGCTCTATCTACTTTAGCATTCACAATGAGATATGAGATGATATGAATAAGGCGTTCGATGGCTTAACTTAGATTCTACGATCATTAGCAAAAGAAGATATTTTTTACTGTTCTTAGTCTCTTCTTATGTATGAAATTGTTAGCAGAAGTTTCAACACAAGTTGTTTGGTACATTTTTTCTAAAGGTTTTATCTGTTAGCTATAAAATTTTATCACGATCTCGATGAAATGTATGTATTTTCCATGTGTATTTTCTTTTAGTGTTGAAAGGAATGAGTTAACTATTGTTTTTAATATTTAATTTCTTTCGTTAGTGTTTTTTGCTTTTACTTTGCTCTAATTTCTGATTTTGAATATTTTTCAGATTTATTTTTAGACTCTAACATTGCTTGCTTGTACATTGCTTGACGAAATTCTCGATATCTCAAAATAACAGCGACGAGAAGTCCTCAAGCTTTTCACTGTATAGTCATTGCCTTGAGAAAGGTAATGTTTCCTCCCTAATCTTCTCCTCGTCATCTTCTATTGATGATATGCCTCGCTAGTCTGTTGTTGTATCTCTGTTGTTTGTAGATGAGAATTTATCACTTTAATTTTCTATACATGGGTTCTTAATGGATTTTCTTGATTCATATAAATGTGAAAGTTGGCGTTTATCGTTTAGTATATAGTATTGACGCTTATTTGTTCCTTTTTGTTTGAATCTATTTTTATTGACTACTCTTCGCTATGTCGTAGAATCTCGGTTCTTCTTTTTCATTGTTTGTAAGCCTATGTTGTACATTCAGTTTTGCTACTATGAATGATGCTTTCTTTTCAACTGTAATGCTTCAATACCTTTTGTTTGTCATCAATTTTGTGGGACAAAATCTGCCTAGTGGATAGAAATTTTTTTTGTTTTGCCTAAATGCATGTCTTATTCTAATTTGATGAATATGAATAAGACTACCTTCTGGTCCACATTTGTTCTTGTTAATGATTTTTTATTATTATTTAAATATAAAATTTATTAGGAAGATGAATAATCTAGAGCATGGTTGGATGTATGATAGGTTGGATGGTCGAGGGCCTATAAATTCTAGTTTTGTAATTGGAGTGGATAAATTTATCCATTTTGCATGTTTGCAACAGAATCGCATGAGCGGCAATAAAGTTAGATGTCCATGAAAGAAATGTCACAACTTTAGGTCCACAGATGTTGAAATGATTAAGCATCACCTTTATAAATATGGATTTGTTGATAACTATTTTATCTAGAAACATCAAGGAGAAGAAAATATAATTGGTGAGATTTCTTGTGATCAATATTTGAATGGTGGTGCTACACCTGTATAAGGATATGATAATCCATACTCTGAAATGATTTTAGATGCAGATGGTCCTAACTTTCCCAAGGTTAAAGTTTGAAATCTTTTGGAAATACTAAACATGAGTCATCTCATCCTTGTGAACCTTCAATGGAGGAAGATCCTAATCCCGAGTCTCAAAAATTATATGATTTGCCACAAGCAGCTGATGCAAAATTATATCCCAGTTCTTCCCTCTCTCAACTTGTTGTTGTATCTTGAATGTTAAATATTAAAATGGAGAACAATGTCACAGAGAGGTTATAACCAACTGATGCAATTGTTGAAAGAGGCTTTACCTGAAGATAACATAGTGCTTGATAGCTACTATAATACGAAGAAGCTAGTGCGTAGCTTGGGTTTGCTTATTGAAATGATTGATTGCCGTGAATCAGGATGTAGGTTGTATTGGGGTGATGATGAACACCTTACATCTTGTACATTTTGTGGATATGATAGATAAAGTGTCGTGTTGGCTCTCGTAAGAGGAAATTGATCCGTTACAAGAAAATGTATTATTTTCCTTTGATTCATAGATTGCGAAGATTGTATGCATCTCATGCTACAGCTGCCAACATGAGATGGCATCATGAGCATACAAAAGAGGATGGTGTAATGCAACATCCATCAGACTATGTGGCTTGGAAGCACTTCAATAACACTAATCCTTTTTTTGCTCATGAACCAAGAAATGTAAGGTTGGGATTATGTACTGATCGTTTCCAACCATTTAGTCAGTCTGGGAGAAGATACTCTTCGTAGCCAGTGATTGTCACAGCTTATAATTTATCTCCAGGAATGTGTATCAAAGAGGCTTATATGTTCCTAACAATCATTGTTCTGGGGACACACCATCCCAAACATAAAATTGATGTTTTTTGCAGCGTCTAATAAAGAAATTGACTTTGTTGTGGGAGACAGGCGTGCAAGCATTTGACATCTCAAAAAAGAAAAACTTTCAACTAAGGGCAGCTTTGATGTGGACAATCAATGACTTTCCAGCATATTCTATGTTATCAGGATAGAGTACTGCAGGTAAGTTTGCATGTCCCGATTGTATGGAGGAAACAAAATCTTTTAGATTGACCCATGGTAGGAAAACATCTTGGTTGGACTGTCATCGGATGTTTCTTGGCCAACATCACCCATTTATAAGAGATCGTAAGAACTTTCTTAAAGACAAGACTGTCCAAAGATCACCTCCACCCTACAGAACAGGAGAGGAAATATTGAATCAAATTTGTGATTTGGACATAAGAAAAGTAATGGAGGTACATGCAGAACAAGTCAATCGAAGAGTATGTAAGTCTTGCGAATAGAAAAAGAGAAGCATCTTTTGGGATTTGCCTTATTGGAGTTCTAACATGATTCGACATAATCTTGATGTCATGCATATTGAAAAAAATGTCTTTTATAATATGTTAAACACTGTTCTTAGTTTTGATGACAAAACCAAAGACAATCGACAATCACGTCAAGATACAGTAAATTTTTATAATCAACTTCAATTGGAAAAGGATAGTGATGGAAAATATCCCGATGCTATATATACGATACAGAAGGAAGCAAGAGCTACCTTGTTCAGTTGCATGAAAGGCTTAAAGTTTCCAGATGGGTATGTATCCAATTTGGGTAAATGTCCAGGTAAAAATGCGAAAAAGATATGTGGCATGAAAAGTCATGATTGTCACGTGTTCATGCAAAGACTATTACCTATTGCCTTTCGCGAACTACTTCCTAGTAATGTGAGGCAAGAACTTACAGAATTGAGCTTATTTTTCAAATATCTTACTTCTACAACTCTACGAGTTGATGAAATGGACAGATTAGAGAGAGACATCCTAAAAATCTTGTGCAACTTAGAATGTCCACCCGAATTATTTGACTCAATGGAACATCTTCCTATATACCTTCCATATGAAGCAAGGATAGCTGGACCTGTACAATATCGATGGATGTGCCCCTTTTAAAGGTAAATGTAAAGCTTTATATAATACTAGTCAAATTACCCGCGCTTCACGCGGGAATTAAATATCACAAAATTTATAAAGTATTACTTAAAGTATATCCTACATTATCACTATAACACTATATAATCTTAGGTGCAAGATTACATAATATAACACATTTATAATGTAAAGGAAAATGAAAATAATTACATCTTACCATTATCCTTAATAACATAAGCATAATTAAATGATTGTTAAAAGACATACCAGGATCATGTGCAATGTACACAAATATTTAACTGTTAATGAGGAGGAGGAGCAGAAGGAGAAGGAGAAGAAATATGTACACAAATATTTAATTGTGAATGAGGAGGAGGAGGAGAAGGAGAAGAAATACTAAGAGGTGTAGAATTTTCGTAGTTTTATATCAGAGGAAATCCCTCTATTTATAAACAACAAAGGGTAGTGTATAAAATGGTTATTGTGCTACATTAGAAGGGTTTCAACGATTTGAAAAAGTTGCAACCCCTTTTATAGCTCGAAACCTTTCATAAAAGTTGCAATTTTTCATCAAAGTCGCAACTTTTCATAAAGGACACAACTTTTCATAATACACGCAACTCTTCATTAAAGTCACAACTTTTAATAAGAGTCACAAATTTTCATAAAGTTACAACTTTTCATCAAAGTCACAACTCTTCATTAAAGTCATGACTTTCTATAAAAGTCATAACTTTTAACAAAATGGGAAGGCTAGTTTTGGTAATAAAATAAATTAAAAGGGAATCCTAATTTCTGGTGGCGCCACGTAGGCGAGCTTAAGATTTTCTTTTATATGTATATATGATTAGTGACTAGTATGCCATATATTTATATCTTCTAATGTAATGGTCCATACATGTTACATATTTAGGTATCTCAGAATTTTTAAAAGGCTGATTGGAAATCAATCTAGTGTTGAGGGTTCCATTTGTGAAGCATACTTGATGACAGAGTCAACATAACTATTTTCTTATTAATTTGAACCTCATGTCATGACGCGTAATTATAGCGTGGACCATAATGAAGATGGTGGGGATAAAGAATATATTGAAGGAAATTTATCAATATTCTCCCATCCAGGTCGACTATGGGCAGAAGAAGAAAAAAGGGATTTATCCCTCGAAGAAATAAAGGCTGCCCAAACATATATCTTACTAAATTGTGAGGAGATTGATCTGTTTGTGAGGTAACGAAAATTAATTTTATTTTTGTAATAATAGAAAAATATCTTTGAATCACGACTTTTCAATTTAATTTATTTTGTTGTAATAAAGTATGTTCAAGAAACGTTTACAAGATAAATTTCCGAATCGATCTCAGGGTCAAATAGAGGAGAGTATTGAAGAAAATTTCGCACTATGGTTCAAGGAATTAGTGAGTATTGTGAAATTATCTTTTATACAGTAACATGCTTAAATATAGTTTTAAAATTTACTAAGTCTTGCATTTTTTAAAAAATAGGTCCAATGCAATCCCATTGAAAATGAATTCTTGCGTACTCTTTCTCGTGGACCATTAATAGACGCTACATGTAATTTTGTGTATTTTGTGAATGGATACAAATTTCACACAGATATGTCATGGTAGCACAAAATCAACCATGAATAGTGGAGTTTGTATCTCGACCAAAGTTTGGTGATTATTATGGAAGAATAAACGAGATATCACAAGTGGAATACCGTGAATCACCTTTAAAGCAAACTGTATTATTTAAATGTGAATGGTTTGACAAAACTAGGGATGTTGGTGTTAAAAGGCACAATCAATACAAATTGGTTGATATTAACCATCGTCGTTGATATAAAAAATATGAACTTTTTAGTATTGCAATGCAAGCAACACAAGTGTTATGTACCTTATCCTAGCAAGAAAATGGACAATAATGATTGGGTAGCTGTGCAGAAGGTTAAAGCTAAAACATTTATTGAATTGCCTAATGAGGAAGTGGCAATAGTTTCAAAAGTAAATGTTCCATTTCAAGTTGAAGAAGTTGAAGTCCATGAGATAGATATGATATTTTCCTTTGATGAGCTTGTAGTCTTAAATGATCCAAATGTAGATTTAGTTGAAATGGATGAACCCATTAATGATGGACTTTTGCAAGAGAATCATGAAATACACATAGTATCCACAGAAGAAGAGTATGAAACTGACGAGGATGAGGATGAGGACGAGGAAGAGGAAGCTAAAGAGTTTGAAGAAGACAGTGACTAGTGCTTGATCATTTGCTATTGTATTTTCACAATAATTTGTTTGTTTCTGATTTTCAATAGAGGATAATATGTTGTAGTTTTTGCTTTTCAGTTTAGGGTTTAAAAAGAAATAGCTCTTGGTCTTTGAACTACATGTGCTTAATTTTTTATTTCAATTCCTAATTTTTTCTTTGGGAGACTTATTGTAATTTAAATTTTTATCATTTGTTTGAATTGAATGACATGACTTGACAGTGATTGTGTCAAGTAAAATAGTTGGCAGTGATCATTTCTTACAGTTAAAGTTTTAATATTTCATCTTTGTTCCAAATTATCTAACAACCACGTTATATTTGTCTATAGATATGGCTGGAGGCACAGTTCGTAGAAAATCCTCAGGTTGGAGTAATCCTGCTATTCTTGCAAGCATGACAACTCTTTCCAAGAACACTAGATTTTCTCCTCGAAAAGGTGGTACCCCGACCAATATTGTAACGTCAACTAAGAGTATTAGCCCATTCATCTCAAAGACACCTCCAGTTACACAAAATGAGAGTAACCGAACAGGTTAGGGTCTTTCTACCCACAATAATG
This sequence comes from Solanum pennellii, assembly GCF_001406875.1. Classification (NCBI taxonomy): domain Eukaryota; kingdom Viridiplantae; phylum Streptophyta; class Magnoliopsida; order Solanales; family Solanaceae; genus Solanum; species Solanum pennellii. Next base: position 60,068,086 of record NC_028646.1, read on the forward strand.
TTTAGGAGCCTTATCAGAAGCACATTCTTAATGTAAAGCTTGTGATATAACTTCATGATCCCTTCAGTGTTGTTACTTTTGTTTTAGATAGTTACTCTTGTTACTCTTGTATCTCCAAGTACTAATTTTTTTACTTCATCAACAAGCTCTTAATTACAAAGACAATTTTAATATTTAAGCATTATTGTTCCATGTAATCTCATAACCTAACAACAATGTTTTTTTTGTTTATAGGTATGTTTGGAGGCAGAGGTCGTGGAAAATCCTCAGGTAAGAATAATTCTTTTATTCGTGTAAACATGCCAACTATTCCCAAGCCCACTACAATTTCTCCTCAACAAGGTGGTACCCCGACCAATATTGAAACGTTAACTCAAAGTACTCGCCCAACCATCTCCGAGAAACCTCCAGCTACATCAAATGACAGTAACCTAATAGGTCAAGGTATTTCTACCCGTAGCAATGTTCCAACAGGTCATACAAATACAGTTGCTGAAGGTGAATCCCACAGTAGCCATCCAAGGACCCTCGTCTTTCTAACTTCTTCAGAGTTAGTCTATTCTTTTAATTTTGTTCCTACTTGTTGTATTGATGACACTTGCTGTCTTTGAATTCTGATTTATGATAGCCCTCCTAATAACCTCTTCTAATTTATACAGACTGGAACCTTCTCAAATATGCTCTAGATCATATCCAAATCTTTCAAAAAAATTGTTGATCTCAATTGAATCAATTGGTAAGGTGTTTCAAATGATGTAAGAAATGGTTATTTTGGAGAATTTAAGGTATAATTTTTTATGGTAAGGGATTTTAGCAAGTGTATTCACATATATAGATAGGACATTCATGTACTTCTTTCAAAACTTACTTCAAAAAAAGTTCTGCTAGGATGTTTCCATTAGTGAAAACAAAGTCAAAACACACTGGATGGTTAAGGCAACATTAAATTATAGGAATTTTATTTCAAAAAAAAAGGAGGAGTTGGGCCACGTTACGTACAAGAAGATGTGTTCGAAAGATGGATGGAACTTCGGGGAAATGCAGAGTCTATTAGGAAATCATAAATTAATTCGCAAAATAGTCCTGGCGGTCGTGAAATTGCCATTGGGACTCACACTAGTGGCTCTATTTCTATCGGAGAACATCACAAGAAACTTGTGAGTTTATATATATATATTTTAAAAACTCTATAACTAACATCTTCTCTTATATGATATACATAACGTGATTCCTTTTGTATAGGCTATTGAAAAAGGACGAGATCCCACGCCAAGTGAGTTACATCTTCATGTTCATACATATGGACATGATGGAAAAACATTGTTGGTGAGCGTTCTCGAGATATCCATGTAAGTCTAAAACTTGGAGGTGTTTCGGTTCTTTCCTACTACATTTTATGGTGCATTTTTTTAGTGTTTTAAAGTGTATTTATTGCAACTATTTGGTATAGTTCTAATGATGTTTTGAGACTTTTTGATGCAACTGTAGTATTGTTTTAGAGAGAAAATACTGCCACTGTTTTGAGGCATTTCTGTTGAAATTTTTACTGTTTTTTTTGGTGTGATTCTAGTGTTATTTTACTGTTACTGTAGCTTCAAAAAGTCACTCACTGATGAACTTAGCGCGTGTTGGGGTAGGGTGATGGGAAGGGGGATTTCCCTGAATAGTTAGTTGTCATTGTGTTTGTAGTAAAAGTCCCAATTAACATATAATTATTGACCATGTAGGTGTAGCAAAGAGTCCGAATCCTATTGTTTCATAATGCTAATTGTCATGCCCCGAGCTACCCTCGACACGCGGACACGGAACCTAGGGACACAAGTGATCTCAAGCTAACCCTGTTTGCATGATCATGAGAATATTAAAAAATAATAAACGGATGCGGAATATAAATCATAATCTAATCTAAAAAGATGTGGACTACCCATAATCTATAGCTGAGATATATGAAAAACCGAGGAGTTCAAAAAAAAGAAATATTAACTCACTATTAAGGTGAAACTAACTATATCTTAAAATAGCCTCTAAACTGGACTAGAAATACTGGGACAAGCCCATGCTAATCTAGAAAAACTAAAACTAAATGACTAAAGACTTAAATGACATTCATCACTGTTGTCCTCGGATAATGAGGACTCACCACTGAATCTACAGAACTGGAGATCGGGAAATCAATCTATGCGTGATCTGGATGATGAGAACCTAAACCTACATCACGAGAAGATCTAGTGCATGTATGCGTCAGTACTTGAAAGGTACAGAGCATGTAGGATAGAATAAAGCTGAAATAAAACATAACTGAACAAGCAAAATAGCAAGTATAATAATCTGACATGATAAACTGAATTCTGAGTTAACGTGATGCAAGGACCAATTTATAACATGCTAAAACTGAATACTGAATATACAGATAAACGGTCAATGCAGAGAGTGTGACTGATCTTAGAGAGATACTAATAATCGATAATAAAACCACGTGAGCTAAATGTGTAGTCCGATGTATATGCCGCATCGAGAGGACCCACTATACCGTGCCAATGGTATAAAGACATGCTGGCGTGATCATTTAACTTTTTTCCCATACAGGGGACTTAACCCCTACTTTGCTAGTAGTTCTGGGAATATTGGGTACGCTAAACGCTAGTCCAACTTGGTATTATGCTACTCCCAATGAATTCTGTAAATTTATTGTTTATGTCTGAATTTCTGTAAATACTGGATAGCTCAAAACTGAACATGCAAATTGAGAATGCAACAATTAATCTTGTAATTATGCATATATAACTGAGGCATGTATCTCTGAATTATCTGAAATATCTGACCTAGCATGTGTAATTAAAGAACTAAAGAAATACAAAGCTAGGGTTTTGAAATTCATCTATTAATATTAGTAGTAACTTGATAATCTTCTTTGGAAAATATATTTAACTAAATCATGAAGTTCAATCAAAGTTCTAGAAACCCTAGGTTTAATTATGATAAGATAATTAAAAATCTGTATGAAAACTAGGGACCCAATGGGTGAAAGGAACCCACTTGTGAAATCCCATATACCTGGTGATGAAATCCACGGAAAAATACTTAGGTTTTGGGGCTAGAACTGCTGGAGGTTGTGTCGTTCCTGAACTAGGGTTCTTGAGCTTTTTCTCCTCTCGTGCTTCTAATTTTCTAGGTTTTGATTTAACGATTTGACTTGGATATGTTTTAATTATGTTTTTAGGCTTAAACTGACTAAAATTTCATGATTTAGGGTCAAAACGACGTAACTTAGTATTTAAACAGAGTGGGAAAGGTCAAAAAGACCCCTGGGAAAGTTGTTGTCGGGCCAAACGACGGTTACGACTCATGGTCCGTCGTCTGCCCGACGCCCTTTCGTTGGGTTTGTTGTTTGTGTCTGTTTGACAGCTTTTTACTATAATAGGCATAACTGTTTACTCGGAGGTCTTCTAATAGCAAGGTCGGTGGCTATGGAAAGATAATTCAATTATCTATCTGTGGGTAGGTCATGGAACACTAATTCATTTTGTACTAATAGTTATTACCATTTGATGTTGACCCAACTGCATTTCCCCTTAATAGTCTTCAAATTTTCCACCTACGGTCAGACGTAAAGACCGTAGGTCAACCTAGGGACCGTGATGGTCATACGTAGCTCTTGTCAGAGAGTGGGTGAATGGGGGTATCGATTGACGGTCACTGACTACGGATCGTCGTCTGACCTATGGACCATCGGTCCGTCTGTCGATCAAGACTTAGACAATTTTTCCCGGCTAAATTTTCGAGAGTTTCTGATCCCATCGACGGAAGTGCAGGACGGGCCGTCATCTGTCCTATGGAACGTCGATGCCACCGTTGGTTGCACCTGTAAATTTTTTGAAAAAAAAATTATTTTTGGTCTATTTTGGCTACGGGGTGTTACATTATCTCTGCCTTGGGAACATTCCTTCTCAAATGAAGACTAAACTAGCTGAAATAGAGAGAGATAGCTGCAAACCCAACTACTAAACACTGAGAACTGAGTTTCTAACTAAATTGAGTTCCGAGTACATGCAAATACGCAAGAAAATGCAAGTACAAACTGTGGGAACATGATTGTAAGACTGAATTTATGCATGAACGACTGGAAAAATTAAAAGGAACTATTACCTCAAGATGGAGTGGAATCGGAAGGAAAGAGGAGAGGATACTTGTCTTTCATGGCTGCTTTGATCACCAAGTAACTCCCTCTACGGACTGACTTCTCCAGAAAACCTTGATTGAAGCGACTTCTTTGTTTCTCAACCTTCTGACCTGACGCTCAGGAATTTCAACTTGTGTATCCTCATAAGAAACAATATATTTCACCGCCACACTCTCCAATGGAACTATAGAGGCTGGATCACCCACACACTTCTTCAAGAGTGAAATGTGGAAGACCGGATGCACAGCTGCTATTTCTGATGGCAACTCTAACTCATATGCCACCTTGCCAACCCTTTTCAAGATCTTGTAAGGGCCTACATATCTAGGGCTGAGCTTCACTTTCTTTCCAAATCTCATCAACCCTTTCATAGGTGAGACTTTCATAAAAACCAAATCATCAACTTGGAACTGTAGTTCCCTTCTCCTTACATCTGCATAAGATTTCTGACAACTTTGGGCTGTCTTAAGTCTATCTCTAATTAGTTGCACCTTCTCCATAGCATAAAGGACTGAATCTGGCCCTATCAAAGCTGCTTCACCTACTTCAAACCAACCAACAGGAGATCTACATCTATGCCCATATAAAGCTTCATAAGGGGTCATGTGAATGCTGGAATGATAGTTATTATTGTAAGCAAACTCAATAATAGGCAGGTGATCATCCCAACTACATTTGATGCGATCACAGAAGCTCTCAAAATATCCTCTAATGTCTGAAAGGTACGCTCTACCTGCCCGTCTGTCTGTGGATGAAATGTTGTACTAAGGTTTACTTGAGTACCAAGACTTTTCTGAAATGACTTCCAAAAATGAGAGGCAAACTGAGGTCCTCTATCTGAGATGATACACAAAGAAACCCCATGCAACCTCACAATTTCATTAATATAATGTTTGGCATAGTCCTCCGCTGAATCTGTAGTATTGACCGCTATAAAAGCGAGAAGACTTAGTCATCCTATCAATGATCACCCAAATGGATTCATGTTGTCTTCGAGTACGAAATAAGATTGTGATGAAATCCATATTGATCACATCCCACTTCCAAGTAGGAATATCGATCTCTTGAGTCATACCTCCTGGTTTCTGAGGTTCTACCTTGACTTTCTGGTAATTGGGGCACTTACTCACAAAATCAGTTATATCCCTCTTCATGCCATTTCACCAATATACTTCTCGCATATCGCAGTACATCTTAGTTTCACTTGGATGAATAAAATACCTAGAGTTCTGGGCTTCTGCAAGAATATGTTGTCTGAACTCGCCCACATCAGGAACACACAATCTACGCTGGTAGCGAAGTACACCATCTCCCCCTTGGGAGAAAACCTCCACTCTCGGATTATGAACTGCACCCTTAAGTTCAAGCAAGATTGGATCACTGTCTTGCTATTCCTTAACATTCATTACAAAAGACAATTCTTCCCCATTCTGAACTGTTACACCGCTATCTGATATTCTCCTAAAGTAAACTCCCAAGCGTGCAAGCCTGTGAACATCCTTCACTAACTCATTCCTTTCTTCCACAACATGGGCTACACTACCCATAAATAATCTACTAAGAGCATCTTCTACTATATTCACCTTACCAGGATTGTAATGCACACTCATATAATAATCCTTAAGGAACTCAAGCCATCTCCTCCGGCGAAGAATCAACTCCTTCTGGGTGAAAACATACTGAAGACTCTTATGGTCAGTGAACACATCTATGTGAACACTATACAAGTAGTGTCTCCAAAGCTTGAGTGCAAACACCACTGTTGCAACCTCTAGGTCATGAGTTGGATAGTTCTTATCATGAACCTTAAGTTGTCTAGAGGCATAAGCTATCACCTTACCTCGCTGCATAAACACACAACCTAGGCTAACTCTAGATGCATCACAATAGATCACATAACCATCTGAACCCTCTAGTAGAGTCAAGACTGGAGTTGTAGTCAATTTAGTTTTCAATTCTGCAAAGCTTTTCTCACAATCATCTAACAATTGAAATTTGATTATCTTCTGAGTCAACCTAGTCAATGGTGAGGCTATACATAAAGATCCTTCCACAAACCTTTTGTGATAACCCACTAGACCTAAGAAACTTCTGATATCTGTAGTAGAGGTAGGTCTGGGCCACTTTTTCATTGCTTCTATCTTCTGCGAATCCACTCGGATCCCTTTACTAGATACAATGTGACAAAGAAAAACAACGGATTGCAACCAGAACTCACATTTACTAAACATAGCGAATAAGTAGAGATCCTTGAGCGTCTACATAAATACCCTCAAATGACTTGTATGTTCTTCCTCACTCCTAGAGTAAATGAGGATATCATCAATAAAGACGATAACGAACAAGTCCAAGTACTAATTGAACACTCTGTTCATCAAATCCATGATTGCTGCAGGAGCATTAGTTAGTCCAAACGACATAACTACAAATTCACTATGACCATACCGAGTTGTGAAGGCTATTTTCGGAAGGTCACTATCTTTGACACTATGCTAATGATAACCCGATCTGAGTTCTATCGTTGAGAAATTACTAGCACCCTGAAGTTGGTTAAACAAGTCATCAATCCTGGGGATGGGATGCTTATTCTTGATTGTGACCATGTTCAACTATCTAAAGTCAATGCACATTCTGAGAGAACCATCTTTCTGCTTTACGAACAATATTGGTGCACCCTATGGTGAAATACAAGGCCTGATGAAACCCTTATCTAGAAGGTCTTTCAACTACTCTTTCAATTCCTTAAGCACTTCTAGAGTCATTTTTTAAGGAGGAATAGAAATAGGCTTGGTATCTGGAAGGAGATCAATTCCAAAGTCGATTTCCCTTTCGGGAGGGACTCCGGGAAAATCTTTTGGAAATTCACAGACTACTGGAATTGACTTAAGTGTTGGGGTTTCAAGGGTAGAATCCTTAGCCCGAACTATAACACAGAGATAACCCTTAGATATCATCTTTCTGGCCTTAAGGTAAGAAGTGAATCGACCCATAGGCGCTAAGCTACTATCCTTCCATTCTAAGATTGGTTTGTCTTGAAACTTAAAACGCTAAGCTACTATCCTTCCATTCTAAGATTGGTTCGTCTTAAAACTGAAAACGAACAATCCTAGTTCAACAATCGACTGAGGCATAACATAAGTGTAACCAATCCATGCCTAGAATGACATGAAGTCTACTAGATCTGCTAAGGTGACTTTCTAAGAGACTGTGATAGGGCAATTTATGTATACCCGTCTACCTATAACTAGGTCACCGACTGGAGTAGAGACTGACAAGGGTTCTGAGAGAGTTTTTGAAGTGACACTGAATTGGACTGTTATACTGAGTTACAAAAGACAAAGTCATGTATGTTGTCTTTCGACTAAGTAAACTATATGTTCACATCCTTCAGTTTGTAGGATGCCAATCTCACCTATCACTACAAGTTAGTGACATCACACAAAATATTTTCCTGACCTCATCAATTAACTTCTGTGGGTCCTAACCAACATGCGACCCTAAAATCTGAATTAGCTTTCTAAAATTCTACATTTGAATTTCCTTATATGGTACTAGAGAAACAGCGTTAGCATTTCGTGCATTAGCATTCCATGCCTAAGCTCCATGAGAAGGTATGATCTGAAATGTTAAACATCAAGTTTGATTGAAATAAGATCATACCTTAAGCACGATAATATTAACAAGAAAGTGAAGTTTTTCCTAAAACATTTCATAGCCTCCCTCTCATTAGATGTGGTTCACTTCACACCCATGAAAAGGACTCTACTTAGTATGGCTTTTCATACATCCTAGGACACTTAAAAATAGTGCTCTTATACACAGTTTTGTCACGCCCCGAGCAACTCCCAAGATGCGGACACGGAACCTAGGACCACAAGTGATCCCAAACTAACCCTGCTGGCATGATCATGAGCATACTAAAGAATTAAAAAATGATGCGGAAGCTAAATCATAACTTAATCTAAAAAGATGGGGAATACCAATATTCTATAGCTGAGATATATGAAAAAACGAGGAGTTCAATACAAAGAAATATTAACTCACTACTAAGTTGAAACTAACTATGTCTGAAAATAACATCTAAACTGGACTAGAAATACTGTGACAAGCCCTAGCTAAATCTAGCAAAACTAAAACTAAATGACTAAAGACTGAAATGACATTCATGATTGTTGTCCTCAGAGAATGAGTACTCACCACTGAATCTACTTAATTGGAGATCGGGAAATCAATCTATGCGTGATCTGGATGCTGAGAATTTGGACCAACATCACGAGAAGATGTAGCGCACGTATACGTCAGTACTTGAAAGGTACTGAACATGTAGGATATAGTAAAGCTGAAAACATAATTGAACAAGCAAAATAGGAAGTATAATAATCTGACATGATAAACTTAATTCTGAGCTATCAGGATGCAATGACCAATTTATAACATTCTAAAACTGAATACTGAATATAACATGATAAACTGAATTCTGAGCTAAGCCCTAGTCCAACTCGGTATTATGCTACTACCAATGAATTCTGAAAATATATTGTTTATGTCTGAATTTCTATAAATACTGGATAGATCGAAACTGAATATGCAAACTGAGAATGTAAAAATTAATCTTGTAATTATTCATTTAAAACAGAGGCATGTATATCTGATGAGTCAAAAATATCTGACCTAGCATGTGTAATTCAAGAACTAAAGAAATACAAAGCTAGGGTTCTGAAATTCAAGCAATAATCAGAGTAATAACATGATAATCTTATTTGGAACATATATTTAACTAAATCATGAAGAGATATCCAAGTTTTAGAAACCCTAGGTTTAATCATGATAAGAGAATCAAGAATCTGACTTAAAACTAGGGACCCAATTGGTGAAAGGAACCAACTAGTGAAATCCATATACCTGGTGATGATACCAATGGAAAAATACATAAGTTTCAGGGCTGGAACTGCTGGAGCTTGTGGCGTTCTTGTAGGGTTCTTGAGCTTTTTGTCATCTCTTGCTTCTAATTTTCTAGGTTTTGATTTAATTATTTGACTTGGATATGTTTTAATTATGTTTCTAGCCTTAAACTGACAAAAATCTGATGATTTACGGTCAAAACGACATAAATTACGGTTTAAACGGAGTGGGAAAGGTAAAAAAGACCCCTAGGAAAGTTGCTATCGGGCCAAATGACGGCCAGGACTGATGGTCCGTCGTCTGCCCGACGCCCCGTCGTTTGGTCCGTCGTTAGGGCCTGTTCTACAAGCCTTTACTAAAATGGCCATAACTTTTACTCGGATATCTTATTTTCGGAAGTTCGGTGGATATGGAAAGATAATTTCATTATCCATCTGTGGGTAGGTCATGGGATACCTAATTCATTAATGCTAAGAGTTATGACCATTTGAAATTTACCCAACTGCATTTCCCCTTAACTGTCTGCAAATTCTCCACCTACGGACCGTGTTGGTAATCCGTAGCTCATGTAAGAGAGTGGGTGAATGGTGGTCTCCATTGACGGTCACGAACTACGGAACGTCGTTTGACCTACGGATCGTCAGTCCATCCGTCGATCATGTTTTAGCCAATTTTTCCTGATTGAATTTTTCAGAGTTTCTGATCACATTGATTGTTGTGCAGGATGGACCATCGATGCCACCGTTGGTTGCACCTGAAGATTCTTCTTAAAAACTGATTTTTGGTCTATTTTTCCTACGGGGTGTTACACTAATACTCTAGGGAACTACTTTTACTGGTGTGGGTATAACTTTATCTTGCTAAAACACAAATCATGCTTATAACTGTTGCACTTCTACTTGACACTTACTGTAATAAGAGATAGCTCATCTTGATATGATCTTCTCAAGGGGTGGATGCTGTTAGAAATTACTTGGCTATCCACTGTTTATTACTACATACACAACAACTCCTACACTAGACAAGTGGTGTAAACATCTATGAATTCCATTCTAGTCAACTTGTGAAGTATTTTATTTCTATCAGTTTGCTCAGTTTCAAAAGGATGCCTCATTCTGCACTAACATATACTACTTTATCTTTGTAAAGAGTAGCTGGTATATTTAAAGAATCATATGGAATAGTACCAAACTTAACTGAAATGTACATCTTTATTCTTAGTGTCTCTGCCACTCTCTACACTGTACGGAGCATGACTTTGTGTATTTTCTGCATTTTCCTTCACAATTTGGTTTGTTCCATATCATTAATGCTTTCTCATTTTCTCTGCTTATAATAGTAAAAATATGAAGAAATATTAAAGGAAAAAACATTGTCTGAAACTGATATTGATCAATATGAAGAATATTACCAAGCTACGGGAGGAGAAAAGAAAAGAAGAATCTACGGTCTTGGTTCTAAAGCAAAACATTAATATGGGCAGAAACTTTGTGGGTCATCATCATTACCACATCCATTTATCAATCAACATCGACAAAAAATATGGAAGAGTTTGTAAAGAAAATGATGTCTGCACTAATTAGTCATCTTGTTGCTATTAGTGTTGAGGAGGTGAAAGCATCGATTAATCCATTCGGCAATCCATCGTCTGCGGGGCCCATGCCTCCTGCTAGTAATGTGGATGACGTTGATACCTCTATTTCAAGTTGATACCTCCACCGCTTCAATTTTTCATAATGTCATACTTTTTGGAAACTAGAAATTACCTGTAGTAATATTTTGATGAAAATGGGTTAATTTTGAGAGTACTTTATAGTTTTCTTTGTATATGTTCAACCAAAAATATGTTGTTTGGAGTTTTCTATTTATATATTATGAATCATCTATGGGTATTATAATATATGAATGTTTGTTAATTTAGGAGTATTTAGTAATTTTAATTTAATATATTTCAACCTGTGCATAAGAACAATTTTAGCAACAAATTTAGCGACTATTTGGTCGTTGCTGTAAAAATAATGTTGGCTACAGATCAACGCCGAATTATTAAAGGCCTAATATGTTGTTACAAAATATCTTGCGATGGATATTTTCTGTAAATTGATCAACAATAACGAAATGAATTATGAAATTAGCAACAAAACTATATAAATATATTGACGAATCTTTCCCTTGCTAACATGTGGCAACGGAAAAGTTTCGTCACTATGAAGTCGTTAAAATTGAGACGAAACATCATTTTTCGTCATAGAATTATGAAATTAGCAACAAAATTATATAAATATGATGACGAATCATTCCTTGGGTAAAATATAACGACGGAAGTAATTCGTTACTAAGACGTCACCAAACTTATGACGGAACTCATTTTTCATCATTAAGAGCTTACTGACGAGCATAATTTCAACAATCAATATTCCGTAGCTAATCTGTAGCTAATCGTGATTAGTGAAGGATTTTTTTCATATAGTGACAGATTGTTGCCGTTGCTAAACAGTGTTTTTTTTGTACTGAAGAATGCTTTACAACTTGAATGATGTCTTGAAAAATTAGGGGCACCTCTATTTATACTACTTAGTAGGGACTAAAGTTCAATTAATATTTACTTTACAAGTTCCTAAAATATTTAATCATTGGTCCCCTTTCTAGTGAATTCAACATACTCTTGGAAATTCTGAAACATTTTTTATTTGTCTAGGGACTTCTAGAATTCTCCGCAAGCCTCTCACTAATTCTGGAGTCTTCTACGCCACTCTAGATGCAAAATTTTATTGTTCTAGTGGCGGGACATGACACTACGCTCTTATTACTAAACCCAAAGCCTAAGCCTTAAAAGGTAGCTCTTTTGTTCAACAGAAAATATTTTCCTTTAGTCCCTACTCAAGCATTAATGCCCCGTCTTCAAAATAATATTCCTACTCAAGTTTAATGAAAACTAGAGTTTCCATTTCAACTCCCAATACTAGCAAAAGTTTTGCCAAAGGGGAGAGTTCAATTCAAGACAGACTCTATCCTCTACAATTTAAGGTTCAACCCCACTACCCCAACATTGAGAATTCATTAAGTAACCCATTTTTTCTATGAAAAATAATGTTGATTGTGTGCTTTAACAACATCAACGTAGGCCATTATTTTAAATTTTTGGTTCACAAAGATGACAAGACCAAATTATAGGAAACATTACTCATTAGTCTTGCTAAGCATTTAACACTGGAATCATCATATTCAAAGTGAGTACAACTTGGACTTCAATGTAGCTCATAAAATAACACATTCAGGTAGAAAATAATATTTTATATAGGTGTTGGAATTACGACAAATAATGAATACAACGTGAGTGTGAATGCAGGAAATACAAACAAAAATTCATGTAGAACAATGATGTCTAATATTAATGCTGAAAAAGATACTAGTAACGAACATGGAACAATAAATTAAAATTTACAACAACAAATTGGTGAAAAAAATATGTCTTATCCAAGAAATATCTTGACAATATATAAAAGTGATACCGAAGAAATAGATTCAAATGAGAAGGAAAATTGTTATGCATATTCTAATTTCAATAATATGGGTTATTTTTTCAAAAATCTTGGACCTTCAGGTGCTAACCTACCCAATTCATATGACAATGAGTTTGATTAAGTTTATTCTATTGATCTGGTAAGTGCTTCAACCTAGATATTTGATATTATATATATTTTTTGATTAATTGTTGGTATTAGCTAAAAGCAATATAAATTTCCAGCAATATAGGTTAGTGTTGAACAAACTAATATGCATCAGTTGGTGTAGTCAACTTTTGTTGTAAACTTATATTGATTTTAGCTAATACCAATATATAAATATATATATATATACATACATATATATATATATATATATATATGTATATATATATATATATATGTATATATATATATATATATTAGATTGAAGCACTAACCTAATCATCAAAATAAGTTTGATCATAATCACTTCCTTCTATATCACTCTTATTTGTCGCGATTATACTGCTCAAATAAGACATATTTGGTTCAGCAATATGTTACTGAAAATTAGCATTTATCGTTCAAAGTGCATCACTATTTGCAATTTTTAGCATCAATATAAGACATCGTTTTACTACCTAAATATGTGTTTGTATTTCCTGCATTCACATTCAAATTGTAGTCATTAATCGTCATATTTCCAATACATATATCAAACATTATTTTGCTATCTAAAGTCTTGTTTTATGAGCTACATTGAGTTCCAAGTTTTACTCACTTTGATTATGACGATACCAAGTATTAAATTCTGAGTCAGGCCTATGAGTAATGTTTCCTTTAATTAGGTGTCGTAGTCTTGGTGAACCAAACATTTCCAATAATGGTCTATACTGATGTTGTTGAAGAATACCACCAAACCAAACATCTCCAATAATGGTATATACTTATTTTGTTGAAGCACACCACGAACATTATTTGTCATAGAAAAAATGGCTTATTTAATGAACTCTCAATGTTGGGTTAGTGGGGATGATCCTGAAATTGTGGAGGATAGAGTTTCACTTGAAATTAACTCTCCCCTCTAGCAAAAATGTTGCTGGTATTGGGAGTTCAAAATGGAAACTCTAGTGCTCTTTGGATTTAATTAGGAATTTTTTGTTTAAGACGGGGCATTCTCCCATATTTTCTATTGCTACTCTTAAGTGGAGATTCACTTAATGATTTTTGGCCTGATGTACGATGACTACTTTTGCGCTCTTTACGTGATGTCAAGTAGTTAAAGTGATATTTCTGAAATGTTGTCTCTAGAATTGTGGCACTTCTAGAACATCTAATGAAATTGGAGCAAGACAAATAGAACTTAATATTATTAACTCCCCCCCCCCCTTTTTGAAAAAACATATATATTTTTGTAGAGGAAGTCAATCGAGTGTATAACATGCCTATAACATGAACAAAGACTAAACAATCTAATTTGTTTCTTCTATAAACACATAAAAACATTTATTAATAATTAAAAGAACAAAGACTAAACAATCTATTTCTATCTAAATAATTTCGTTGTTTGTTTTTATCGAATTATTGGGGTAAAAAAATCTAAATTAGTTCAGATTTAAAAATTTAGAATTACGCTTACGGTTTGGAGAATAGAGAAAAGAATAAAGAAAGGGCCAAATGTCCAGCATTTTCCAAAAACGTCAAAGTTTTGCAAGTGAAATTCGTTGGGGTTGATCCCTATAAAGGTATTTGAGATCATTTAGTGTTAGGTTCATTCACCCACACGCCAAACTTGTTTCAATTAAGTGATTGGTGAGTTGTTTATATGTTAGTGTGTGAAGTTCTTGAAAAACATTGTCGAATTATTATTGGTTGAGTTGTTGAATGTCTAGTGTTGATTTCATTCGTAATTCGAGTTGTTTTTTGACTTAATTCTATTGGGTATTGAGGTGAGTAATGTCCTAAGTTTTTTGGAAAAGAACTATGGATGTTTAGAGGGTTTAGAGATTAAAAATAAAGGAGAAAGGTCGGATATTTTCTACCTGGAGCGCCTCGCCCACAAGAGTGCCACAAAAGTTCTTCTGAGCTTTGGCCTCTGGCGCGTCGCGCCAGCCAGAGCGCCACAGAATTTTCTCTACCCTTTGAGGGCTGGCACCCCGCGCCTCTCATAGAGCCAGGGACATCAGTTATCCCCATTCTTCGCCCAACTTTTTGTACTAATTCCTAAGTGATGGACCTATGATTCTTAGTTTATTCCAACACTCTAAGGTACATATAAAAATCATGAAATTATCAATAAAACATGAGAGCATGAAACTTGAATGCACAATCTAATTCAAGGAAAATTAAGATCAAAGTCAAACAAGTTAGGAGTCAAGACAAAAAGTTAAAAACCAAGTCAAAGTAAGTTCTCAAAGTTTTCAGGTCTTTAACAAACTTTTGAATTTTTTAATGGCGCAAGTTGAATAATTAAGTAAAGAATAAAGAGTTGAGTTCATTTCTCAAAAGTTATAAGGGAACTAAGTATTCTCTAATAGCTACAAACGTTTTCACATTTGAGAAAGAAAGGAAGCTGAGACTTCCAATCGAGCCTTTGGCTAGTTTTAATAAAGAGGAAACTATGATTTCCAAGTGAGTTTTTAAAGTTAAGTTTAAGTAATTACCTCGAAAATAAGTTGTTTTAAAACCATATGAGCTAAGTATTTCTTGGAGTAGTATTGAGTTAAGTTATTCTTGGGTTGAGCAGAGCCAAGATAAGTGTTCCTTCTAACACTTTTTCAAGCTTAAGTTGTTTTAACATTTCAACTTGTATACTCGTATATTCAATGTATTGATGTGCGTTGGCCTGCATCTTATTATGATACAGACGCAGGTAACAAGGATCATCACACATCCAGCGCCTCTTTGATCCAAACGAACACTCAGAGTATGGTCTTATATTTACTTGTAAATTGGAGTAAGGGTTAGGGTGTATTTTAATGAGACGGGCTAATGGGCCGGTAAAATTGAGTGATTTTCCATGGTAGATATTGATGTTTATTGATCACGTTAAAGAAAATAACATGGCATGCTTGGTGGCATTAGTTAAAGTTAGGGGTATTTGTGAGGTAACCAAAAAAAGTGGGGTATTTTGTTGAGAAATGAACGAATCATAATGGTAACTGCAGTTCGTACATCTTCAGAAGCAATGCAAATGCTCTCCAACGGAGAGAAAAAATTGACGTGATTACAATCAGTGCTTATTTACCAAATTTTGATTCTTTTAAACTCATGGCTCAAGTTGTGATCTTGCATAAAATTTCACTATGTAATTATTTATTCTATTATTCCACTAATGACATCTATTGTGAGAAAAGTCAGTTACATTTATAAAACACTACGAAAATAGACTAACTTATTTGCTATTAATATATAATTATATTCTTTAGAGCTAAAGAAGTTAGTACAATTCACTTTAATTATGAGTAGCAATGAATATTTAGTGTTTAGTGACATTAGTTATTTGTTATTAATCTCTATTTTATTTAGTAATTGATAAGTTATTACTTTGTAACACACCTTTTATAGTGAATATGCTTGAAATTAACTATTCATATAGTATTTAATACAATTAAATTCTAATTGTGAACTTATTGAAATAATTATGCAGTTGTATGTGATGAATTCAATGAACTCGTAGCAAAAAGGGCTTTGAAAGAATAAGCCTGTTTTTGTAGACAAAGGTCACAAACGAGAAAATTATAAAAGAATTGTGGCAATTTGTATTGAGGAGAAAGATAGATAGGGAGAGCGGAAAAAGAATCAGAAGATGGAGAAAAGATGATTGTTAATGATGTTGATACAAATAATATGGGTGGAGATGATGACAAATTATTTAAACAAATAAATGGTGCGTCTAATATTGAGGAACATAGAAATAATACTCATGAAGTTGAGGAATATATCGTATCGAATGGAAAATACAAGCGGAGGAGGATATTTTCTTCAACTTCATGAATATTATTTCTATACTCTTCAATATTAGGTACACCATTTGTTTTTTAATAATTCTTCATTATCTCCACCCATATTGTTTGTATCAATATCACTAACAATCCTCTTATCTTTATCTTCTGATCCTTTTTTCGCTCTCTCTCTTTATTTCTTTTTTCTTCTCAATACAAATTGTGATAAGTGTTTCACAATTTTCTCATTTAGTGGCCTTTGAAGGAAAAAGCATGCTCCTTCTTTCAAAATCTTTTTTGCTAAGAGTTCATTGTATTCATCGGATATAATTGCATAATTATTTCAAGATGTTTACAACTATAATTTATTTCTATAAAATACTATTTAATAGTTAATTTCAAGCATATACACTATAAATGTTATGTTAAAAAAATTATCTTACCGTTTACTAAATAAAATATATATTAAAAACAAACAACTACTGTCACTAAACAAAAAAATTCAATGCTACTAATGATAATTAACAGTGAATTGTACCAAATTCTTTAGCTTCAAAAAATATAATTACATATTTATCGCAAATTTTTTAGCTGATTTTTGTAGTGTATTTATAATTTAACTAATTGTTCTCATAATAGATGTCATAATTGGAAGAATAGAATATATATTTACATTGTGAAATTATATCCAAGATCACAACATGAGCCAAGAGTTTAAATGAATCTAAATTCGGTGAATGAACACTGATTATTAACACATTGATTCTGTTCTCTCCTTTGGAGAGCATTTCGGTTGCTTATGAAGATGTACGGACTGTAATAACTGCATCAATGCATCTTAAAAGTCCGAAAGGAAATATATATATATATATATATATATATATATATATATATTTATTTATTTTTTGTCAAATTGGTTGATTTGCACTTTGGTAGACATGGAGGGCCTATTTGTAGGGTCGGAAAATTATGGCCACGTTTAAAAGAAAAGCATGGTACACACCTCAATAATGACTTTAAATTGATGATTTTTTTAATTATTATTTTTGGTCTAAATTCAATAAATGATCTTACTTTATAAAAAAAAAAATCACTAATATATACGAAAATTTTTATGGTGTGGAAACATGCCATATCATAATTGACATAATGGTCCTATTCCATTATAGTTTTTTCTTGATGATGTTTAGATGGTACTTAGTTTATATATAATGTTTATTTTAGTTATTATTTAAATTTATTATATTGTATAATTTAAATTTATTGTTAGATAATAATAAAGTGTTTTATTTTATATAATGATCGATTTGATGTAATTGTTGTTATTTTTTATTTATTTATTTAATTTTTATTTATTATTTTATAATTAAATAATCTTTCGCCTTGCATATGACAGCAGCTCCATCATATACCTTACTTTTATCTTTTCTTATAGATTTATAATTCAAATTATCAGTAAATGACATTATCTAACAACATTGAATAATACGATCATTTAAAATGTTATATTCCTTAAATAATAATAGAATACGATATAATATAATAATTATTACTTTTTGCTTTGTTTTTAAAAGATTTATTAAAATGGTGGACATTTAATCCGCTAAATATTTATATAATTAATACACATTCCAATAATTAATATAGTTTAAAATCCGGCTAAAAGAATTATTAAAAAATTACTACTTGATATCACTTCTAGAGAATCGAAGATAATACGTCTAATTTGTCGATTAATAATTAAATACTAAAAAAAGGTAAAGTTATACTTCTTTTCTCAACTTTGATATATGTAGAGATAGTTGTTTGGTCTACTCATTCCATCTTTTACTTTTTATATCTTAATGCTTCAAATCCACTATTCAAATTTAATAAAAAATATTTTTGAAGTTCAAATTATATCACATAAATTAAAATAGAAAAATAATAATTTAAAATCAGATATAAATTGTCTAAGACATATTTTTAATTATA
>NC_028646.1:60087507-60089658 GCF_001406875.1 Solanum pennellii
TATATAATACAAAGAAATTTTTTTTTAACAAGAATTAAACAACCCTCTTTTTTCTGCATATAATAAATACAAACAAAAAGTTTTTTCTCTTCCCTCATTGTTACTCCAATTTTGTTTTTAAAGTGACATGTACATTTATATAATTCAAATGTCTACATCTTCAAAAAATTATTTTCGGTGAATTTTATTAATCTTATCCTATGATTTTATGCCAGAAGACCAATTATAAAAAGAACAAATTACCCATTATTCTACAAAAACTCAAGTGTATAAAACGTATATATATGTTTATTTATTAGGAATTACCCTTTAACATAAAAATTGTGTAACTTCTAGAACATCAAATGAAATTTGAGATAGACAAATATTAACATAAGATTATCAAATCCCCTTCCCCCACCCCTCCCCCCACCCCCGAACAATCATATACATTTATATGGAGGAAGACTATCGAGTGTATACCATGCCTATAACAAGAACAAAATTAAAACAATCTAATTTGCTTCTTTTATAAACACATAAAAACATTTATTAATAATTAAAACAACATAAAAAACTATACAAATGGTGTTATAACATAAAGAAAAGATTAATTCAAAATTACTAAAGAAAAACTAGAATCCAAAAAGGAACCGATGTTACAATCATAACAAGAATAATCAAATAAATCTCTTTTGAAAAGGTAATCAAACCGAATTTAATTATTTAAAAAAATCAAGGATTTTTGTTCAATATATATTTGTAGAGATGTCACCTTTGTAGTCATAAGACTTCAACGAATCAACCATTATACCAATTTTCACTGTCTCGTGATCAACTAGAACCAGCCGAACTTCATGTATAACACCATAATAACTAGTGTCCGTTGAATTTCTATTCATTCAGAAATATCAGAAAGGAGATACAAAATACTGATTTTCTATGTAGAAGCTTGAATTTATTGGAGTCACAATTATCCCGTTTGGGGGTATTATATAGTAATTACAATGGTAAATTAGTATGTTTAAATAATTGATAAGTTCTTATATTCTATGTTTGGTAAATTTTAGTGCTCATATTATTCATTTTTTCATAATTTATGTTTAATTAATATAATCATTAATTTTTGGTCTTCATACGAATGAAAGTTGAATATTTAACAAAGACATATATTTTTACACCTTGTCTTCTTTTTCTAAAAAAACTCTAAGTTCTAAGCTCAATATAGCCCTAAATCATATATATGCTTAACCCTAAATAATAGAAGGCCCTTGTCACGACCCAAAAATGGACGTGATGGCACTCGTCTTATCCCACCAAGACAAGTAAGCCTAAAACTCAACTATTACAATAAAAATGCGGAAAATTTACTATCAACTTACATTATACCCCAAAACCTGGTTGTCACGTGTACAAGCCTCTAAAGTATTACAATCGGATCAAAAGAAAATATAAGTCTCATATGATATTGTTTCTAGAGTAGAACAAAATCATAAACAAGAGTAAGGAGGGATGCTGAGATGACCAAAAACTACCTCACAAAATCTCCAGGAAGCCTCGGAAAAGAAGAGAATATATCATAAAAGTCCGGGCTAGTAACCTACAAAAATTTGTAGAAGCAAGGGGTGAGTACCAAACCACACGGTACTCAGCAAGTAAACCCCTAACACAAGCTAAGGGGATGAAATACGGGTACTCCTACCACCCCCAACCGATCCTTCACAACTACAACCTGCATAAACATCAGCCCAACCTAACAGCTCACAGTTTACATACAACGTAACTCAACAAAAACATTTAGACAAATTACATATCCTCCACAACAACACTTTAACAAATTACATATCCTCCACAACAACACTTTAACAAATTATATATCCTCAACATCAACACTTAAACAAATTAGATATCCTCAATAGCAACACTTTCAAAAATTTATATATCCTCAATAACAAGCTCAGTATTATCAATCACAAATTTCGCAGAAAGGTAATCACAAGATCAGCAAAACACCATATCAAGTTCACCAATGATAAGTATGTGTAATGCAATGTCAAGTATAATGATGCATGTCTGACCTAGTGATACACACCCGCTGTCTCTCAGTCCGGGACCCATGGGGGACATATCTGTCCATGCATCTGTCGCGGCGCACGACACGACCCTCGATAA
>NC_028646.1:60089975-60092373 GCF_001406875.1 Solanum pennellii
AAAAATTATAAGAGCATAGTGGAATTACTTACCAGAAGTTAAAAGCACTCACTGCTCGTGATGTCGCTTAGGGTTTCTCCCAGTTCTCTTTATTTTATCTTCTATTTTTTTAAAAAAAATAGATTGATTAAGTACTAAAAATGATAGGTTTTACCCACATATTTTAGTAAATATAGTCTAAAGGGTGTAGGGTCTTAAATAAATTATCACTTTAGCCCTTAAACTATTGATGAATTAACTTAAGTTAACAAATATTCAAAAATTCTAAAGAGGAGCTTTTAGGTCATTACATTATCCACCACTAAAAATCATGTTCGTCCTCGAACATAAGGAAAAAGAAGAAAGAATATTTGACATTACCAAAACCTGAGGTATAGTTTCCATAGTCAATATTTATCTCTAAAAGTGAGCTCCTCTTTAAGACCATTTCATCAAAATCAACTACTAAGAACTTAACTTTTGAATCAAAATCTAACCGATTCACATATCAAGATTGATTATCATACAGACTAACCTATGAACTCAATTTGAAAAGAAATCTTACAAACAACAACACATTATCAGGACAAACTCTTTGTCACATTACTACGAGAATTCAGAATCAATACTGGCTAAAACTAACAGCGAACGTGAAGCAACCATTAAATCGTCATATTGCTCAAACCATCATAAATCTTTTCAAGATTCCTTTCTCACAACATAACCATCCTATGAACCTTTTCTATAAAACTCGATCTTTGGACATTGGGTACTAATTAATGGCTGATCAAACATATCTAACTCAAAGAAGAACAAGATTAGAAAACACCTAACAAGTGATACACCCATGCATATAGAACCTCTAACAACACTCTCAAATAACTGTAACTATTCAAGGAAGCTCTTCTATAAGTTCTCATAATAAAGGTTGTGTCTTTATACATATTGAGATACTTTCACTATATCAACAACGCCAAATTATCATAAATGAAATGACCAATTCTGTCAAAGGCTCCTACTCTATCAAGAGGAAATAAGAGGATCGGTACATCCGATCCACCACTAGGAATTCACCCATAGATGTAAAAAAACGTGGACATATGCAATGAATCATACTCCAAATCATGTCCGAAACGAAGTAGGTGGTCAACTTAAGAATATACGGAATCAAGGTCGAATAACACTAGATACTTTCTCCATAATTCCCATATCAATATTTTCATTCATCTGACTACATCCCTCGATTTCAATTTTTCCCACCCAAAATCAACCAGTCTGATCTCCATTACAATTTTACACATGCTGGATTTGCCAAAACCCACATACTTCTCATAGTACTCCATCAAAGCCAACACTCTTAATATTAACAAATATCATAACCACACCAACCATTTACCTTACTTTCACACCGTCAGTAGTGTCACATTCTTCTTAGCAAGCACATTGTAGTCTCCAAGACTTTGAACTATGGTTTCTTATCTTTCCATTTAAGCGTCCTATGATAGATATAAGTCACACCCAAGACCGATAACACTAATTTCAAATCTATATTTCTCCTTTAGGGTAAAATAATTAAGTTACACTTAATGTCAACTTCACCTAAACTTTCACATACCATTTTCAACCACCATCTGTACCATTATTTACCTCATGCAATAACTCAAAAAAACCCTTGATCACTCCAATATTTATGTATACTATAATCTCATAACCTCTACTCACCATAAAATGACTATGTAACACATTATAACAATCTATTTTGTCTCGTCAACAAAATACTTTTAATCCCCTCCAATCGTCATTAACCATGTAAAACTGTAGGTCCACACTATTTAACATCCATTTGTTACTTAATCACATTATGAACAATCTAGCTCGACATAACCTTGTATAATCTTTCATACG
This sequence comes from Solanum pennellii, assembly GCF_001406875.1. Classification (NCBI taxonomy): domain Eukaryota; kingdom Viridiplantae; phylum Streptophyta; class Magnoliopsida; order Solanales; family Solanaceae; genus Solanum; species Solanum pennellii. The sequence goes on from NC_028646.1 coordinate 60,091,860, forward strand.
TCATTTATTGTAACCCAACAAAAACTTAATATTTAGAAAAGTTAATAATATACCCATAGTAAGTAAGTGCCGAACTAGTTCACACCTTATAGTCATATCTAAACTCAAAGGCGAAGTCACTACAACCATCACCTCTGAATCCAATGTTTGTACAAGAGTTCTTATTGTTCCTTTGCCTTTCTTAAAATCTTTCCACGACGGAAATTTCAAATAACTTCAACTCTTCAATACACCATAATTTTCTCCTTTTTGCTAACTCACTTACCAGTCTTATATTTTTTTGGCCAACAATATGGAAAACCTTAGGTATAACAATCAAAAGTAACCAAATGTACTACTCAAATTTTGATTCCTTCTAAATTCTTCATACTCAATGTAATCGATCATTTCTTACCTTACGAATTCATACCTTGACAAGATACACTATCACAAATCTAAACTCACCACGTAAACTTGAAGTTTTGATCCCAACCATGTAACACAATCCCATTATCTTACAACATTAGCTCATACC
>NC_028646.1:60095989-60103887 GCF_001406875.1 Solanum pennellii
ATATTTCTCAAATTTAAGCCTAGGGTTAAGTTATAATATCTTCAAACACTACAACTCTAATAACTTTAATATAATATTATACACCCGTTAATTAATTACATATCTCAATATATCTAAAATTTGAATAATGATATAATATTGTACAATATAAATTCAACCACGAATGATAAACCTGCAACTAACTTTTATCAAGAACTGCAACTATAGATATTATGCAGAAGTGCAAACCTTTGTAATGAATATCCCACCCATCATGCTCTTCCTATCATTGCCCTATAATCATAGAATAATTACCCAATTACCAACCATAGAATATATCTCCAACTTTTTAATTACATCTACAGTAACCAAAAATAAATGAATTGCCAAATCTATATTAGTTCATCGATTGAATATAAGTATTTTATTATTTTTCCCACTTATTTTTGTCCCCTTAAGACTCAATTTGAATAGAACACACCATTAAGTGTTCACTATATTTTCCTAGAAATTACGTACAGAACAAAAATTATCAGAGCACAGTGGAATTACTTACCAGAAGTTAAAAGCACTCACTGCTCGTGATGTCGCTTAGGGTTTCTCCCAGTTCTCTTTATTTTATATTCTATTTTTTTTAAAAAAATAGATTGATTAAGTACTAAAAATGATAGGTTTTACCCACATATTTTAGTAAATATAGTCTAAAGGGTGTAGGGTCTTAAATAAATTATCACTTTAGCCCTTAAACTATTGATGAATTAACTTAAGTTAACAAATATTCAAAAATTCTAAAGAGGAGCTTTTAGGTCATTACAGCCCTAAACCCTGAAATCTAAAAATTTGTAAACTCTAAACCTAAAAATACAAAAAACACTAAGTCCTAAGACGTAAACCCTAAAAAACATAAGAAACACTAATCCATAAAAAATCTAAAAACCCCTGCAGCTAAAAAAACTCTAAGATCTAAACCCTATAAAACCCTAAATAGTAATATGCTACACCCTTTAAAAAACAAAACAAAAAAACCCTAAAAGATGTACCCGAGATTTGATGTAGTCAGAAAAAATTCTAATTAAGTTAACGATTTTTCATGTGTATCTCGATAGTATATTTGAGTAGTCAATGTGGAGTAGACTAATGTAAGCATTATTTATTATCCTTAAGAGTCTGGTCAAAGGGATTATATATAGCCAAAGATAGGCCTCTTAAATAAAGTTCAATTTTCCTCTCTTTAAGTAGATATGAACTTACAAGGATGGTAATAGTGGGCTAAGAAAGAGAAGTCAGACTATTACAATTAAATTAAGCGACTTTATAGGTCATTGCGGGTAACAATTATAGAAAGACTTCTATAGAAGCGGGAAGAGGTTAAGATAAGCATCAAACAAAGAAAACTAATAAGGGATATAAGTTACTACACATGGAGAGTTCAGCAGCAATGTGATTAGCCATTTCCGAGTCCACCCATAGACGACTTCCTTGAATCCTAAAGTAGCAATAACGGCCAAAGGGCTTTCATAAAAAAAAAGAATTACAAAAAGAAAAATGATAAACCTTGACCAGTGAATATCTTTATTATTCTCTTGTAAACATCTTCTTTACAAAAAAGAATATATTACACTGTGATAACAAATAGCATACTCATTCCAGTCAATATTAGTAGTAGTCTAGTTGGTGGATAAAATTTGAAATAGATTAGACTTTATATTGACCAATCATGGTCAGTAAGTGTATCAATAACTTTGTGCCACAAGATACCAGACAAAGTGGACCTCTCATGTTAGTTTTTTCGTTATAAAATAGTAGGTTTATTATACTATTTTTATGGTTTAGCTATATATTGTGTAGTTTGATTAAGAAATTTTGTGCACCCATTTATCAATATTTTTATTGACTTCTTTAAAATTTGAAGCCTCTTGAAGAAATTTCTGGATATGCAATTGTAGTCACCCCCAACTTGCTTGGAGTTGAGACATGGTTGTTAATGTATTCAGACACGGTAAGGTAACATCATTTTAATGCATTTTCTTTTATTAACATGAAATTAATATTTAGCTACATTTCACTATTTATACTACATAAGGATAAAAAGCTTAGTGCATACTACTTTATACAAAGAAGCCATGAATGAATGAGTATGCATTACATGCCTTACAAAGTAAAGAAGAACAGAGAAGGCAAATAATGATCATGAAAATATAATTCACACAGGAAATAAGAATAAGGTGCTCGTACAGATCCCAAGGCAAGGCATATATTTACAGATGGTCTCCTTCCCTCGTTTGTTGTAGTAACTTACAAATCGCGTTCCTTGGAAACTCCGACATTTCCCAGTCCACTAATCGATAACTTCAATGCAATCCTAAAGTAGCACTTATGACTAAATGACTTTCATCAAAAAATAAGAATGACCAAAGAAAAATGACAATGCTAAACTAGTGAATATCTTTAGCATTCTCTTGTTAAAATATTCTCTGCGTAGACAAAGATATTACATAGTGATAACAAATAGCATACTCATTCCTGCCAATATGTTTAGTTATCTAGTGGTGGATAAGATTTGAGACATATTATACCGTATATTGACCAATCATGATTAGTAACTCTATAAATACCTTTGTGCCTCAATATATACTAGAACAAGTGTTGATCGTTTTCTTTATCTTATTTTGGTAACCAAGAAATCCTCGAGGGTCATTGGCACACAGTTTAAAACTTGACGGATAATTGGCCCGACCCTTTATCATTTTTTACTTAAATACCAAGCTTTTGTCTATGTTTCTGAAGTTTCCAAACCCACATATCACATGCTATGTTCTTACCACTAAACCAAAAGCCTAAGCCTCAAAAGGTAGTTCTTTTGTTCCACAGAAGATGTTTTCCTTTATTCCCTACACAAGCATTAATATCACGTCTTCAAAATAATATTCCTAATTAAATTTAAAGAGGACAAGAGTTTTCATTTTCAACTCCCAATTCTAGCAACAATTTTGCTATAGGAGAGAGTTCAATTGAAGAGAAACTCTATCCTCCACAATTTCAGGTTCAACCCCACTACCCCAACATTAAGAATTCATTAAATAACCCTTTTTTCTATGTAAAATAATGTTGATTGTGTGCTTTAACAACATCAACATAGACCATTATTGGAAACGTTTGTTTCACAGAGACGACTAGACCAAATTAAAGGAATCATTACCCATTAGTCTGGCTAAGCATTTAACACTTGGAATCATCATATTCAAAGTGAGTACAACTTTGATTTCAATGTAGCTCGTAGAACAAACCATTCAGGTAGAAAATAATATTTGATATAGGTATTGGAAATATGACAATTAATGGATACAACTTGAATGTTAATGTAGGAAATACAAAAATAGATTCAAGTAGAACAATGATGTTTCATATTAATGCTGAAAATTCTACTAGTAACGAACATGGAAAAATAAATGCTAATTTACAACAACAAATTGCTGAACCAAATAAGTCATATCCAAGCAATATCGGAACAACATATAAGTCTGATATGTAAGAAATAGATTTAAATGAGAAGGATAGATGTGACGCATATTCTAATTTCAATAATATAGGTTATTTCATCCAATATCTTGGACCTTCACGTGCTAACCTACCAAATTCATATGACAATGTGTTTGATTAAGTTTATTCTGATGATCACGTAAGTGCTTCACTCAAGTTATTCGATATTATATTTTTTTGTTGTTTTATTGGTTATTAGCTAAAATCAATATAAATTTACAACAATATAGGTTAGTGTTAAACCAACTGATATGCATCAGCTGGTGTAGTCAACTTTTATTGTATATTTATATTGATTTTAGCTAATAGCAACAATCAAACAGTAGATATATATAATATCAAATTAGATTAAAGCACTAAACTAATCATTAGAATAAACTTGATCAAACTCACTGTCATATGAATTGGGTAAGTTAGTATCTGAAGGTCAAAAGATTTTGGAACAAATATCCAATATGATTGAAATTAGAATATGCATCACAATTTTCCTTCTCAATTGAATGACTTCCTTATATATCACTCTTATTTGTCTCGATTATATTGCTCAGATAAAACATATTTCGTTCAGCAATATGTTGCTGAGAAGTAGCATGTATTGTTCCTAGTGCATCACTAGTCGCATTTTCATAATCAATATAAGACATCGTTTTGCTACCTAAATATGTGTTTGTGTTTCCTGCATTCACATTCAAATTGTAGTCATTAATTGTCATATTTCCATTACCTATCTCAAACATTATTTGGCTATCTGAACGTGTTGTTTTAAGAGATACATTGAATTCCAAGTTGTACTCACATTGAGTATGAGGATTCCAAGTGTTAAATTTCTAGTCAGCTCGATGTGTAATGTTTCCTATAATTGAGTGTTGTAGTCTTGGTGAACCAAACATTTCCAATAATGGTCTATATTGATGATGTTGAAGCACACCACCAAACCAAACATTTCTAATAATGGTCTACATTCATGTTGTTCAAGCATATTACCAACATTATTTTTCATAGAGAAAATAGGTTTTTAATGAATTCTCAATGTTGGGATAGTGGGGTTGAACCTGAAATTTTGGAGGATAGAATCTCTTGAATTGAACTCTCCCCTCTAGAAAAAATATTACTAGTATTGGGAGTTCAAAATGGAAATTCTAGTGCATTTTTTATTTGATTAGGAATTTTATTTTTAAGATGGGGCATTAGCCCATATTTTCTATTGTTACTCTTTTGTTGAGATTCACTTTAAGATTTTTGGCCTTATGTACGATCTACATCTGCGCTCATCTAGAGATCTCGAATTGTTGAAGCGATATTTCTGAGATTTTGTTTCAAGAATTGTGGCACTTGTAGAACATCTTATGAAATTGGAGCTACACNCCCACCCCCCCCCCCCCCCCCCCTTGAAAAAAACATATTCATTTTTATGGAGGAAGTCTATCGAGTGTATAACATGCCTATAACAAGAACAAGGACTAAGCAGTCTAATTTTCTTCTTCTATAAACACATAAAAACATTTATTTATAATTAAAACAACATCAAAACTACAGAAATGGTGTTATGACATAAAGAAAAGATGAATTCAAGATTTTCTAGAGAAAAACTAAAATCTAAAAAGCAATTGATGTTACAATCACAACAAGTATAATATCAATTAAATCTCTCTTTCATAGGTAACCAAACCAAATTTATTTATATAAAACATCAAGGGTTTTGAGTTGAATATATATTTTTAGAGATATCACCTTTGTAGTCATAAGATTTCATTAAATTCACCATTTTATGAACATTCTCTGTTTCGTGATCAACTAGCACCACCCGAACATCATCTATAATACCATAATAACTACTTTCCATTGAATTTCTATTTCTCCAGAAATTTCAAAAATGGAGATTCAATATAAGAATTTTCTATATAGAAACTTGAATTTATTGGAGTCACAATTAACCCTTTTGGAGGTATTATATAGTAATTTCAATGGTAAGTGAGTATGTTTAAATAATTGTTTGGTCCTTATATTATGGGTTTGGTCCACTTTTAGTTCTCATATTTTTTTTAATAAATAATTTTAATTAATATAATCATTAGGTTTGGTCTTAATACTAATGAAAGTTTAATATTTAACAAAGAAATATATTTTTACACCTTATCTTCTTCCTCTAAAAAACACTAGGTTCTAAACCTAATAAGGCCCTAAACAATATATGTGAAACCCTAAATAACAGAAGTCTCTAAACCCTTAATTCTAAAAATTCCTAAACTCTAAACCAAAAAACACAAAAAAACCCTAAGTCCTAAACCGTAAACCCTTAAATACCTATGCAACACTAATCATTAAAAATCCTATAACCCCCTGAAGCTAAAATAACTCTAAGATCTAAACCCTATAAAAACCTAAATAGTATATGCTAAATCCTTAAAAAAAACAAAACAAAAAAAACCTAAGCCTTAAATCAGTTAAGTAATTAAGGTGTTATTTTACAATAAATGTGAGTGGTAAGACTGTTGTATTATGACCCTTATATGAGAGTAATTAAGTTTGTCTAAGTTATTAGACTAACAAGTGTATCAAAATATGTACCCGAGAATTAATGTAGTCAGACAAAATTCTAATTAAGTTAATGATTTTTCATGTGCATCTCATTTAGTATATTTGATTTGTCAATGTGGAGTAGACTAATGTAAGCATTATTTATTACCCTTAAGAGTCTGGTCGAACGGATCATATATAGCCAACGATAAACCTCTTAAATAAATTTCAAGTTTCCTCCCGGTAGGTAGATATGAATTTAGAAGGATGGTAGTAGTGGGCTAATAAAGAGAAGTCATACTATTACCAAATAGATTAAGCGACTTTATAGGTCAATGCGGGTAACAATTATAAAAATACTTCTATAGAAGCGGGAAGATGTTAATATAAGCATCTCACAAAGAAAACTAAGAAGGGATATTAGTTACTACACCTGGTGAGTTCAGTAGCCATGAAATTAGTCATTTCCAAGTCCACCCGTAGACGACTTCCTTGCAATCCAAAAGTAGCAATAACGACCAAAGGGCTTTCATCAAAAAAATAAGAATGACCAAAGAAAAATGACAAACCTTGACCAATGAATATCTTTTGTGTTCTTTTGTAAACATTTTATTTAAGTAGACCAAGATATCACAATCTGATAACAAATAGCATACTCATTCCTGACAATATTATTACTATTCTAGTGGTGGATAAAACTTGAAATATATTAGACTGTATATTGACTAATCATGGTCAGTAACTGTATCAATAACTTTGTGCCACGAGATACCAGGCAAAGTGATGATCTCTCATGTTAGTATTTTCGTTATAAAATTGTAGGTTTATTACACAATTTTTATGGTTTAGCTACATATTATGTAGTTTGATTTAGAAATTTGGGGCACGCATTCTTAAATATTTTTTATTGACTTCTTTAAATTTGAAGACTCTTGAAGAAATTTCTGGATATGCAACTGTAGTCACCCCTAACTTGCTTCGAATTGAGACATGGTTGTTATTGTATTCAGACACGATAAGGTAACATCATTATAGTGCATCTTCTTTTATTGAGATGAAATAAATATTTTCGTACTTTTAACAATTTATACTGCATAAGAATATAAAGTTTTACTACATACTACTGTATACAAAGAAGCCTTGAATGAATGAATATGCATTCCATGCTTTTCAAAGTAAAGAAGAACGGAGAAGGCAAATAATGATCATGAAAATATATTGCACTCAGGAAATAGGAATAAGGTGCTTGTACCTATTCCAAGGCAAGGTATGCATTAACAGATGGTCTCCTTCCCTCATTTCTTGTAGTAACTTACAAATTCCGTTCCGTGGCAACTCCGACATTTCCCAGTCCATTCATAGACAACTTCCTTGCAATCCTAAAGTAGAAGTAATGACCAAAGGGCCTTCATAAAATAATAAGAATGAACATAGAAAAATGACAACACTAGACCGATGAATATCTTTAGAATTCTCTTGACAACATATTTTTTGGGTAGACAAAGATATTACACTGTGATAGCAAATATCATACTCATTCCTGCTAATATTTTTAGTAGTCTAGTGGTGGATGAGATTTGAAACAGATTAGACTGTATATTCACCAATCATGATTAATAACTCAATAAATAAATTTGTCCCACAAGATATCACAACAAGTGTTGATCTTTTTTTTTTCTTAAACAAAGAAATCCCCGAGGGTCATTGGCACAAAGTTTGAAACTTGACGGATAATTGGCCCACACCTTTTTGATTTTCCACTTAAATTGTAACGACCTGTTTAGTCGTTTTGAGCAGCTGATTTTTTTTCTGGAAAAACTGTGTGAGTCGACGGAACCCACGACGGACCGTCATGGACACGA
>NC_028646.1:60113887-60183035 GCF_001406875.1 Solanum pennellii
TATATATATATATATATATATATGTATATATATATATATACGAACTTAAGTTTCTAGCATATCATGTGCTATGAAAATTTTTAAATTTCCACTAAATTTACTATGTCAATGTGATGAATGATAACTATACGATTGTATAAGACCTACGAGAGGTCAAGTACACCATGTTACTTCTATGGGGTGCTCCCCCGTTGTGACATTGACAATGAGAGGTTTTGGCTTCTCTTTGAGGAAGATTCACTTTGGGTTCTCATAAGGTGTTGACTTCCCTTGGAGGAACATTCACATATGGTTCCACATGAGGTGTTGACTTTCCTTGAGGAAAATTCACCTATGGTTTCTCATGAGTTTAGGCTCCAATTATAATGAGCGTGTAGAGGTTCATGTATATCTTTTAGTTCTATAAACTATGATTTCCACATAGGACCTAGCAAGCCATTTCACTAATATGCTAAAATGTGTTAACGTTCTACCTTGGCTATGTAAGAACACTTTCAATTGGTGTAAAGGTCTACAACATCAAATTCCATGTAGAAACCATTGTCTTTGTGTCAGTTGAAAATTTAGTTTCCCTAAAGTAAAATATACAATTGAAGTAAATGACTAGGAACCTAACAAGGATGACCTAAGGGAGGCTACTCAAGATAAGTTAAACTAATAAAACCATCTATACATTGCACAAGTAGCTACTTTGGGATTTGTAGGAAGGTGTTCTAAGGTGTATGATTATGATTATGTCTTTATGCTTGACATAGTAGTACTTGTCAACTTGTTATGATGATGTGCATGGTATGAGTCTATATGGTGTGATCCTGTACTCATATACATAATATTGGTCTTAATGGCTATATGAAGAAGGTATTTCAAGGCATGAATGAGGTTGTCTATATTTTCTATATTAATGTATGAATGTACTGTTAAGGCTTGTGCCTTATGATAGGTTTACTAAGTATGTGTGAGGTTATGCTATGACTAAAGACTTATATCAAGCCTAATGTGAACTGTGTGCTTGTCATATGAAATGGTCCTATGGTTATATATGTTGAGTTGAAAGGATTGTGTGTATGACTTCCTTGTGGCCTTAGGATGATGCATTGCACCAAGTATCACTAGAGGGTTATTTTAGGCAATAAGGAATAAAGAAGAAGATACTTCAATTTAAAGAAGGAATGTGCTCACTGTAATGTGACTCTAAAATGCCTTGCATACATTGTATGATTTTATATTATGTTTGACCATGAAATATGCTTATATGAAGTATGAAAATGATATAGGGCTTATTGTATATTGGTTTTATGAAGATTTTTCTCAAAAAGACATGAAGTATGATTTCACATAAAATGTCCCTTTTAAATGCTTGTTTTTGCATGGTTGACATACTTAGTGCATTCTTGTACTAACTACATTCTTCTCTACCTTTTTACACAAAGTGTAGGTTGAGGATGCTTAAATAATGTCTTTCGATGATGAGGAGCATGATATGTTATTCTCAATCCCATGTAATAGTTTACTATGTTTTATGTTGTAAGGTCCGTGTCTCTAAGTGTTCTAATTTAAACGGAAAATTTGAACTTTTTGTTTTCTTATTTCATGTTAAACATCTTTAACTGCACATCATTGGCGTTCATAAATCAACCATCAAATATAGAGGTAATCAAATGAAATAATCAGTTTATAATTTTAGTAAGCGTATTTTTACCAAAACGACACCAATACAAAGTCTGAACAAAAGTGGAAAGAAACACTAGTGGAACATGCTACACTAGCTATATCCAACATCTAAGCTAGATAATAACGGTAGACATCCTCTAAAGCATGAGGTCCTACCAAGGCCGGATGAAATCTCCACGTCTGGATAGTTGCAACGTCAATCTTTAAGCTCTAGTGTCTACCTGTGCCTGCACCTAAAATTGTAGAAGTGTATGGGATTTGTAAACACCTATACTAAGTATGGGTATATGCAAGAACACACCAAGGAAATGCATGAGTAAGAACAACTCTCTCCTAACAACATGATTATGGAAAGTCAAGTCAGTGGACTTGCTAAAATGGGATTAAAAACATGCATCATCATACTTATCATATTGCACACAACATTGGACATATTACCCCTAGCACATATCGTTTTGCATTTAGCACATAACATCTTTCACATAATTCATTCATATTCCATGGAACTTTGGAATCATGGACTTGACATTAAGACTTCCTATAATGAGGGCTCAACATATGGTACCTCAACTAGAGTGCCTTCTTTAGCAAACACAGAGACTGCATTATTTATTCTGACGTACTTCATTTCATTTCATACATAGGCTAGTGTTAACACCAGCTATACATAGGATGTAGTTTAAGACTTTCATTGGGTTCGTTGTTCAATGATCAAGAATGACCTAGTGCGATTACTTAACTCTATCTCAGCTCTTGATTATCATATCCTAACACCTTTTGTATCATTCATTTCATTATTTTCAACATTTGAGGCTGGTCTCATTTATTCATTGGGAACTTTAACTTTAACCTACATATATCATGTTGGCATCATGAAATCCATTTTCTCTCCCACTCTGAAAAGAGGTGGAATTACCGGCCAAAGTGACCCAAAACATGCGAGCGTAGATGGGAATTGAACCAAGCCAGATCCCTATATTGGCAGTATAGAGTTCAAAGACTAGGAGATATTAGGAGACCCATACCCGGCATGCCGCACAATCTCATATCCTGAGAATTACGTGAACCTCCGCCCTTCCCGAAAGAATGTATCACCGTTCATAGCTAGTCTATCAGTGCTCATTATAATGTTCCATTAAATTCAACTCATATTTCATGGAAGCTGACTTCTAGTATGAGGACAAATACATAGCTAGTCTATCGGTGCTCATATGGAGTCATGTTGTCTCCTAGTCTTCGTATGAAAAATCACAAAATCCATATTGATGGCCTCCCTTTTCCACGTCGTAATCTCAATGATCTGAGTAAGACCGCCAGGCTTATGATGTTCCGCCTTAAACTGTTGACAATTAGGACACTTGGCCACATAATCTTCATTGTCCTTCTTCATTCCATCCAACCAATATATCTGTTTATGATCATGAAAATCATCCACGTCTGGTACACACAGCCTGTCCTAGTACCTAAGTATGCCGTCATCTCCCAAAGCAAAAGACTAACGATAAAGATGCTGACCCTCCTTGACTTCAACTACTAAGTATGATTCAGAACTATGATGAACTAAAACACCCCCACTAGTAGAGTCAACTAACCATACAACCAGTCTAGCTATTCTATGTATATCTTTCACCAACTCCTTCTTCTCATCCTCAACGTTTGTTGTACTTCCCATACACATGCAACTCAAAGCATAGTACAACATTAGCCTTACCCACATGGTAGTGGACACTCATGTCATAGTCCTTCTACAGCTCCAACCACCTCCGCTTACGTAGATTAAACTCCCTCTGTGTGAACACTAACTGAAGACTTTTGTGGTCAGTGAACACATCCACACACACTCCTTACAAGTAGTTCTTCCACAATTTCAATACAAATACCCTGGACGCATAATCTATCACCTTACCACACTGCATAAGAACAAAACCTAAAACAACCCTAGATGCATCACAAAACACAGTGTAATTGTCACCACACTTAGAAAAAGTAAGCACCGGGACTGACGTGAGTCTATCCTTGAGCTCCTAGAAATTCTTCTCACAATCCTCTGTCCATTAAATTTTGGCCTTCTTCTTAGTCAAAGTTGTTAGTGAGGAAGCAATGGAAGAAAAAACCCTCCACGAACCTGCGATAATAACTAGCAAATCCCAAAAAGCTAAAAATATCTGTGGGAGTAAGAGGTTTTGGCCATTTCTTAACAACCTCAATCTTCCTGGGTTCTATTTCCACACCTTTGTTGGACACAAAATGACCTAAGAAGGTCACTGATCTATGATAGAACTCACACGTACTGTATTTGGCATACAACTGATGTTGTTTAAGTGCCTCCTTGCTCATGCTCTTCCTTGGTCTTAGAGTAAATGATAATGTCATCAATGAATACTATGACGAATGAGTCAAGGTATTCACGAAAGACCCTGTTCATGAGATCCATAAATGCAGCAGGTACATTCGTGATACCAAATGACATAACTAGGAATTCATAATGACAATAACGGGCACAAAACGATGTCTTTGGGATATCTCCATCCTTAACCCTGAGTTGATGGTACCTTGAACGAAGATTAATCTTCGAGAAGAAACTAGACCCTGGGGTTGGTAAAAAAAGTCATATATTATGGGAAGTGGATACTTATACTTGATAGTGACTTTGTTCTGATGCCGATAATCGATGCACATTCTAAGGGTTCCATCTTTCTTTTTCACAAACAACACTGGAGCGCCCCAAGGGAATATGCTCTTCTGAATGAAACCCTTATAAGTGACATCTTTTAACTGCAGCTTCAACTCTTTGAGTTCTGCTGGAGCCATTCTGTAAGGAGGAAATGAAATTGGTTTAGTAACGGGTTCTAAGTCGATACAAAAGTTAATCTCTGAAAGGGGAGGAACTCCTGGCAAATAATCAGGAAATACATCTTGTAACTCATTCACTACATGCACTGAGTCTATGGAAGGAACGTCATGATCTAAATCATTAACTCTCACAAGATGACAAAATAACCCCTTGGACATCATTTTATTACCTTTAAGGTTAGATATCAAGGGACTAGGACGACTCGAGTTGTACCCCTCCCAAACTATCTCTTTTTCATTTGAGAAACAAAATCTCACAACCCTACTACGGCAATCAATACAAGCATAACAACTATGAAACAAGTAAATGCCAAGAATAACATCAAAATCATGCATGGGTTACTCAACCAAGTCTGCACACATAATCTTACAACTTACAACTATTCGGCAATCCTTGTATACTCTAACTGTTTTTACATTTTCTCCTAAAGCTGTACATACCACTATCGGATGTTGCTGAACTTCAGGAAATATCTGAAAAGTGAGAGCAAACAAAAGAGTTACAAAGGAAAGCGTAGACCCTGGATCAAGTAAAGCATAACCAGAAGTTGAGAATACTTGCAGCATACTTGTGACCACATAAGTGGACTTCTCCTGCTCCTCCCTGCCCTTAAGGGAGTAGAACCTGTTCCTCTTAGTAGGCTCAGTTTCTGCTACATCCTGTGAATTAGTCCTTGGCCGAGCATTAACTCAAGCCTTACCTCTCTTCTGTAGGCAGTCCTTAACCATGTGCCCACTTTTACCGCAGCTAAAGCAGGCATTAGTGTGCTGCCTGCACTCTCCACTGTGAGCACAACCACACTTAGCACAGTCCTTTAGAGGACGCTGCATCTCACCTCCATTTATATTTTTTTGCTCGGGTCTGCCTCCTCTAGTTGTTGTAATCCTTTGAGATTTAGAGTTCCCTTAAATTTTTTGCCCTTTTTTTAATCTGGGCTGCTCACAGACTCCTAGTTGTTTTTATTGCCTTAGGACCTACCTTATCTTGAGGGTTAGGCGTCCTACCATCACAGATTTCCCTCTGCTTATGGATGTACTCTACCTGCTGGACATATACAATCAACCTTGAAAGGCCCATGTTATTGTGGAGCATCGCAGACCGACATTCCTCCTCAAAATCTCCGTTGATTCCTGTGACGAACCTGCTCATCTTATCCTTGCGGTTAGATACAAGGGAAGTAGCATGTATGGAAAGTTTAACAAACTTTAGGGAATACTCCCTGACTATCATGGATCCCTGCTTAAGGTTGATAAACTCATCAATCTTGGACTCCCTCATCTCCTTGGGAAAGAATGTCTCAAGAAATGATGTCTTGAAAAGATCCCAAGTGACCGGAACTCCGCCCAAAACTCAGCTATCTTGCCACATCTTTCACAAAGTCTATGCAACATCCTTGAGTTGATAGGAAGCCAACTCTTCTTTAACAGTATATGTGGACCCCATAGCCACCAAGATGTTATGAACCTCATCCGCAAACTCCTGAGGATCCTACGAAGTCTTAGACCATGTGAAATAAGAGGATTCATCCTCGTAAAGTGTCTTAGCCTGTCAGCAATACTTCAAACCAGTGGGTTCTCTCTCTGAACATTTTGTCGGTTTACCATGTCAGTCATGGCCTGGGCCTGCATGGTGATGGCATGTCCCAATAGGGCCAGAGATTCCCCCACCTAAGAATCACTCAACCCAGCAGGATAAATCGGCATAGCCACTCCTTGAACAGGAGCCTGGGGTGGAACTTGATTGCCCCCAACAGCTTTTCCTCCTCACCTTTGATCAATTGTTCTCCTAGTATTCATTTTCAAAAAAAAAACAACAAGGGTTGATGTTAGACAAGTTCATAACACCAAGAAAATCAGACATTAGGAAAGGCACGATAAGATCATAAGAAGGGCAATTTTCCTACGCATCATGCACTCTCTAAGTGGTTGATGTTAACTGATAATCCTTGGAATTTAACCTAGCGCTCTGATACAAACTTTGTCACGACCGAAATCTAGACCCAAACGAGACATGCAACGTTGACCTCTCAGAGGTCGCAGACTAGCCTATATACGTCATTCTTACTTCTTCTATATTAATTATAGCAAAAATTTGAACTTTTCGTTTTCTTATTTTATTAATTTTAGCAAAAATTTGAACTTTTTGTTTTCTTATTTCATGCTAAACATCTTAAACTTGACATCGTAGGCGTTCACAAATGAACTATCTAATATAGAGATAATCAAATGAAAAAATCAGTTCATAATTTTACGAAGCGTATTTTTTGCAAAACGACACCAACACAAATTATGAACAAAAGTTGAAAGAAACACTAGTAAACATGCTCCACTAGCTATAGCCTTCATCTATGCTAGATAATAACGGTAGACATCTTCGAAAGCATGAGGGCCTACCAAGTCCGGATGAAAGCTCCACGTCATATAGCTGCAACGTCAACATTTAAGCTCTAGCGTCCACCTGTGCCTGCACCTAAAATTGTAGAATCCTGTGGGATTAGTACACACTTGTACTAAGTATGGGTACATGCAAGAACACACCAAGACATGAATGAGTAAGAACAGCTCCTTCCAACCAACATGATTATGGATAGTCAAGTAAATGGACTTGCAAAAATTGGATTAGAAAAGTTAGTGAGCTTTCAAAATTTGGATTAGGAAAGTTATGCCATGAGAGTAACATGCATCATCATACTTATCATATTGCATACATCACATAATATCTTACACATAAAACATAACACATTGCATATAGCACATAACATCTTTCATATCACTCATTCATATCCCATGAGACCTACGAATCATGGACTAGACATATGTCTTCCCAAAATGAGGGCTCAATATATGGGACCTCAACTAGGGAGCCTTCATGAGCAAACACAGATTGTGCTTCATTCATTCATCCGTACTTCATTTCATTTCTTTCATAGGCTAGTGTAAACACCAGCTATAGGAAGGATGTAGTTTAAGACTTTCATCGGATTCGCTGCGCAATGATCAAGAATGACCTAGTGTCACTACTTGAATCTAGCTCACCTCTTGATCATCCTATCCATATACCTTTGCAATCATTCAATTCGTTATGCGCATCATTTGAGGCTGGCCTCATTCACTTATTTGGAACTTTAACTTTAACCGACATAGATCATGTGAGCATCAATAAATCAAGTGTCTCCCCCACACCAAAAAGAGGTGGAATCACCGGCCAAAATGACCTAAAACATGCAAGCGTAAATAGGAATTAAGCCCCGGCAGATCCCTATATTGGCAATATAGGTTCAAAAACAAGGAGATGTAAGGACACCCAACAAGGCATGCCGGACAGTCTCTTCTCATGAGATTTACGTGAACCTCCGCCCTTCCTGAAAGATGGCATTACCGCTCATAGCTAGTCTATCGGTTCTCAGTATAAAGTTCCATTACATTAAACTCATACGTCAAGGAAGTTGATTTCTAGTATGAGGACATCATCGTTCAATAGATACTGTTTCATTTCATCATTAGTATTAAGTGTGTTAATCTCAATACTTTCATTATAGCGTTCATAGAGACTGGTCTCTTCATTGACATTACACTCTCATAGGTTAGTACATTTTGGTAACATTTTTCTTTGTCTCATTTGAGATTTCTCTCATCTTTTACATTAGTCTCATATCATGTTGTCACCACATTCATTTGCATTAGCACATTTGCTCTTCGTAATTTCTCACCCCGTTTCACGTGAATGTTCATTTCATCATATGCCAGTGCACTTGGACATTTAGTGTGGTTCACACTCTTACTTAAACCTTCTAGGGTTTCATCATTTCATTTTTCATTTTATTATTTCATTGTTCATTTCATCATTCTTTGTTCATTTCATCATTTCATTGTTCATACATCTTAGGTTCACTAATTTTAACACGTATGCTAGACCTACGAGTCTATACCTACAAGCCATGAGGATTCATTCATAGTTACTTTGAGTGATTCATATCTTCCTAAAATTATGTGGTACAAGACATATCCATCTTGTATGTATACCATATCTCGATTTCGATCTAAGTTTGCATCATTATTCTTGAATATTTAATTCACGTACGACTTATGTATCTATACAGAATTTGGGAAAGGGAACCCGGTTTCGAATCCCTTGGACATCACTTACATTTTTCATTTATTTTATTTTGGTCCACAAAGCTTGGGAACCCTAGATCAATCCCCAATGCCTTTATTTTCTTTTAATTTCTTTTCTTTACATTTTCTCTTTCTTGGCCGAGGGTTTATGGGATCGAACCCCTAAAGACCCTTTTTATTTTAATTTCTTTTTCCATGACTTCTTTGAGATGACCATGAGGTTGTTAGATCGAACCCCCACAGACTCACTTTATTTTTCATTAAGCTATGCATTTCCTCCTAGAGGTCATGGGTTCGATTCCCACGCCTCACACTTATTTTCTTTTATTTTTCCTTAAGCTTGGCCGAGAAGTTGTGGGTTCGAATCCCACTATTCTCATTTCTTTTTTTCATACTTTATTTTCAAGACAAGAACATAGTTCGAATCCCCTTCACCACATTCCTTTTTACTTTTTTATTTTCATGGTTTTTAACATGGTGAAGTCACGGGTTCAGTACTTTATGAACTCATTGGTTTTAATTCATTTTTTCACAACATCTTGAACCCTCTGAACTTTACCGAAACTCATTATTTGAAATTGCATTTTTTTTGTAGTTTTTTTCCAGCATCTTTTCATCAAGTAACACATTAGTTCATAGGGAATTCATAGTTCATTTAGAACGTTTTAGGTGAATTTTCATGAATTCAATAATCCATGAGTTTCTCAATCAATTAATCCACGTTACATTGTATATGAACATCACGATTTACATAAGTTTGTGCACGTAAGATCAGAACAAGAACATTATAGTCTGTGATCCTTAAACCGAGAACACCTAGTCACGGTCACCTTTTTGCACACACATGCACATAATTTGAGAACACATAGGTTATCATTCATATGATTTAAAATACACATACATGAACATATTTATCACAAAAATGCAACACACGCCTAATATCTACCAGCAAACATACCCAACCTACGAATCATTTTGAGCTAGTGACACGGACATGAAACGGGGAACAACCCTAGTTTTCTAATTAAATATACTGAACCTTCGAAGTCTCTTGGGAAAGCGAACAAGAGTGAAGAGAACCCATACCTTTTTGACGTTCAAACCTAGACTTGCTGCCCAAAAACTTCTCAAAACACACGTCCAACACCGAAAGTTCAACACCCCACTCGACGGAAAAACTTCTTTTTTCCTACGTGATTGATTAACATTTGTTTTTCTTATATTTTCGGGTGAGTTCTTCAAGTGTGAATAACCTTCATAAATTTTCTTTTCTTGAATGTTATTTGGAAGAGAGAGACGTGAATAGGAGAAGAGAGATTGAACGTGAAAGTGAGATTGACGTGAGAGAGTTAGAGTTTTATTAGGCTTAGGAGTCTAGTTTAGGACATAGTCAAATAAGGTTTTTATTAAATTATAAAAAATCTGATTTAGGTTTTTTTTAAAAAAAAATTAGATAATAAATAACAAATATTAATTAATTAAATTAATTTACTAACTTAAATTAAAACAAATTAATTCATTGCTTCCTCCTAGGTTCGAACCCGGGTGGAGCAGGATTTCCCTCTAAGAGCCAATTTTCGGCCCTCCCTCAAAAAAATACCCCTCCACATTATTAAATATAAATAATTATATATTTAGGGTAACTACAATGCTATCCTTATCCTGAAAAGACCATTTTACCCCTAGACCCTCCAAACATATAATTTCCCCTTTTTAAGTGCGATAAAAACTCATTCGGGTAAATCTTCATATTCGGGAGCTCTAAATGGATGGACCCAACCTTTCCTATCTCAATTAACTCCCCAAGTTAGTTGGTTTGGCTTTTGTAATGTTTCAGTAGTCTGCTACTATGTGCATCAACCCGTGTGAACCCGGTCTAATCGTAGGCATTCTATACACATTAAGCATTACTTATCATATCAATTTATAGGGTTTTTACACATAATTTCATCAAATTCTACTATTAAGTCAATACAACGTATGTAGTTCCAGATTCAAGCCTACAAGTTTTATCATATTAGGCAGTTCATCATAGCCTCTAGACAGTCTCCCTCCAATTTAGGATTAGACTACTCCCTGATTCTATCAAAGCAAAAAAACATACTGTCGGAACCTTAAGTTCCACTACAAATTTTCTAGAGACTTAGGGTAACCATCCTCCCTAGGTACAATCTTAGAAGAACCTAGAAGAGCTTTGGCCATAAAGCCTCTTTCTTTTCTTCATATATTAGAGCAAGATATCTTCTAGACCATTTCAACCCATATCATCACTTCTCGTGGAATGATAAACCCAAAAATGGCTACGTATCATCTAAGCACTATTTTCAAATGATCACACTTGAGATCAATCTTTTAAAAGGCAACTAAAAAATTTAAAGTTGGTAAACCTCAATTCTCTTCTCCTCCATATGAACTAAAGGGTACATACATCCCTCTAAGTCAACCTTAAAAAAAATATAATCCCAACTTATGGAATAAACCCTATTATCCATTTTTCCACTTTTAGGATAGGTTCATCCTGGAACTAATCAATAAGTCATTCTCCCACTATCTAGCATAAGTTTACAATTACCTTACAAGGTAAACACACTACCTTCCCTTCTTAGGAGTAAGCCTATAAAAAAACTCCAATCCACACAAGGACAATTATGAAGCATTAATCATATATAAAGACAACTTTCAACATACCCTATCTACCAAATTCCTCCAAAAATCTTCAAGGCTATACCATAACATTCTTCTATCACTGCAGATAACCATAAGGTAGCTCATCCTCCTAAAAAGTACTTTATTGTGCAATAAAAACTCTTATCATGATAGAACTACATCACAACCCAACTTCTTAACATAATACTTCAAATCTCATAAGTCACATTTAGCCATAAATGGCATTACATCAAAATCTTCCAAATCGACCTTCACATATACTCATCTAATCATAAATCCATGATGAGCATCAAAACTCACCTTTTTCAACCTCAATCCTTGAAACATGACATCTTCTAAGAAATCACATCTAAAAGACCATCGGAAAAGGGAAATAATAGAGATAGCATATAGATTTAATCTTTATGGGATGACACAAGAATAATGAAGAATGTGAATCTTCTGTCATCCTATAGCCTCTCGTTCATAGATGTGTCACGACTCACATCGATGAACAAGACTCAACTAAACTTGGCATTACGTGACTTTGAAACCTAAGACCATTTTTATAACCACATGCTCTGATACCAAGTTTATTACTACCAGGAAACACCCCCTATAAGTAACAAACATTGTCGACCTCTCGGAGGTCATCGACAAGCCTGTAAACATCATTCATTGTATTATCATAAATTTAGCGGAAAATTTAAACTTTTTCATACCATTGATCAATGCTAAAAATCACTTCGTTTAAAAATCATAAGTACATAGTTAAGACACTAAGTCTCTTGTTGCCATATTAGACATGACATCAATAGAATAAAATAGGGACACAACCCTTAACAAAATAAAAGAATAATCTATACTACTACATGAACTTAAATAACATATATGTATAAAGTTCCTTGAATCATGACACACTTACACTTGATAATATCTATCCAAGCTCTTCATTATAAAAAAGATCCTACATCCATCACCACCTACACTTTATGTAAGAAGATGAAAAAGTACGGTGTTATCAAAAGAATTCACTAAGTATGATAACCATGTGAAAACATGCTTTTAAAGAGGACATTTAGTTAGAAACCATGCATCATGTGTTCTTCAGAAAGTTCATGAACATTTGATACGATAAAGAGAATAGAGTTCAATACATCATATTTAACATGTATACCATTCACCACAAACACATAAGGTAATTTATTACATTTAAAAAATTTTCAATGTATCCAATACATTAATTTTCCTTGAACCTTAACTCCAACGCATAGTTAATGGATGATCATGTCTCATTCCACCATCCATACAAAAGTACCACCTAAATGTCACCAAGGTGAGCATTCATACAACCTTGGACATAAAACATAATGAAAGACAGCCTTCACATAAGAACCCTTATTTAAGAAACCCCCCAAGTCACACTAGTGCAATATACTAGTAGAATCCCATAATACTACTCATAACAAGTTGTTACGACTCTAGAGTACACCCTTGAAGATATAGTAATCTCATATTGCAATACGACATACTTGGCCTCTCAGAGGTGTTATACAAAGCCCTTTGACATATTTTACTACCTAACATTTATGGAAAGTAGTGCAGAATTAAAACTTTTCACACAAAATAGTAATACTTCAAAACATCTTTTATAGAAAACTTCAAAAAAGTCTAAGTAATAAAGTCTCCATATTCGACATATGAATATCATGGGACAACCGATACTTTAACATATAGAAAATAGCTAAGTATCTTACAATACTTTCAATAAGGAAATCTAAATATCAAAATGCCGTTAAATCTTGTAAGGACATACCAACTCTTGCTTGAATGAACACTAATCCAATATTGCACTTCAATGCTCCTCTCAAATGCCATATACACCTTTAGAGATAGACAAAACATATGCAAATAAGTACATTAGAATATACTAAGTATGGCATAATGCATAAAATCATGATAAACAAATATTTGTATAAAACATGTTGTTTTTGAGTAAAACATGATAAAACAAGTATAAATTATCACATTAAGTCAACATAAACACATATAGGCACATTCAATCAATATAACATTAATTTTACTTAAAATCACATAAGCATGAGTAAAACATAATGAAAGACAGCCTTCACATAAGAACCCTCATTTAAGAAACCCCCCAAGTCACACTAGTGCAATATACTAGTAGAATCCCATAATACTACTCATAACAAGTTGTTACGACTCTAGAGTACACCCTTGAAGATATAGTAATCTCATATTGCAATACGACATACTTGACCTCTCAGAGGTGTTATACAAAGCCCTTTGACATATTTTACTACCTAACATGTATGGAAAGTAGTGCAGAATTAAAACTTTTCACACAAAATAGTAATACTTCAAAACATCTTTTATAGAAAACTTAAAAAAAAGTCTAAGTAATAAAGTCTCCATATTCGACATATGAATATCATGGGACAACCGATACTTTAACATATAGAAAATAGCTAAGTATCTTACAATACTTTCAATAAGGAAATCTAAATATCAAAATGCCGTTAAATCTTGTAAGGACATACCAACTCTTGCTTGAATGAACACTAATCCAATATTGCACTTCAATGCTCCTCTCAAATGCCATATACACCTTTAGAGATAGACAAAACATATGCAAATAAGTACATTAGAATATACTAAGTATGGCATAATGCATAAAATCATGATAAACAAATATTTGTATAAAACATGTTGTTTTTGAGTAAAACATGATAAAACAAGTATAAATTATCACATTAAGTCAACATAAACACATATAGGCACATTCAATCAATATAACATTAATTTTACCTAAAATCACATAAGCATGAGTGAGTTATGAAACGGCCGCCTATACAATTCCTTCACACACATGAAAGAGATCCTTTACACTACCTAATATAAGACTATTCCCATTTCATACATTTAACTCCCTATCTAGATCTACTTTAAGACTCACCTAAGTAAGACATGAAGAGAACTCCCATACATCCTCTCCAAGCCTAACTAAGCAATCCTTAAAGTTACTCTAGATAAGTACCTTTTCATTAAAATACTTTTAAATTAATTCATTATGTTAATTAAACTATTTAGGACATATTCAACACATAAGGAAATAAACATAATGGTCGTGGAGAACACCTAGGGACCTCACACACTAAAATCTTTTAAATCTAGTCGTGCAATGACTAAATAATGTCCCATTCCACTTTTTAAATTTCATAGTACTTATCCAACACTAGAATATACCCCACATGATGATAATAGGCACTAACTTATATAGACCATACTAGGTAGGAATGGAATTCGAAGTCTACCTGAGTCCAATAAAGGTTGTTCTACTGTACAATGGTAGACCTAGGACACAATCCATGAAGGCACATGGTTAAGAAATATCAAGTGTTTCTTTGTAATATAATCTCAATCTTAACAAGAGCTAATTGTCGCGCCCCATTTTCCCAGAAAACGGGTTTTGTGCACCACCTAACAACTCTTTTGGGATTTCGAGTTTGGAGTCGCCACCTAACGAATTAAGGCGCGTTAGGGCACCTATCTAACCTAACTAAGTCTAACTAAGGTCAACGAGCCAGAGATTAGGGTAATGGTTCAAATTACCTCGAGGGGAAGGTGTTAGGCATTCCTCGAGGTCCACAAGTGTGGGTCCCGGCCGTATCTCATGCAATCTATGTGGGGGTTACAATTAGCAATCAAGGTCACTTCATTAATTAATTTAATATTTGCTAAGTGATATAAAACAATTAATACTATTTTATTATTTTTCATTAATTCGAGCATGCAAGGCTAGGTGATAGCAATAAATAAACAATCAAGTGTTATAGTTTTTATTTAAGCTTATGAGACTATGTTATAAACAAAATTTGCAAATATTAAGCAACTAATATGTGCGAAAGTAAAATTTTGAGAATTGAGCAAGTTTTGAATATGAAATTTTTATTTAAAAAAAATGTTTGTTTCTTTATAGCGATGATGCCACGATATTGTTGATCACGCTCCTCCACCATAGAAACAATTTTGATTTGAGGTCGGTCTAAAAGATATAGTTTATGTTTATGAAAAAGATTTAAAAGATTTAGTTTACATGTAGGCACATGAATATTTACACATAAGTACACATAATTCTTTTTGAAATTCATGGGTAGGTGGTACTTCCGGGGACGCGTCGGGTTTAAAAATTGGAACTAGACCTCGTAGTTCCTTTGACTTTCCCACTAACGATAGGTTAGGAGATAGTGCTTTATAATTTATCTCAAAAAATAAGCAATGTCATAATCAATCCAAAATTTTAAAGGAAGATTGAATAATGACTTTTTAAAAAATTATGTTGCAGGGTTTTGATGTGAAATATTTTTAAAAGCCAAGTAATTTGCTAAATGCATAAAATGATTCTAATCTAGTATAAAAAAAATATTGCATAATGAATGAGGAAATCTTCAACAAGACAAATAGGATTACTAATAATATTAACTAATTTTAGGGGGAGGGCACAAATATGCACAAACAAATTTTTGTTAAAGATTATTTTCAAGCCTGTAGACATGATTTCTAGGTGTTCAAAAGAAGGAGTAACACATATGCATGCTTCTGTGAATCTAAATGATATGAACAAATTAATCCTTAGGCATGGTTTCTACATGACAAGATGATGCTAAAAGTTATAACACTGTTAAAACACCTAATCAGCCTACTAAATTATTATGATTTGATTTTAACATTAAAAATTAATGGAATCTAGTTTATTATTTTTTAGACTTATTAAAAAAGCATCAAACAATTGAGTGGATTATAACACCTACAAACAATAATTCTAGGTGGTTAAAGACAAACCTATAGGCACGATTTCTAAAAATTTATAAGGAACAAGTAGACATATAAATCCCCCTCCCCTAGACGACCCCCCCAAATAAATTTATATATATGATCTTTAGAGTTACAATTGTTACAACATTCGAATAAATAAAATAGGAAAAAATATATATATATACATTCAAATAAACCTATAAATCTTTCTTCAATTAATCTTCAACTTGAACATCAAGTTTGAAACCTGTCAAAGTAATCAAATAACTACACATGTAATCACACTTATTAGTCAAGGTGAGACAATATGCAATTGTTTAATGACGAATTCTACATATAGAAAAAAAACAATAGCTTACACAAATGTGTGAATGTAAATATAGTGTGAATGTTAAGAATACTAACCAGTTAAACAAAATAAATTGATTCAACTTTTACTCGAACAAAGTAGTAAAATAGCGAAGAAAAACACTTGAATAATTACCGGATTCTTAATGTATTGTTAGAGTAGCAAGAGAGCAATGAGAGAAGGGAGAGTGATGAGAGAATTTGTGATTGAGAGTGAATGAGTGTATGAGTTGTGAGTTTTTTTTTTTAATAATGAATAAAAGAGGTATTATTTATATAGCAAAGAGGGGTGCATTTAATAAGGGAAATAAATAAATTAAGGAATCAATTATTAAATCATTTTCCTTAAATTAGAGGGGAGCTAAAATCAGAAAATTATAAGAATATTTCATTACCAAAATAAAATAAGTACAAATAATCTTTTACTTTGAATAAGGAAGAGACCAAAATCAGATTTTATATTAAAAATTTGTTACCAAATATAAACATATAAGAGTAAAATATTTTCATTAAATAAATAAGGGTCAAATATAATTTTACCAAAGATAAACAAGTAAGAAATCAGTAAACTTACAAATAAGGAAAACTAGATCAATTACACATATTTTAACTTTAAGAGAAACCAAACCAGAAAATTGAAATTATTCTTTTTACCAAACTAATAAAGATTTTCCTAAAATATAAAGGTAAGAATCAATCTATTGTAATTAAAAGACGGAACCAATTCACAACATCATATATTCCTTAAAACGAAAGGAGTAAAAATCAACAAATAAGATATATATTTAAGCAATTATTATTCAAAGGAACAAAATAATTCATCCACCAAATCAGTTATCATAATATTAACACGAATTTATTTATTTATTAAGGGGCTATTCTGAATAAAAAAAAAACCAAATTAGCCTGAGAAAAGATAATTCTTTTGTCATTAATTAAAGAGAAAACGATTAGAGTTCGAGGATATTCATATCACATCCAGACAATCCAAATAACCAAGAGCATACTAATGAGCAACGGCATCTTCTGACTTTCAAATTAAAATGATGATATTTTACAAACATACATAATCAAGTAAAAAAAAATCACATAGAAGGCATGATAAAAATCAAACTCACCCAGATGAAATTTATAGCACTTGTTAATCTCACAAACATATAGAAAATAATTCTTCGTAGAAGTCATGAGAAGATAGAGGACTCCAATTCGTCAATGCTAGGATATGAATGATAATAATCTGAAAAAAGAATTAACCTGGACGGATCTGTCGAGATCCGTCGTCCACTGATCGAAACATTTTCGAATGGTTTGAATCTCTTTGTCTGAACCGCTGGTAGAGTCGCTTGGTTGTCGAGATGATGTTGTTGTCGCCGGCTTGGCTGCTGGTTTTTGTTCACGCTGGCCGGAGCTGCTGGTGGGAGTTGTTGCCGGTGTTGTTGGCTGCTGTTGCGTGGAGTTGCTGGAGCCACTGGTCGCCTCTCCTGGCTGCTGCTGCGTGGAGTTGCTACTGCCTGGCAGCTCGCCAGAATGCTGCCAGCGATGAAAAAAAAAAAAGAACGCGGAGAAGAGATGAAGAGATGGACAGAGAAGAGAAGAGAGGAGAGGATGACGCCGGGCTGCTGGTCGATGCCTTTGCCGGCGGCTTCTTTTTTTTTTTTCTCGAGCTGCTGCTGGTCCGTCGGAGCGGCTGTCTTTGCCGGAAAATAGAATGGCGGAGCGAGCTCCTATCTCGCTAGTTGCTGGCTGCTCGCCTGCGCTGTTGCTGCCACCTTCGTCCCTGCCAAAAAAGAAAAGAACGA
Organism: Solanum pennellii; assembly: GCF_001406875.1. NCBI lineage: Eukaryota > Viridiplantae > Streptophyta > Magnoliopsida > Solanales > Solanaceae > Solanum > Solanum pennellii. The sequence continues at coordinate 60,132,157 of NC_028646.1, forward strand.
GGGAGATAGGAAGAGGAACGGAGAATAAGAGGGGGAGAGGAAAAGATGAAGGAAGAGAGGAGCGAGAACGAGAGAAGAGACAGGAGAGGGGAGGCGGCTTTTGGGGCTGCTGGTCGCAGCTGCCTGGCAGCTCGCCGGTCACTTGTGTGCGGCTGGCGGGAGGCGCTGGAGAGAGTGGTGGAGGCGGAGGAGAAGAGAAGGGAGAAAGAAGGGAAGAAGAGGGAAAGGGAAAGAAGGGAGGAGAGACGGGCGGTGTTGGGCGGAGAAGGGAGAGAGGGATGGTTGGAGAGGAAGAGGGGGAAGACGAGAAGGGAGAGAGGAGAGAGGGGCGGCTGGAGGCTGTCAAGAAGAGTTGAGGGAGAAAAGAGTTGGAATTTTAGGTTTTGGGGCTTTTTGGTGTTGAGAGAATAGGAGAGTTAATCATAATCGTTGATCTAATTTGAAATGATGGGCTAGGATTCGATTAATAAAATAGATGGATGAGATTAAGAGATGAGATGTATTGAAATTAGATTGGATTGAATATGGAATGGCTACAATTACAATAACATTTGGCTAGAATTGGAATGAAAGAGGGGCTATGATTGAAATAAATTCGAATTCAAGTGGCTAGAATTGAAAGAAATTATGACAGAATAGGCTAGAATTTAAAATTTAGGGAAAGTGTAGAAATTACTATTTAATTAAAATACTACATATGTTAAAATATTTTTATATAATTGAAAATCATTTATTTTTTTTAAAAACACTTGAAATTCATTAAAAATTTAAAATGTAAATATATTTATAATAATATTATAAAGTAAACGATACTAAAATATATAATTTTTTGAGAAAAATCGACGAAAACTTCAAAACTTTAAGTAAATTTTAAAATACGTATTTAGTCGAATATAATCCCTAAAATGGTTAAAGGTCGGTCAAAATTGGGTGTCAATAGCTGCCCCTTGGTTGATTGAGAATGAAGAATGAATTGTCAGGCAACCAACGTTGACTTAGTAGCCGATTTTGTCCGACCGACGACAGATGTCAGTAGAATCAATGGAAGCGAAGTAGAGTTGAAAAAGGGGTACGACCGAGACTTTGGTTTTAAGTCGCCTACATATCTCTGGTTATACGAGAATCAGGTCGTGTGTAGTTCTAGATTTAAGAGCAAATGAAACTCTTAAAAGTTGAAAGAGCGCTAAGGTAATTGAAAGGCACGATTTCGGCTTGAATGGTTAAGAATAGAGTAGCGAGAAAAGAGAGATTGAGAGGCTAGAAGGGCGTGATAGAGAAGCAGCATGATAGAGTGAGGATATCAGCACTTGATCAAGGTTCGGAGTATGAAAAACGAAGAATTGATAGGGTCTTCGTTGTGATAGATGATAGCATGATAATTGTAATCAAGGGCGATCGATCGTATCTGCAAATTCTAGATAAAATGTTAGCTTATAAATAGATAAAGTATGACCAATAATAATAAAATATGAGTTCTAAATAGACAAGAGGTGATAAAAGTGTATCTGTTTGAGACATAGTGCAAACCTTGATAGTCTTTAACTTCTTGAAGGATTGAACCCATCTCTGAAGAATAACGTCAAACTCCAATAGATTTGATACTATAAAGATATAATAATATAGACGAAAATATCAGGTTGTAAGGAGATTCTAAACGTCATTTTAAGGCGGACGAGCCTAAGTGTCATCTTAAGGCGGACGACCTAAATATCATATAAAGCGGACGAATAAATGTCCTATGAGGCGGACAAGCCTAAATGTCCCTTTAAGGTGGACGACCTAAATGTCCTATAAGATGGACAAACCTACATGTCGTTTTAAGGCGGACGAGCCTAATGTCCTATTGTAAGGCGGACGAGCCTAGACGTCGCATTGTAAGGCGGACGAGCCTAGATGTCACATTGTAAGGCGGACGAGCCTAGATGTTGCATTGTAAGGCGGACGAGCCTACATGTCGCATTGTAAGGCGGACGAGCCTAGATGAAGAGACAGTAGGTCACAGTGGCGAGTTGAATCCGAAGATATCTTCATGGTAGCCTGAATGATAGATGAGTAGCGAAACGATAGTGCGAATAGTCAAGAATTTGTCGGAGCCTTTGTTTGTAAACAAGTGAACAGCCGTTCAAAAGGCGACTTTGTCTGTAATCTGCACATCTGTAACTTGTAATATAGCCTAAATAGAGTAATTAGAGCATACACATCAAAATAAATGGTAAATATAAACATGATGCAATTCCTATGTTGACCATGAATGTTTTGCCTTAAGATCGTGAAAAAATGACGTCTTAGGCTATGATGTCTAGGGCCATGATATGCAGGGTGTATCCTCAGGTCATGAAAATGTTGTCTGTAGGCCATGAAAATGACGCCTTTAGACTATGACACCTTCGGATCATGATAGACAGAAATTAAACCCTTAGGCCATGATATGATGTCCGCAGGCCATGATATGATGTCCGCAGGCCATGAGGATGATGCCTTTAGACTATGACGCCTTAGGAACATGATATGCATAAAATAAGTCCTCATGCCATGACATGACGTCCACAGGCCATGAAAGATGATGCCTTTGGAGAATGACGCCTTTGGGGTATAAGTTATGAGTAAAGAGAGCGTATCTGTTTTTGGCATCTGTTGATACTTATGACTTGATTTGATTCGGGCACATGTAAACTTCGAGCACGATGCAATCTTAGGCTTATGCAAACTTCGGGCACAATGTAGTCTCGGGCACAATGTAGTCTCAGGCACAATGCGATGATGCATTTCTTCGGGCACATGCAATATCGAGCACATCCAATGATGCATTTCTTCGGGCACATGAAGTATCGAGCATATGCAATGATGCAATTCTTCGGGCACATGCATTATCGGGCACATGCAATGATGCATTTCTTCGGGCACATGCAATATCGAGCACAATGCAATGATGCATTTCTTCGGGCACATGCATTATCGGGAACAATGCAACGATGCATTTCTTCGGGCACATGCATTATCGGGCACATGCAATGATGCATTTCTTCAGGCACATGCAATATCGAGCACAATGCAATGATGCATTTCTTCGGGCACATGTAGTATCGAGCACATGCGATGATGCATTTCTTCGAGCATAATGTGATCTCGGGCATAATGTAATCATGCAATCATAAATCTCAGGCATGGTGCAATTTCACAGTTGAATGAGGAGAGTATGTAGTAGCTTGGACATCCGCTTTGTTGGAAGTGTCGAGTGTCATTTGTCGGGCTCAAAAGTGTTATGTTGATTGTTGAAATTGCCTTTGTATATGTACCTGTATTTTCTACACTCAAAGAAAAATAGTTAGTTTAAAGGGGAGGTTGATCTGTATCCATGATTTGGCACAGCGTGCTTCTTTGGTGTCTGATAAAATGCTCTTCGGAGTATTGTTGAAAATTTTGAGATTTTCTCAAAATTTCTGCCCCAGTGTAGAACTTCTGTTATTCTGATCTGTTGTAGTTGTAGTTCGACTGTTGGATTTTTCGAGATTCTCTTAAAAATTTCTATCCAGTCTTGATTTTCAGCAATTTTGAGTTCCTCTCAAAATTCTGCCCCAGTTGTTGAGAAGATGTTTTTGATGGAATTTTTGAGTTTACTCAAAAATTGTGCCCCAGTATGGAGATGTGCTAGAAGAAATATTGATGGAATTTTTGAGATCCTCTCAAAAATTCTGCCCCAGTTATCAATAGAAGGGAAAAATGAAAGTTTTATTTATGGTAAGACCAAACCCCATAGGAGCGCCTACGTATCCCCTCTTAAACGGGAATCAGGTCTGACGTAGTTCCAAAAGACATGGCATAGGAGGCCTTTGATACAGAGACATTTGATATGGAGGGATTGGAAATGGCATGAGAGGTGCATGATGTCAGGGAACTTGGTGCAGAGGTGTTTCGAATTGAGGAGCTTGCATAGTAGGGTGATGCGGGTGTGAAGTAAGGTGTTGAGGTTTAGGAGCATATGCATGATGCTGCGGAGGATATGGATGATTTGGAAAGTAGATGTTCTTTTGAGGTATTTGAATGGAGCTCGGTTGACTTCGAGAGGTAGAGTAATCTGGAGGAGGATTATTTTGGAGAGTGACTTGACTTGTGAAGGGTGACATATCCATGTTTGTCTCCTAAGTTGGATTGCCAGAGAGTAACAACTTTGACCACTCGCGCATGTCCAACAACTCTTCTTCTAACTTCTTTATTTTCTGCTCAAGTTTTGATACCAACTTGTCTGAAAGGCACTTCTTTTCAATAGTTTTGCACATAACCTTAGCATTAGTCACTTTCACTTTTCTTTTGCAATTCTCAGTCGGAAGAGGAGGAAATGAGCCCTTTGATCGCGTGTAATAAACCATGGTCTACAGATCAACCATTGGGAAAGGGTAAAATAAATAAATAAAATAAAATCAAAATAAATCCCAAGTTAGAACATTGCATAAATTGGGATATCAAACACGTTATTTTAAGATAAACGCCCTAAATGCTAAGGAGCCTCGTTGAGCCAGAGGTAGGCCTAAGCGACACATAAGTGATACACAATAACTAATTCAAGCCTTATTTGCCAATTTGGAGTTTAGAGTTAGACAATAAAACGACTTTCAATTATTGAAATAATTTCTATTTATTACATCAATCTAGAGATAACTAAAGGGATAGGGATAACGCATGGGGAATAAAGAGGAAAAAAAACTTTAATTATGTTGCTCTCCAATGTTAGGCACAATCTGCTTCCTCATTTCTGGGGTAATGTCATAATCGGTGTTGAGGAGGTTGCGAGCCCATCTTCTATCTTTTTCATCGCCAAAACCAGGAAGACCTCCTTCGCTCAAATCTCTATGCTCTGCGTCTTCTAAAAGCCATACGTAATATTCATGTGTGCATAAGGGTTCAAAGCAGCGAGTCCGCCTAACAGTTCATTTGCTTCTAACTCTCGATTTTTTTGAATATCTTTCCACCAAGTCTTCAAAATGGGATTAACTTTGACCACCATTTGCGTGTTGGGAAAGTGAGGGTGAGCCACGACTTCTGCAAGCAAAGTAACAAACGACTTCTAAACTCCATTTTGACAACATTGGCTTGATTTAATTATTATGATCACGTTGACACATAAATATGCAATTTGTCTATGGGTGTTGGGGCCCTTTAGACGAGAGGGTGGCTACTAATTATGCGGATTGACACCAAGGGTCAAACCACCTAGGGCTTATGCAGCATGTATGAATTAACCAGGACTTCTAAGAGTTGGCTTGACACGGACATGAAAGGGATTCTATGCGAGAGGCTCGTGGCTTCGCGGTAGTAAAACTATCCGTTACGTCAACGCATATGCCAACTCTCTATAATGGGTATTTGAATAGGATTGGAGTAGTTATGAGAGGTGCAAAGGCACAACATCACGAGAACAAAATAAAAAAAAAGGAAGAGGGTCCTAATTGGGGGAAGTATGAGCGGTATGCCAATTATCAAACCAATAAACATTTAGCATTTAAATTGGAAAGCGGTAACATATAGGCAGTTTATAAACAATAAATAGATAAATAAGCATGAATAAAGGAAATTAAACATATAAAGATATAAAAACTACGCAAATAAAGAAAGAGGGTATGGGATTAAACATGTAATTAAGCAAATAAGGGAAAAGGGAAGATGTGAAACATGGTAATAAACAATTAAGGAAAAGGGAAAGGGATGGAACATGGAGAGATAACAGTAAATAAGGCAACAAAATAAGCTAAACATGGTAAGCACCTAACAAATAGTTAAATGACAAAAATAAAGTAAACCCCACATAAATAAGCAATTAACACGTAATGGTAAGAACCTAATATCCCCAGCGGAGTCGCCATTCTGTCGGGCCACATTTTCGCAGAAAACGGGTTTTGTGCACGACCTAACAACTCTTTTTGGATTTTGAGTTTGGAGTCGCCACCTAACGAATTAAGGCGCGTTAGGGCACCTATCTAACCTAACTAAGTCTAACTAAGGGCAACGAGCCAGAGATTAGGGTAAGGGTTCAAATTACCTCGAGAGGAAGGTGTTAGGCATCCCTCGAGGTCCACAAGTGTGGGTCCCGGCCGTATCTCATGCAATCTATGTGGGGGTTACAACTAGCAATCAAGGTCATTTAATTTATTAATTTATTTAATCTTGCTAAGTGATAACAAATATAAAATAATTAATTTTATTATTTTATTAATTTAAACATACAAGGCTAGATGATAGCAATAAATAAACAATCAAATTTTATTTTTTATTTAAGCATATGAGAATATGTTATAAACAAAATTGGCAAAAATTAAGCAATTAGTATGTGCGAAAGTAAAGTTTGAAAATTGATAAGTTTTGAGTATGAATTTTATTTTATTTAAAAAAAAATGTATGTTTCTTTATAGGAATGATGCCACGATATTGTTGATCGCGCTCCTCCACCATAGAAACAATTTTGATTTGAGGTCGGTCTTAGAAAAAATAACAATAGTTTATATTTTGAAAATAATTTAAAAGATTCAGTTTGCATATAGGCACATAAATATTTACATATAAATACACATAATTCCTTTTGAAAATTCATGGGTAAGTGGTACTTCCGAGGATGTGTCGGTTTAAAAATTGGAACTAGACCTCATAGTTCCTTTGACTTTCCCACTAACGATAGGTTAGGATATAATACTTGTAATTTATTTCACAAATAAATAATGTCATAATCAATCCAAAATTTTAAAGGAAGATTGAATAATGACTTTTAAGAAAATTATGCTGTAAAACTTTGTAAGTAAAAAAAAAAACTAGTAGAACAATAAAGTTGCATCATGAATGCAGAAATCCACAAGAAGACAAATAGGATTAAATAATATTAACTAATTTTAGGTGGAGGGCACAAATATGCATAACAAATTTTATTTTTTATTGATATGTTAAATGTTATTTACAAGCCTATAGACGTGAATTTCTAGGTGTTCAAAATAACACATATATGCATGATTTTTGTAAATCTAAATTATATGAACAAATTAATCTTTAGTTATGGTTTCTACATAACAAGAAAAAGTTATAACACCTAATCAGCCTACTAAATTATTATGATTTGATTTTAACATTTTTTCAATAATTAATGGAATCTAATTATTATTTTTTAAAGATTTATTAACAAAAGCGTCAAGCAAATTGAAAATTGGTTAGATTATAACACCTACAAACAATAATTCTAGGTTGTTAAAGACAAACCTATAGGCATGATTTCTAAAAATTACAATGAACAAGTAGACATGTAAATCCCCCTCCCCTAGACGATCCCCCCAAATAAATTTTTATATATGATCTTTAGAGTTACAAATGTTACAACATTCGAACAAATAAAATAAGAAAAAATATATATATATGTATATATATAGATTCGAATAAACAAATAAACATTTCTTCAATTAATCTTCAACTTGAACTTCAAGTTTGAAACCTGTCAAAGCAATCAAATAACTACACAAGTAATCACACTTATAGTCAAGGTGAGACAATATGCAATTGTTTAATGACGAATTCCACATGTAAAAAAACAGACAATTGCTTACACAAATGTGTGAATGTAAAGATAGTGTATTAAGAATACTAACCAGTTAATCAAAACAAATTGATTCAACTTTTACTCGAACAAAGTAGCAAAATAGCGAAGAAGAACACTTGAATAATTACCGGAATCTTAATGTATTGTTAGAGTAGCAAGAGAGCAATGAGAGAAGGAAGAGTGATGAGAGAACTTGTGATTGAAAGTGAATGAGTGTATGAATTGTGAGTTTTTTTAATAATGAATAAAAGAGGTCTTATTTATATAGCAAAGAGGGGTGCACTTAATAAGGGAAATAAATAAATTAAGGAATCAATTATTAAATCATTTTCCTTAAATTAGAGGGGAGCTAAAATCAGAAAATTATAAGAATATTTCATTACCAAAATAAAATAAGTACAAATAATCTTTTACTTTGAATAAGGAAGAGACAAAAATCAGATTTTATATTAAAAATTTGTTACCAAATATAAACATATAAGAGTAAAATATTTTCATTAAATAAATAAGGGTCAAATATAATTTTACCAAAGATAAACAAGTAAGAAATCAGTAAACTTACAAATAAGGAAAACTAGATCAATTACACATATTTTAACTTTAAGAGAAACCAAACCAGAAAATTGAAATTATTCTTTTTACCAAACTAATAAAGATTTTCCTAAAATATAAAGGTAAGAATCAATCTATTGTAATTAAAAGACGGAACCAATTCACAACATCATATATTCCTTAAAACGAAAGGAGTAAAAATCAACAAATATGATATATATTTAAGCAATTATTATTCAAAGGAACAAAATAATTCACCCCCCAAATCAGTTATCATAATATTAACACGAATTTATTTATTTATTAAGGGGCTATTCTGAATAAAAAAAAACTAAATTAGCCTAATAAAGATAATTCTTTTGTCATTAATTAAAGAGAAAACGATTAGAGTTTGAGGATATTCATATCACATCCAGACAATCAAAATAACCAAGAGCATACTAATGAGCAACGGCATCTTCTGACTTTCAAATTAAAATGATGATATTTTACAAACATACATAATCAAGTAAAAAAAATCACAGAGAAGGCATGATAAAAATCAAACTCACCCAGATGAAATTTATAGCACTTGTTAATCTCACAAACATATAGAAAATAATTCTTCGTAGAAGTCATGAGAAGATAGAGGACTCCAATTCGTCAATGCTAGGATATGAATGATAATAATCTGAAAAAAGAATAAACCTGGACGGATCTGTCGAGATCCTTCTTCCACTGATCGAAACATTTTCGAATGGTTTGAATCTCTTTGTCGGAACCGCTGGTAGAGTCTCTTGGTTGTCGATATGATGTTGTTGTCGCCGGCTTGGCTGCTGGTTTTTGTTCACGCTGGCCGGAGCTGCTGGTGGGAGTTGTTGCCGGTGTTGTCAGCTGCTGTTGCGTGGAGTTGCTGGAGCCACTGGTCGCCTCTCCTGGCTGCTGCTGCGTGGAGTTACTGCCTGGCAGCTCGCCTGAATGCTGCCAGCGATGAAAAAAAAAGAACGCGGAGAAGAGATTAAGAGATGGACAGAGAAGAGAAGAGAAGAGAGGAGAGGATGACGCCGGGCTGCTAGTCGATGCCTTTGCCGGCGGCTTCTGTTTTTTTTTCTCGAGCTGCTGCTGGTCCGTCGGAGCGGCTGTCTTTGCCGGAAAATAGAATGGCGGAGCGAGCTCCTATCTCGCTAGTTGCTGGCTGCTCGCCTGCGCTGTTGCTGCCACTTTCGTCCCTGCCAAAAAAGAAAAGAACGAGGGAGATAGGAAGAGGAACGGAGAATAAGAGGGGGAGAGGAAAAGATGAAGGAAGAGAGGAGCAAGAAGGAGAGAAGAGACGGGAGAGGGGAGGCGGCTTTTGGGGCTGCTGGTCGCAGTTGCCTGGCAGCTCGCCGGTCACTGTTGTGCGGCTGGCGGGAGGCGCTGGAGAGAGTGGTGGAGGCGGAGGAGAAGAGAAGGGAGAAAGAAGGGAAGAAGAGGGAAAGGGAAAGAAGGGAGGAGAGACGGGCGGTGTTGGGCGGAGAAGGGAGAGAGGGATGGTTGGAGAGGAAGAGGGGGAAGACGAGAAGGGAGAGAGGAGAGAGGGGCGGCTGGAGGCTTTCAAGAAGAGTTGAGGGAGAAAAGAGTTGGAATTTTAGGTTTTGGGGTTTTTTTGTGTTGAGAGAATAGGAGATTTAATCATAATCGTTGATCTAATTTGAAATGAAGGGCTAGGATTCGATTAATAAAATAGATGGATGAGATTAAGAGATGAGATGTATTGAAATTAGATTGGATTGAATATGGAATGGCTACAATTACAATAACATTTGGCTAGAATTGGAATGAAAGAGGGGCTATGATTGAAATAAATTCGAATTCAAGTGGCTAGAATTGAAAGAAATTATGACAGAATAGGCTAGAATTTAAAATTTAGGGAAAGTGTAGAAATTACTATTTAATTAAAATACTACATATGTTAAAATATTTTTATATAATTGAAAATCATTTATTTTTTAAAAAACACTTGAAATTCATTAGAAATTTAAAATGTAAATATATTTATAATAATTTTATAAACTAAATGATACTAAAATATATAATTTTTTGAGAAATATCAACTAAAACTTCAAAACTTTAAGTAAATTTTAAAATACGTATTTAGTCGAATATAATCCCTAAAATGGTTAAAGTTCAGTCAAAATTGGGTGTCAACAAGGGGAGAGTTCAATTCAAGAGAAACTCTATCCTCCACAATTTCAGGTTCAACCACCCCAACATTGAGAATTCATTAAATAACCTTTTTTTATGAAATTTTTTTTGATTATGTGCTTTAACAACATCAACATAGACCATTATTGGAATATTTTTGTTCACAAAGACGACTAGACAAAATTATAGGAAACATTACTCATTAGTCTGGCTAAGAATTTAACACTTGGAATCATCATATTCAAAGTGAGTACAACTTGGATTTCAATGTAGCTCATAGAAGAACACATTCAGGTAGAAAATAATATTTGATATAGGTGTTGGAAATACAACAAATAATGAATACAACTTGAATGTGTATGCAGGAAAAAAAACATTTTAAAGTAGAAAAACGATGTATGATTTTAATACTGAAAATTTTACTAGTAACGAACTTCGAACAACAAATAGTAATTTAAAACAAAAAATTGTTGAACCAAATATGTCTTATCCAAGCAATATCGTGACAACTTATAAGAGTTATATAAAAGAAATAGATTCAAATGAGAAGGAAAATTGTGATGCTAATTCTAATTTCAATAATATGGGTTATTTTGTAATAAATCTTGAACCTTCATGTCCTAACTTACCCAATTCATATGACAATGAACTTGATTAAGTTTATTTTGATGATCAGGTAAGTTCTTCAATGTGGTTTTTTGATACTATATATATTTTTGTTTAATTGTTGGTATTAGCTAAAATTAATATAAATTTACAACAATATAGGTTAGTGTTAAACCAAGTGATATGCATCAGCTGGTGTAGTAAACTTTTGTTGTAAACTTATATTGATATTAGCTAATACCAACATTCAAACAAAAAATATATATAATATATGATTAGATTGAAGCACAAACCTAATCATCAGAATAGACTTTATTAAACTCACTTTCATATGAATTGGGTAAGTTAGCATATGGAGGTCCAAGATTTATGAACAAATAACCAATATGATTGAAATTGGAATATGCATCACAATCTTCCTTCTAAATTGAATCACTTCCTCCTATATCACTCTTATTTATTGAGATTATATTGCTCGGATAAGACATATTTGGTTCAGCAATATGTTGCTGAAAATAGCATTTATTGTTCCAAGTGCATCACTAGTCGAATTTTCAGCATCAATGTAAGGCATCGTTGTGCTACCTAAATATGTGTTTGGATTTCCTGCATTCACATTCAAATTGTAGTCACAATTGTCATATTTCCAATACCTATATCAAACATAATTTTCCTATGTGATTGTGTTGTTTTATGAGGTATATTGAGTTTCAAGATGTACTCACTTTGAGTTTGACGATTCTAAGTGTTAAAATGACGAGTAAGGCCTATGAGTAATGTTACCTATAATTGGGTGTTGTTGTCTTGGTGAACCAAACATTTCCAATAATGGTCTATACTATTGTTGTTGAAGCACACCACAAAACCAAACATTTCCAATAATGGTCTATATTGATGTTGTTGAAGCACAATACCAACATTACTTTTCATAGAAAAAAATGGTTTATTTAATGAATTCTCAATGTTGGGGTAGTGGGGATTACCTGAAATTGTGGAGGATCGAGTTTCTCTTGCATTGAACTCTCCCTTCTCGCAAAAATATCATTGGTATTGGGAGTTCAAAATGGAAACATTAGTGCTCTTTGGATTAGATTAGGAATATTTATTTTTAAGACGGGGCATTGTCCCATATTTTCTATTTGTACTCTTTTGTTGAGATTCACATAATGATTTTTGGCCTGATGTGTGATGACTAGTTTTGCGCTCTTCTGGATCTCGAATTGTTGAAGCAATATTTCTAAGATGTTTTTTCAAAAATTATGGCACTTTTAGGACATCTAATTAAATTGGATCTAGACAAATATTGAGTGAAGTGTATAACATGACTATATCAAAAACAAATACTAAACAATCTAATTTGATTCTTCTATAAACACATTAAAACATTTATGAATAATTGAAAGAACAAAGACTAAACAATCTAATTTTCTCTAAATAATTTCCTAATTCTTTTTTAGGTAATAATTGGATTAAACAGAACAAAATTAGTTCAGTTTGAAAAGCTAGAGTTATGGTTAGGGCATGGAGATGAGAGAAAAGAAGAAAGAAAGGGACAAAAGTCAAGAATTTGCCAAAAACGTCAAAACTTTGCGAGTAGAATTTGTAGGGGTGATCCTTATTAAGGTATGTGAGATCATTTAGTGTTAGGTCCATTAACCCACACACCAAACTTGTTTCAATTCAGTGATTGGTGATTTGTTTACATTCTAGTATGTGAAGTTCTTGAGAACATTGTCCAATTCTTGTTATTTGAGTTGTTGAATGCCTAGTGTTGATTTGATTCGTAATTACGGGTTATTTTTTGAGTTAAATCTATTGGGCATTGAGGGTACTAATGTCCTATGTGCTTAGGAAAAGAACCATGGAAGTTTAGAGGGCTTAGAGATGAAAAATGAAGTAGAAAGGTCAGAGATTTTCTAGCTGGGGCGCCACGCCTGCAAGAGCACCACAAAAGTTTTTCTGAGTTTTGGCCTCTGGAGCGTCGAGCCAGCAAGAGCGCCACAAAAAGTTCTCTAAACTTTGAGGGCTGGCGCCCCGCGCCTCTTAGAGACAGTTCTCCCCATTCTTCCCCTACCTTTTCGTACTAATTCCTAAGTGATGTACCTATGATTCTTAGATGATTCAAACACTCTAAAGAACATCTAAACATCATGAAATTATCCATCAAAATGATATCATTAACCTTGAATCCATAATCTAATTCAAGGAAAGCTAAGATCAAATAAGTCAAAAAAGTTAGGAGTCAAGTCTAAAAGTTAAGAAGAAAGTCAAAGTAAGTTCTCAAAGTTTTCAAGAGTCTTTATTAAACGTTTTAATTTTTTTTAAGGATCAAGATGAAAATTAATCAAAGGGTAAGGACTTGAGTTCATTTCTCAAAAGTTATAAGGAAACTAAGTATTCGCTAAGAGTTACAAACGTTTTCACGTTTTGAACAAGAAAGGAAGCTGAGACTTCCAAAAGAGATTTTGGCTAGTTTTAGTAAGAGAAAACTATGATTTCCAAGAGAGCTTTTAAAGTTATGTTTATGTAATTACCTCAAACAATAGAAGAAGTTGTTTTACAACCATATGAGTAAGTATTTTTTGGAGTAGTATTGAGTGTAGTTATTCTTGAGTTGAGCAGAGTCATAATAAGTGTTCCTTATAACAATTTTTCAAGCATAAGTTGTTTTAACATTTAAACTCGCATACTCGTACATTCAACGTACAAATATATGTTCGTCTTCATCTTATTATGATACAGACGCACGTAACCAGAATCATCATCATCCAGCGCCTCTTTGATCCAACCGAACACTTAGTATGGTTTTATATTTACTTGTAAATTAGGGTAAGGGTTAGGGTGAATTTTAACTGGGACGGCCTAACGAGTATTAAATTGCGTGATTTTCCACGGTGGATATGATTTTTATTGGTCAGGTGAGAAAAATATATCACATGGCCTTCTTGGTGGCATTAGTTAAAGTTACGGGTATTGGTGAGCCAACAAAAACAAAGTGGGGTATTTTTAGCCAAAACACAAACGAATAATATTTATGTTCTATTTCAGATAGTGAAGAGGTACTTTTTAGCTTTTTCATTTTTGATTAAAAGTTTTCATTTTAATATAAAGGACTGCTTTTTCTACCTTCTAAGAAAGTTCTTCAATATATACCTATTGTTATATGTTTTTGATAGCGCACAAATCTTTAAAATACTTTATTTTCCCCCGTAATTAAAAGGTATAAATTTGAATCTACTTTAATGAATAATAGTCAAATATTATGTTTATCATAGTTTAACTATAATGATCAATCAATTTATTCATCTATTTAATTTTCTTTATTTTAAAGGGGCAATTCTCATGGTATTAAAAAAATAGGTTTCAAACTTGATAGATAATGATTGTACCACCACTATTTATCTTGTCATACTCTACATAGATAGATTCAATTTTTAATTAAAAATAATATTGCAAAATTTTTTTTTGGGGTAAACATGGCTAAGATTGAGATCATTTACAATATAAGTTGATTAATATGTGTAACTGCATAACCAAAAGAGTGCAATATAACTTTAAAATTATGATGGAATTAAGATATAAGAAATGAACGAATCGTCATGTTAAAGGCAGTTCGTACATCTTCAGAAGCAATGGAATGCTCTCCAACGGAGAGAAAAAATTGATGTGATTATAATCAGTGCTCATTCACCAAATTTGGATTCTTTTAAACTCTTTGCTCAAGCTGTGATCTTGACTATAATTTCACTATGTAAGTATTTATTCTATTAATCCACTTATGACATCTATTGTGAGAAAAGTCAGTAACTTTATAAAAACACTACGAAAATCGACTAACAAATTTTCTTTGAATATATAATTTAATTCTTTAGATCTGAAGAATTTGGTACAATTCACTATAATTATGAGTAGCAATGAACAATTTGTTGTTTAGTGACATTAGTTATTTGTTTTTAATGTCTATTTTATTAAGTAATTGATAAGTTATTACTTTGTAATGAACCTTTTATAGTGAATATTCTTGAAATTAACTATTCATATAGTATTTAATACAATTAAATTATAATTGTCAACTTCTTGAAATAATTATGCAGTTGTATGCGATGAATTCAATGAAGTGTTAGCAGAATAAAGGCTTTGAAAGAAGGACCATGTTTTTATACAAATGTCACTAAACGAGAGAATTATGAAACAATTGTGGCAATTTTTATAGAGGGGAAAAATAGAAAGAGAGCAGAAAAAGAATCAGAAGATGGAGACAAGATGATTATTAATGATGTTGATACAAATAATATGGGTAGACATGATGAAAATTTATTTAAAGAAACAAATGGTATGACTAATATTGAGGAACATAGAAATAATATTCATGAAGTTGACTACAAAATCGTATCGAATGAAAAATACAAGCAGAGGAGGATATTATCTTCAACTTCATAAATATTATTTCTGTGCTCCTCAATATTAGGTACACCATTTGTTTTTTAAATAAGTCTTCATTATCTCCATCTTCTGATCCTTATTCCGCTCTCTCTCATTTTCTATTTTTTTCATCTCAATACAAATTGCCGTAAGTGTTTCACAATTTTCGCATTTAGTGGCCTTTCTAGAAAAAAGCATGCTCCATCTTTCAAAATGTTTTTCCCTAAGAGTTCATTGTATTCATCGGATATAATTGCATAATTATTTCAAGAAGTTGACAATTATAATTTAACAAGGTAATTTTCCCGCGCTTCGCGTCATAAATAATAATTGCAGTGAACTTGCAAATAATTTTTTTCTAATATCCATACATTAAAAATAATAGAAAAATAGGTTCTTAAAAAAGTATTAACAATATTCCAATATGAATTTAATTATTTGTCATTATCACATAAGTCAAGAACCTCTAATGAATGAATTATTCACGATATAATAAATTATTGGTTCTTTAATCAATATTGAAAGGAAAATAAAGAACAAAATATGAATATATATACAAAGGTGTTTCGTAATAAAATGAAACATTTAAGTTGCATAGATTATACAATTGTGATATATGTCTAAGGAGAAAATTTATAAATTTGTTAACATATTCAAAAAAGAAATTATGCCTGCACATGAAAGCAATTATAACTTTTGAACTTGCATAATTAATTTTTTCAATAGATAAGTGAGAAATTTCATATTTATGTAAGAATAGATAATATGTAAGCCTATGTATAGTACTTTTACTATAATATATTTTGTACAATAAAGCTACGTACTACATGTATATATTTTCAATATAACCGGAGAACATAACTTTGCAGAAACATAAAAAGTAAAGATTAAAACATGTACTCAAAAACAAAAATTAATATCATAAACATAGATTAATGAGTGTAAAAGACATACCAAGAAATAGAATTAAATATAAAGGAAAAAATCGAGTCCACTGAATACACAATATATCCTTAAAAAATGATTCTACTTCAATACAAGAGGTTTAAAGAATTACATCATCTCTGGGTGAAAAGATTTTATTCACCAACTTATTGATTAAAAACAGTGGTGTTAGTAAGTCAATAAAAGGAGCAAAGTACAAAAATATTTAATTTTAAGGAAGTAGAAGAAGATCAGAATTTTTTTTGTTTTAAAATGAGAAGAAATACTTTTGTTTATAGACAACAAAGGGTAGTGTGAAAAAAATGTTTATTGTGACTTATTAGAAAGGTTAAAACTATTTGGATAAGGTGCAACCTTTAAGAAAGTGCACAACCTTTCATAAATGTGACAAACTTTTCATAAAGTTCCAACTTTTCATTAAAGTTGCAACTTTTCATAAAAGTCACAACTTTTCATAAAAGTCACAACTTTTGATAAAAGTCACAACTCTTCGTTAAAGTCACAGCTTTTCTTAAAGTCACAACTATTGATAAAAGTCGGACTCTTTATTAAAGTCACAACTTTTTATAGAAGTCGCAACTCTTCATCAAAGTCACATCTTTTCATGAAAGATGAAAGTTAGTTTTTGTAATAAATAAATTTCAAAGGAAATTCTTTCTATTGGTGGCTCCACGAGGAGGGCCTAAGCTTCTCTTTTATATAAATACTAGGTAATTTTCCCGCGCTTTGCGCGGTCATAAACAATAATTGCGTTGAACTTGCAAATAATTTTTTACTAATATCCATACATTAAAAATAATAGAAAAACACGTTCTTAAAATAGTTAGCAATATTCCAACATGAATTTAATTATTTGTCATTATCACATAAGTCAAGAGCCTCTAATGAATGAATTATTCATGTTATAATAAATCATTAGTTCTTTAATCAACATTTAAAGGAAAATAAAGAACAAAATATGAATATATATACAAAGATGTTTCGTAATAAAAAGAAACATTTAAGTTACATAGATTATACAATTGTGATACATGTCTAAGGAGAAAATTTATATTTTTTTTAACATATTCAAAAACTCATGAAAACAATTATAACTTTTGAACTTGCATAATGAATTTCATCAATTGATAAGTAAAAAAATTTCATATTTATCTAAGAAAAGATAATATGTACGGCTATGTATAGTAATTTCACAATAATTATTTTTTGTACAATAAAGATACGTACTATATGTATATATTTTCAATATAACAGGAGAAAATAACTTTGCAAAAACATAAAAAACAAAATTTAAAACATATACTCAAAAACAATAATTAATATCATAAACATAAATTAATAAGTGTAAAAAACATACCAGGAAATAGAATGAAATATAAAGGAAAAAATCTAGTCCACTAAATAAACAATATATCCTTAAAAAAATGATTCCACTTCTAAACAAAAGGTTTAAAGAATTACATCATCTTAGGATGAAACGATTTTATTCACCAACTGAGTGATTAAAAACAGTGGTGTTAGTAAGTCACTAAAAGGAGCAAAGTACAAAAATAAATAATTATGAGGAAGTAGAAGAAGATCAGAATTTTTGTTGTTTTAAAAGGACAGGAAATACTTTTATTTATAGACAACAAAGGTTAGTGTGAAAAATATTTATTGTGACTTATCAGAAAGGTTAAAACTATTTGGAAAAGGTGCAACCTTTCAGAAAGTTCACAACCTTTCATAAATGTCACAAACTTTTTATGAAGTCACAACTTTTAATTTAAGTCGCAACTTTCATAAAAGACACAACGTTTTGCTAAAAGTCGCAACTCTTCATTAAAGTCACAGCTTTTCATTAAAGTCACAACTATTTATTAAAGCCGAAACTCTTCATTAAAGTCACAACTTTTTATAGAAGTCACAACTCTTCATCAAAGTCACATCTTTTCATGAAAGATGAAGGATAGTTTCGGAAATAAATAAATTTAAAAGGAAATTCTTGCTTGTGGTGGCGCCATGTAGGCGGGCCTATGGTTCTCTTTTATATAAATATATGATATGATTTTATAAAACACAGTATCAATAGTTATTTACAACCATATTCACTATAAATGTTGTGTTACAAAATAACAACGTAGCATTTATAAAACAAAATATATATTAACAATAAATAACTAAAGTCACTAAATAACAAAGATTCAATGCTACTCACGATAATTAACAATGAATTGTACCAAATTCTTTAGCTTCAAAAAATTTAATGAAATATTAATAGAAAAAATTTTAGCTAATTTTTGTAGTGTATTTCTATATGTAACTGATTGTTCTCACGATAGATGTCACAATTCAATGAATAGAATATATACTTACATAGTGAAATTATATCCAAGAACATAGCCTGAGCCAAGTGTTTAAAAGTATCTAATAAAGAGGATTAAATTGATTAATAATTACAGTTGACTCATAATAAATAAAATATTTGACTAGTATTCATTAAAGCAGATTCAAAATATTATTCGTTTGTGTTTTGGCTAAAAAGTATTCCCTTTTTTTTGTTGACTCACAAATATCCCTAACTTTAACTAATGCCACCAATCGTTCCATGTGAAAGATAATTTGTCACGTGACCAATACACATCAATATCCACCATGGAAAATAACGTAATTTAATACCCATTAGCCCTTTCATTTTTAAATCCACACCAACCGTTACTAAACTTAACGAGCAACTATACGAGCATATTACTTGTCCTTCCAGTCCTAAGACAAACAATACACCCACATTTCAATCCACTTTTCTCCATACATCCAAACAAATTTCATGAAAACTACTCACATACACAATTTTCTCCCCTAAAACTACACGAAACCTCAATGCACTCCACAAACGAAAGATATTTTTGATCCATTTTGAATAATTCTCAGGTAGTTTTGACTCTTATTAGATTAAAAAATAAAAGAATAAATAAGAAAAAATTGTTTTTTTAACAAGAATCAAATAACCCTATTTTTTGTTACATATAATAAATAAAAATAAAAAGATGTTTCAAGGTAAATAATAATGATAATCATATCCCTTCTTATGTTGCACTTTCTCTTCCCTCTTTGTTACTTCAATTTTGTTTTTAAAGTGATAGATGGATTTATATAATTCAAATAACTACATCTTCAAAAAAATATTTTTGGTGAATTTATTAATCTTCTCTTATGATTTTATGCCACTGTACAATTATAAAAGAACAAATTACCCCTTATTCTACAAAAACTCAAGTGTGAAAAACGTATATATAAGTTGATTAATTAATAATTAGACTTTAACATAAAATTGTGGCACTTCTAGAACATCTAATCAAATTGGAGCTAGACAAGTATTAACATAAGATTATCAATTCCCCCTCCCCCCATCCCTCCCCGAACAATCATATACATTTTTATGGAGGAAGGCTATCGAGTGTATAACATGCCTATAACAAGAACAAAACCTAAATAATCTAATTTGCTTCTTCTATAAACACATAAAAACATTTATTAATAATTAAAACAACATAAACAACTATACAAATGGTATTATGACATAAAGAAAAGATGAATTCAAGATTTACTAGAGAAACACTAAAATCCAAAAAGGTATTGATGTTACAAACACAACAAGCATAATATCAAATAAATATCTTTTGAAAAGGTAATTAAACCGAATTTATTTATATAAAAGAGTTTTGAGTTGAATATATATTTGTAGAGATGTCACCTTTGTAGTCATGACTTCAACAAATCCCACAATTTACCAATTTTCCCTATTCCCTGATCAACTAGCACCATCCGAACATCATCCATAATACCATAATAACCAGTTTCCATTGATTTTCTATTCCTTCAAAAATTTCAGAAAAGGAGATACAAAAGACTAGTTTTCTGTATAGAAGCTTGAATTTTTTGGAGTAACAATTAACCCTTTTTGAGGTATTATATAGTAATTACAATGGTAAGTGAGTATGTTTAAATAATTTTTTAGTCCTGATATTATAGGTTTGGTCCACATTTAGTTCTCATATTATTCATTTTTTTCATAATTTATATTTAATTAATATAATCATTAGGTTTTTGTCTTCATACTAATTAAAGTTGAATATTTAACAAAGACATATATTTTTAAACCTTATCTTCTTGCTTTAAAAAACTCTAAGTTCTAAACTCAATAAAGCCCTAAATCATATATGTTAAACCATAAATAACAGAAGGCTCTAAACTTTGAATTCTAAAAATCCATAAACTCTAGACGTAAAAACACAAAAAACCCTAATTCCTAAACCGTAAACCCTAAAAACCCAAGAAATACTAATCCTTAAAATCCCTAAAAAAACCTAAAGCTAAAAAAATTCTAAGCTCTAAACCCTATAAAACCCTAAATTGTATATGCTAAACACTTAAAAAAATAAAAACAAAAAAACCCTAAGCTTTAAACTAGGTAAGGAATTAAGGTGTTACTTTGCAATAAATGTGAGTTGTAAGAATGTGGTGTTGTGACCCTTATATGAGACTAATTGTCACACCCCGAGCCTACACCTTGGACGTGGCCGCCACTCCAAGATCATTGTTGACCCAACCCTTAGTTTAGCTTACTTAACTCAGCAGAAGACTAAACTCAACTTAAACAAGAAATAAGACATGCTTAAAGGAAACTACTTCTTATGATATCTGGCCATAAAGGCACTCAAGTTTAAACACGCAACAATAAACTCTCAACTAAAATACTAGTGTTTACGAAGCCTCTAAATGACTGAAGAGGGATGTTGGGAAAGACCCCAAAACATCCTAAAACTAAACTACTAAACACAAACGAAATAGATGTCCTCCGGAATGCAAGGAGGCTCATCAGTGACTCTTGAGTTCAATCTGGATCAACGAAACGTCGCGTGATGATCCTAGTTACTTGCGTCTACATCATAAAATGATGCAGGCCAACTAACATCAGTACATTGAATGTACGAGTATGCGAGTTTGTAAGTGAAACAAAAGTTAGGCTAGAAAGGGAGTAAGAATGAATGTTATCTTGGCTCTATTCAACTCATGATCTACTAACTCTTATTCAATATAAGCAGTTACAATAAATGCAATATAAAGAAATGCTGACTGAATATATACTTAAGACTTGGAGTATATATATACAAGTACACAATAATATCAAATACAATACTGATGTATTTTAAAAATACAATATTGTTGTGTATAAAATTATAATTTACCTAAGGTAGATTCTCTAAACGAAAACCATCACTTAAGAGCTATAGTGATGATACAGTGGTCTACCGCACGCTGTCACGTATCCTATACCCGGTCAAAGGTATAAGACCTGAACTGCCTAATGAATCCACTAGTAAATTGTGAAAAGGAATTATCTAAAGAGTATGACCCTTTTCTACCCATGGTGGCTACCATGGTTTATGGGTACTATGAGTTATCTTAATTCTCCCCCATATCGGTGCTCAATACTACTCCCACAAATATACTAGCTCTTATGTTTAAAAACATATAGATTCTGTAGTTTGAGATTAGTGCTCAAAATATCGCTTTTTAAAAAGCTCTCTTAGAAACCATAGTTTCCTCTTTATTCAATTAAAGATAGCCATAGGCTCTGTGGAAGTCTAGCTTCACTTCGTTCTGAAAAGTTTGAAAACATTTTGTTTAAATCCTTAGGGACTGCTTAGTTCCCTTATAACTCTTGAGAAGTGAACTCAACATGATACTATTTGCTTACTTGAAACTTTAACTCGTAGGGAATACTTAGTTCCTTTATAATTTTTGAGAAATGAACTCAAATCTTTACTCTTTCTTGACTTGAACTTTATGTCTTTAAAACAAAGTGAAAATGTTTGTGAAAGACTTTTGAAAACATAATGATTTTACTTTGACTTGCTTCTCAACTCGTAGACTCCGCTTTTAACTTCCTTAACTTTGATCTTAACTTTCCCTTTATAGGATTATGGAATCAAGGATCATGATCTCCTATTTATGTTGATTTCGTGATATTTAGATGTACTCAAGAGAGTTGGAATCAATTAGGAATGAAGGGTACATCACTTAGGAACTAGTACTAAAAGATAGGGAAAGAACGGGAACTCCAGGGGCTCCTAGCACTCTGAGAGGCGCGGAGCGTCTAGCCTGATGGACAGAGGCTGTCCTCAGGCGTGGTGTGCCAGAGCCTAACGGACAGAATCTGTCCTGAGGGGTTTTGCACACGCGCCATCCCAGCATCTATCAACCGGGTTTTCTGACTTTCTTCTTCATTTTTTCACTACTAAACCATCCCAAACTCCCATGGATACCACCCCAAACACTAAGGATCACTAAATAACTTATTAGCCAATTGTTTAGACTCAAAAATAGTCCGAAAACGTGGATTAAAACTAAAAGATATCAACAACAATTCAACCAACAAGAACATCAATCATTTCATCAAGAACATCAAGAATAGAGATGTTAAAGAACCCATCATCAAAGTATCTCACATACCTTGTTAGGGAAAACTGTCAATGAAATCCACAAACGAATTCTTGGCGTTCTTGCGTCTTCTTCTTCATTCTCCTCTTTTCTCCTTTCTCTCATAGCCCTAACTTATTTTCTAAGTGTGTAACCTGAATGGGATCAGTTTAGACCCCAACATATTACCCCAAAAACGAATTTAATAATTAACTTAGGAAAAGACCAAAACACCCTTAACAAATCGGGATTTGGAACTTTCCCTGCTCAACAACTCAACTTCCGAAAGTCATATCTCCCTCATACGACCTTGGAAATTCTCAAGCATAGCATTGTTGGAAAGATCTTCCAATGAGCTTTCAATTCATATAAAGAACTCACTAAAATTCTCCTAAGATAAGAATTCTGGCCATATGACAATCACCAAAACTCACTTTTGAAATCTGGAAATTTTTAAGTTTTCCTTACTTATTTCCAAATTTGATTCTTCCTGTTTTCTTAGCTTACCCTTAGTATATCTTGAATAGAGATGTTACAGTAATAAATTTTGACATAGTTATTAGCCTAACAAGTGCATTGAAAGATGTACCCACGACTTTATGTAGTCATACAAAATTCTAATTAAGTTAATGATTTTTTCAGTGCATCTCGATAATTATTTGAGTTATCAATGTGGAGTAGACTAATGTAAGCTTTATTTATTACTCTTAAGAGTCTGGTCGAAGGGATCATATATAGTCAGTGATAAGCGTCTGAAATAAAGTTCAAGTTTCATCTAGTTTGGCAGATATGAACTTAGAAGGATGGTAATAGTGGGCTAAGAAAGAGAAGTCAAACTATTGACAAATAAACTAAGCGACTTTATAGGTCAATACGGGTAACAATTATATAAAGAATTCTATAGAAGCGGAAAGAGGCAAAGATAAGAATCTCATAAAGAAAACTAAGAAGGGATATTAGTTACTACACATAGAGAGTTCAGTAGCCATGTGATTAGCCATTTCCCTGTCCACCCATAGACGACTTCCTTGCAATACTAAAGTAGCAATACTGACAAAAGGGCTTTCATAAAAAAATAAGAATGACAAAAGAAGAATGACAAACCATGACCAGTGAATATCTTTAGTGTTCTCTTGTAAACATCTTCTTTACGTAGACAAAGATATTACACTGTGATAACAAATAGCATCCTCATTCCTGACAATATTATTAGTAGTCTAGTGGTGGATAAAATATGAAACAGATTAGACTGTATATTGACCAATCATGGTCAGTAACTATGTAAATAAAAACTTTGTGCCACAAGATACAAGACAAAGTGTTGGTCTCTCATTTGAGTTCTTCGTTATAAAATTGTAGGTTTATTACCCTATTTTTATGATTTAGCTACATATTGTGTAGTTTGATTAATAAATTTTTGGCACCCATTCATCAAAATTTTTATTGATTTCTTTAAAATTTGAGGACTTCTGAAGAAATTTCTGGATATGCAACTGTGGTCACCCCCAACTTGCTTGGAATTGAGACATGGTTGTTATTGTATTCAGAAACAATAAGGTAACATCATTATAATGATCATGAAAATATAATGCAAACATGAAATAGGAATAAGGTGCTTGTACCGATTCCAAGGCAAGGTATGCATTTACACATAGTCTGATTCCCTCGTTTGTTGTAGTAACTTATAAATCCCGTTCCGTGGCAACTCCGACATTTCCCATTCCACTCATAGACAACTTTCTTGAAATCCTAAATTAGCATTAATGACCAAAGGGCTTTCATCAAAAAATAAGAATGACCAAAGAAAAATGAAAACGCTAGACCAGTGAATATCTTTAGCATTCTTTTGTTAACATCCTCTTTCCGTAACAAATAGCATACTCATTCCTGTCAATGTTTTTGATAGTCTACTGGTGCATAATATTTGAAACATATTAGACTGTACATTGACCAATCAAGATTAATAATTCTATAGATAACTTTGTGCCATAAGATATCAGAACAAGTGCTGATCTTTTTCTTTTTCTTATTTTGGTAACCAAGAAATCACGAGGGTTATTGGCACATAGTTTGACACTGGACGGATAATTATCCGGCCACTTTATCATTTTCCACTTAAATACCAAGCTTTTATCTATGTACATGAAGTGTGCCTAACCTACATATCACATGCTATGCTCTTACCACTAGACAGAAAGCTTAAGCCTCAAAAGATAGTTCTTTTGTTCAACAGAAGATGCTTTTCATTAAACCCTACACAAGCATTAATGCCCCGTCCTCAAAATAATATTTATAATCAAATATAAAGAGGACTAGAGTTTCCATATTCATCTCCCAACACTAGGAACTATTTTGCCAGAGGGGAGAGTTCAACCTGAAATCCTCCACAATTTAGGGTTCAACCACACTACCCCAATATTGATAATTCATTAAATAACCCATTCTTTCTATGAAAAATATTGTTGATTGTGTGCTTTAACAACATCAACATAGACCATTATTGGAAATGCTTGAATCACTTCCTTCTATCCAACACTTATTTGTTGCGATTATATTGCTCGGATAAGACATATTTGGTTCAGCAATATGTTGCTGAAAATTAGCATTTATTTTTCCAAGTGCATCACTAGTCGCATTTTCAGCCTAAATATAAGACATCATTGTACTACCTAAATACGTGTTTGGATTTCCTGCATTCATATTCATATTGTAGTCATTAATCGTCAAATTTGCAATACCTTTATCAAACATTATTTTCTATCTAAATGTGTTTTTTTATGATCTACATGGAGTTCCAAGTTGTACTAACTTTGAGTATGATGATTCCAAGTGTTAAATGCCGAGTCAGGCGTATGTCTAATGTTTCCAATAATGGTCTTTGCTGATGTTGTTGAAGCACACCACTAAACAAAATATTTCAAATAATGGACTATACTGATGTTGTTGAAGCACACCACCAACATTATTTTTCATTAAAAAAATGGGTTATTTAATAAATTCTCAATGTTGGGGTAGTGGGGTTGAACCTGAAATTGTCGAGGATAAGGTTTCTTTTGAATTGAACTCGGCCGTGTGGCAAAAATGTTGCTGGTATTGGTAGTTCAAAATGGAAACACTAGTGCTCTTTGGATTTTATTAGGAATATTATTTTAAAGACGGGGCATTGTCCCATATTTTCTATTGCTTCTCTTTTGTTGAGATTCATTTAACGATTTTTAGCCTGATGTACGATGACTACGTTTGCGCTCTTCTTGAGATATGGAATTGTTGAAGTGATATTTCTAAAATGTTGTTTCAAGAACTTTGGCTTTTCAAGGACATCTAATCAAATTGGAGCTAGACAAATATTAACATAAGATTATAAACTCCCCTCCCCCCCTCCTTTGAAAAAACATATACATTTTCATGGAGGAAGGGCTATCAAGTGTATAACATGCCTATAACAAGAGCAAAGACTAAACAATCTAATTTGCTTCTTCTATAAACACATTAAAACATTTATGAATAATTAAAAGAACAAAGAATAAACAATCTTATATTCTCTAAATAATTTCGTGATTTGTTTTTGGGGAATTATTGGGGTAAATAAAACTAAATTAGTTGAATTCAAGACTTGGAGAAGAGTGAAAAGAAGAAAGAAAGAAAGGGACAAAAGTTAAGAATTTGCCAAAAACGTCAAACTTTTGCGAGTGAAATTCCTCGGGGGTGATCCCTATAAAGTTATCTAAGATCATTTAGTGTTAGGTTCATTCACCCACACACCAAATTTGTTTCAGTTCAGTGGTTGGTGAGTTGTTTACATGTTACTATGTGAAGTTCTTGAAGAACATTGTTGAATTCTTCTCATCTTTGGCCTGTGATGCATCGTGCCAATCTGAGTTCCATAGAAAGATCTCTAAACTTTGAGGGCTGTAGCCCCACGCCTCCGAGAGCGCTAGGGACATTAGTTCTCCCTATTCATCTCCACCTTTTCGTACTAATTCTTAAGTGAAGTACCTATGTTTCTTAGTTTATTTCAACACTCTAAGGTACATCTAAATATCATAAAATTATCAATAAACATGAGATCTTGAACCTTGAATCCATAATCTAATTCACGGATATTTAAGATCAAAGTCAAAGAAGTTAGAAGTCAAGTCTAAAAGTTAAGGAGCTAGTCAAAGTTATTTCTCAAAGTTTTCAAGAGTCTTTAACAAACTTTTTAACTTTTTTTAATGCTCAAGTTGAAAATTCAGCAAAGAGTAAAGAGTTGAGTTCATTTCTAAGAGTTACAAAGCTTTTCACATTTAGAGAAAGAAAGGAAGCTGAGACTTTCAACAGAGCATTTGGCTAGTTTTAGTAAAGAGGAAACTATGATTTCCATGAGAGCTTTTAAAGTTATGTTTAAGTAATTACCTTTAACAAGAGAAGAACTTGTTTTAAAACTATATGAGCTAAGTATTTTTTGGAGTAGTATTGAGTGAAATTATTCTTGAGTTGAGCAGAGCCAAGATAGGTGTTCCTTCTAAAACTTTTTCAAACTTAAGTTGTTTTAACATCTCAACTCGCATACTCGTACATTCAACGTACAGAGGCCAGTTGGTCTGCATCTTATTATGATACGGACGCAAATAACTAGCATCATGATCATCCAGAGCCTCTTTGATCCAACCGAACTCTCAGAATAGGTCTTATATTTACTTGTAAATTAGAGTAAGGGTCAGGGTGGATTTTAAATGGGGATTTTCCATGGAGGACATTTATGTTTATTCGTCACATGACAAAAGAAAAATTCACATGCCATGATTGGTGGCATTAGTTAAACTCAGGGGCATTTGTGAGCCAACCAAAAAAAGTGGGATATTTTTTAGCGAAAACACAAACAAATTCCAAACAATATATGAAAGTAATATTTAAATTTAAAAAATAAAACAATCCTAATTTTGTGAAATTTTTCATACTCATTATTTTCATTCGAATTCTTCTTTTTCCTTTAAAAAATTTCATAATTTAAAATATTTTAATTTCTAAATCGAAAATCCAAAAATAGATACTTATTTTTTCCTTTTAAAAATTTTGTAATTAAAAATATTTTTATTGGTAAATTCAAAATCCAAAAAAAAATTAACAAATGAAAAATAAAAAATTACAAACTAAAAATTAAACGTCCACTAAAAAATTAAATCACACTTTCTATAAACTCTATTTGATAGAAAATTAGAAAGTATATCAATATAACAATTACAAGATCAATTTATCTCCCATATAGGTTAAAATTGATTTATTTATCTTTAAAGGGACATATATTATAATATATTGTAATGGAAGTTTAAAACTAAAAAAAATTGACTATAAAAAATTGTTGGACTTCTAATACATTGCTTTAATATAACTTATTTTGTAATGTTTTTTTCTCTTGAACTGTGGAAGTTTAATTTATTATATCTATATTACATGTATAATGTATCGATTAAGTTTAGAGAATCTTTTTAGTACAGTAAAATGATTTATCACTATGTATAATAATTAGTTTCCATAATATGTATGTTTCAAATGTTCTTTACTAATACCGTGATTATGTAAGACATAATTGCATTTAGATAATTATGATTTATGTTTTACATTAGTGATAACTTGAATTTTAAATTTTTTTTTATAAACAAAAGTAGAGACAAAATGAAAAAGTCACTATCTGTTGATAATAAAAGAACTTATTAATTTTGTCTCTATCTCTTCAAGAGCAATGATACTAGAAAATAAAATTTATCTTGTTATCGTCAAATTCAGACAATGAACTAAGCATATATAATTATTCATTTACATAAATATTTTTATAAAATACAAATTTGCAAATTAACATTCTCCCAACAATATTATCTTTATAACTAGTTAAATATTAAAAATATAAATAAATGAATATTTATGATTACATTTATCAATTAATTGCACAACACGCGGGTATGTATACAGGTTTAAAATAATACTCTCTGTCTCCCAATTTATGTGACAAATTTCAAATGTCTAGATTCAAACAATTCTATCTTTGATCGTAAATTTTTAATATATCTTCTAAATATTTTGAATTATCAATTATTGTAATTTAAAGTACTTTTTATGTAGTTATCAAATATATATTTCATTTTATAATATATGAAGATTTCAAGAGCAAAATCTTCGTCAAACATAAATTTTTTGATTCTCGTAAAGCGAAGTGTGTCACATACATTGGAATAGAGGGAGTAGAATTTAAGATTAAATTAAATCAAAAAATAAAAAAATAAATTAAAAAGTCATCAGTGTGTAGTTACATCATGTAATTAACAACACTTCGTAGTCACTCACTGAGAAT
This sequence comes from Solanum pennellii, assembly GCF_001406875.1. Classification (NCBI taxonomy): domain Eukaryota; kingdom Viridiplantae; phylum Streptophyta; class Magnoliopsida; order Solanales; family Solanaceae; genus Solanum; species Solanum pennellii. The sequence goes on from NC_028646.1 coordinate 60,161,205, forward strand.
TGGAGAGTGTAGTTACTCCATGTTAATTACACCTAATTACTTGCTGACCAAATAATTACATGATAAAATGTAACGACTCAACCTGGTAGTGATATTGTCCGTTTTGGGCCTACGCCGACACGACTTAAAATGCGTCACTAGTTGGTATTGTTTATTTACATATATACCGAACATCTCTTCGATGTTTTGTTGATGTGATAATTCTAATATTAACCTGGGTTGTCACATACACCCTCTCTATAGACTCAGCTTCCTCGTTGAGTTTTGCCCCACCGTATGGGATTTGCCTAGACTCAACACTAAGATTTAACCTATCTTATCGAGATTTTCCTAAACTTAATTGAACTTTCGCGTACATTGACAACACTAATAGAGGAGTGATTTTGGTACATTCTGTAACATCCCAACCCACTAGTGATATTGTCTACTTTATAAGGCTTCCGCATGTATGTATAGTTTTCCTCTATGTACTCATCATGCCAAGAGTTTGCTTGGGAAAAGCAATGATTAAGTGTCGACCATGTCCTAGGTATAGGATTGGAGCATAACAAACTTGTTATTAGATTAAAGAGTTCAAATTGTCTTAGGGTGTCTATGAAGTTGTGTACTCTAGTATAGTTTAGCTTATGGATATGTTGCGAACTACACTTATTATAAAGAGGCTACAACACAATTAGAAGATGTTTCTCATTCTTTCGTAGTCCAGATTATGCAATTGAACTGTGTCATAAGAATGTTATTCAAAATCATACATTTCTAAAATCCATTAGACTACCATTCATACTCAACTTGGTTGTAATATCAAAGCCCAAATCATTATCGATGAGTTATTCTCATATGAAGTCTTTAGAAAGTCAAAGATACTAAAACTAGGTTTAGAGAAGCCCATTAGTATGCATAAGTGTTTGATTTGAAAAAATGCATTCTTACTCATTTAAATCATGCGTTCGAGCTAAAAACAAAGATATGCACTCAAATTCTCTTCTTTAAATTTTTTTTTCCAGGTGAATCCCTTTAAGAGGGCAGTGTTTTTTAAGAGTGCTTCGTTAGTGTTTTTGCCCGAAAGATAATGTGATTTGCGATATTATGAACCAGTAATAGTGGAAGTGTCCAAAGTTAGAAGTATATATTTAGAAGTATAGTAAACTAAGAAATGGAGATAGTTATTGAGTAAAGTGTCTAGTCGTTGTCACATACCGAGTAATTCATTATTGTGGAGTTTTTCTTTTATGTGTAGACTTTGGAATAATAATTTATATGATTTTGTGATAGAAGTTAAACGAATGTTACTATTTAGGATTAGTTAGAGTATACTTTAACTCGAAATGAATTTATGCTAATGTGCCATCGCGTTAGTGAAAATCAATTATAAATGTTGAATAAAAGGACAAAGTAGTCATGAGGTGATATATCTAAGCCAGACTTATGACTTCGAAGGGAGAGCCTTATGAATAGAACTTATTAGGTAATGATGAATAGTGAATGGGTAAATGGTAATGAGGTTGTGAAAAGGAATGTGATGAAAATATATAAGTAGGTAGACTAAGAGATATATATTGTCTACTTATCATGAGGTCTTCCCTTAATTTCACTTAGCAACTGTAAGTTATTATAATATGTGAGTCATTATAATGATAGCCGTGTTTATTACTAGACACTAAGCTTTAATTTGACATGAGTCTCATGACAAAAGAAATGGTAATATGAGGGTGAAGATGTTAGTTTTGAGATATGGTCTAGTAGGTTCGACATAAATTAGGTAAGGAATTAAGATGTTACTTTGCAATAAATGTGAGTGGTACAAGTGTGGTATTATGAATCTTATATGATAATAATGAAATATGGCTTAGTTATTAGACTAACAAGGGTATTAAGAGGTATAACCGAGGTTTTATGTAGCCAAACAAGATTCTAATTAAGTTAGTGACTTTTCATGTGAATCTCGATACTATATTTGCGTTGTCAATGTTGAGTAGACTGATGTAAACATTATCCATTACCCTTAAGAGTTTGAGAAAGGGATCATATATAGGCATTGATAAGCCTTTTAAATAAAAAAGTTCAAGTTTCCTCCAGTTAGGTAGATATGAAATTAGAAGGATGGTATTAGAGGGCCAAGAAAGAGAAGCAGACTATTAATGTAACATCTCGTATTCTAGATAAACTGAGGTAAAGCTAAGATAAACAAGAAGAATCAAATTCGGAAATAAGTATGAAATCTGGAAAATTTCCAGATTACAAAAGTGAGTTTTGGTCAATTTCAAATGGCCATAATTCCAAAATCAGGAGGAGTTTGGGTTAAATTTTTTTGTGGACGGGAATCTAGTCGTAAGATATTTCCAAAGACGCCAAGTTTACGAATTCCAGAGGTCGTATGAGGGAGATATGACTTTTCGAAGTTGGGCTGTTGAGCAGGAAAAGTTCAAGTTATCAAGTTTTGTAATGTCTTTCATAAACGTTTTCACTTTGTTTTAAAGACTTACAGTTCAAGTTAAGAAAGAGTAAAGAGTTGAGATCATATCTCAAAAGGTATAAGGGAACTAAGTGTTTCCCAAGAGTTAAAGTTTCAAGTAAAAAACATAGCTAATATTCCTCATCCTTGGCCGAGACTCTAATCCATTTTCCTATCAATCTATTGTTGATTTTTGTTGTAGCTTTCATGTAATGATGTATTGGGTTCAATCTTTAGTGATCTCACTTATTTTACATTCAATTTTCATTGAAATTTGTACCACTTTGTTTGGCCGAACCCAATCTACCAAATGCTGGAAATATGTTCACTATTTTTAGCTTCTTTTTATCATCATTCATACGTTAATTCTTAAGGCATTTCGTATATCATTTGGTGCATCATTAAGTGTAATCTTTTTATGAATATATTCTGCAAAGAATTACCATTAAATCCAGCAACATTACACCACTTCTACACCTCATGATTTACACAAACATTCACACATAAAATTCAACCATAAAAAAATATCATATCTAAGGATAAAAACCGAAAATCATGTCACAGCACACACATACATTTTTCACAAAATTTCGGCAGACATACTTTTTCGTTATACAATTCTGAACATATAATCATGAACACATTATCACGAAAATCACACTTCTTACCTAATCTACCATCAAACATACAAACCTAAGATCAGTGATTGGAGCTAGTGACGGGGAACATGTAATGGGGAACAATCCTAGTTTCGGAATAGAATTATCTGTCTCTTAAGGGTCTCTTGGGAAAGGGACCAAGCGTGAGAAAACCCATACCTGATTTTAAATTTGTTCAACACTTGAACTTTCTGCCCAAAACTTATCCAAATTCACGTCCAATCCCGAAACCCACCCATTACCCGGCTAGCGTATTACGGTTTGCTTAACGTTTTCGGATTGCTTTCTCGTTTCTATTTTGCGTGCAAGTTCTTCAAGTGTTAAAAACTTTTTTTCTCTGATTTTTTTCTCATGTTTGGCAGCCAGAAAGAAAGAGTGAAATGAAAGAGAGAGACGTGAAGGAGAGAAAGATAAACAAGAAAGAGGTGAGTGACTTAGGATTAGGTGAAGTAGTTTAGACTTAGTCAACTAGGAATCTTTAAAACTTTGAAAATCTTCTTTAATTAGTTTAGTGAAATGATCGTAATTCCCTTACAAAATCAGATCATAAACCTCAATTTAATCCACTTAAATGCTTCTACCGTCGAGGTTCGAATCCGTGACTTCCCCATCGCGAAAACGGGTCCCTCCGGGTCGACCCGACCCAAACCGCCCGAATAATTATTTAATTAATATTAATAATATGATTTTCCTTTTTCTTAAATAAGTATTTAAATATTAATTAATTAAATTAATGAACCAATATAGATAATCAAGCTAAATCATGTCTCCCACCTTGTTTTGATCCCGTGTGGAGCAAGAGTTTTACTCGATGCAATTTCTACCCGTTCTATCCATAATGCCCCTCCACCTTATTAATTAAATAATTCATTACATATTTAGGGGAATTATGATATTACCCTTATCCTGGAAAAAGGCCATTTTAGCCCTAGACCCTCCAAACTTATGATTTCCCATTTTCAAGTCTTGTAAAGACTCATCCGAGTAAATCTTCATATTCGGGAGCCCTAAAGGGATGGACCCAACCTTTCCTATATAACCTAATTCCCCAAGTTAGTTGGCTTTGCTGTCGCAAGGGTTCAGTGGTCTTGTTTTACGCGCCAATCTGTGTGAACCCGGTCTAATCTAGGCATTCTAGATACGTCAGACATTACTTACCATAGTCATTTTTAGGGTTGTTATATTATATCCCCCTTAGGAAAATTTGTCCCCAAATGATATTACACATCATTTTAAAATAAAAAGGGTGATTCTCGAAAAATGGTGAACATACTTGAGAGTTTAATCCTTCTGAATTTCTATTGCACACTTACTCATGATAGTGCATATTACTGAAACTTATGTGAAGCTTCATATTTGAGATTGAGGAACTCCCTTCTCAATTGCACATCTCTTGATTCACCTCACCACTCATGCAACACAAAAAAAATCATGTCCATGCTATATAAAAACAGCAACATGACATGAAAACATTAATTCATTTTAACTCACATAGTACAATTTTTACACATACTATTTTGGACTTACAGTACCAAGTCGACTATTGCACTAAAACTTAGAGTTTCTTGAACAATACCAGCCGTAGGAGGAGTATATCTAATCCCTTAGATAACATCTTGTTGGCCTTAAGATTTAAAATTATATGGCTTTGTTTGATTGGTCCACGCCCTGCCCATTTATACCCTATCTCATTTTGCAACTTAAACCTCACTACCCTTGTTTGATAGTCTATGGTAGCATAACACTGATGGAGAAAATTCATACATAAGCTATTCAATGCTTTTTATTGGCGAATATATCACTTACATATTAGTAGGTTGGTGCACATCCTTGAAACCTACTAGCAGCTTCACATTAATAGACTAAGGAACTCTTTCCTAATCTAGTCTCATCAAAGCATACAACATAAATAAACACATAAGTCACATAAGTTAGCAATCAACATGATGACTCCAACATATTAACTTCATACTAGTGCATAAAACCATACACATGAAAAACTAATTTAGGCTAAGCACCCGATACATTACCAGAGGTGTCTTCCACTACATCCCTAGACTTGAGTGTGAAGAATCGTTGCCTCCATGGAACCTCTTCACTAGGACCATTCGGCTGAACTTTCTCGTTCCCTTTTTCTCGACCCCTCATATATGGACAATCCTTCATCATGTGACCTGGTTTTCCAGAACTGTAACAAGCGTTAGAGCCCCTCCTACACTCTCCTCCATGAAGTTTGCCATAATTTCTACAAGGTGGCCTCTCCTAAGGTGTATCTACTTCACTGTTTCTCTTAACTATGGGCTCTGAATACCTATCATAGCGACCCTTGGATGAACTTTACTCCCCTTGGTGGGAGAGTCCCTTCTTAAACCTGGGCTTATCCCTAATTTCATTACTACTCTTCCTTGAAAATTTTTTCTCAACTTGCCTTGACCTGTTCCCTGCCCTAGTATGCTTTCTCTTCTTGTTTCCTCCAATTATTTGACACGGACCATAAGCCTGGAAAAGTTCATGCTCGTATGCAGCATAGCTACCTAACACTCCTCCTCGAGATTCTAAGCAATCATAGATCAAGTGTAAACGGGAGGATTCATCCTCATGAAGTCCCTTAACCTGCTAGCTCTGGTGCTGGCAGGTGGGTTCTTCCTGGGAACACCTTGTTGCTCTGCCTAGGCTGTCATAGTCTAAGCTTGTAAGGTGATGGCTTCGGCCTTTTGTACCAAGGGTGTCCTCACTTCTCCATCCGTCAAACCAGTTGGGTTAACAAACATCTCCCTTCCAGCAGCTGGAGCCAGGGGAGGAACTTGATTTACCCCAACAGCTGCTCCTCCAATCTCTCCGCCTGCGTTTATCCTTGTTTTCATCTTTCTGATATCTCAAGAGTTGATGTTAGATATGCTCTTAACACCAAGAAATCAGAAATTAGAGAAGGCACGATAAGGTCAGAAGAAGAGAATTTTTCCTATGTATCATGTAGTCTCTAATTCATGATAGTGGTGCACTTCACTACCATGACTTATAAACTACTCGATATGGTTGATGAGAACTTATTATCCACGAAATTTAAGCTAATGCTCTGATACAAACTTTTTCACGATCAGGGTCTAGACCCCAGATGAGACCAGCATCGTAGACCTCTTAGAAGTCGCAGACAAGCCTACATACGTCATCACTACTTCATGTAGGTTAATTTTTGAGAAAAATTTGAACTTTTTGTTACGTTACATTCATATAAGACATTTTACTTAAACTCATAAACGTTCACAATCAACCATCTAATATTAAGATCATCAAATGAAAGAAATAGTTCAATACTGCATTAAGTGTATACTTGCCAAAATGGCACCAATACAATGTATGAAATAAAATGATAAAGAAATGCTAGTGAAACATACTCCACTAACTCTAACCTATATCAAAGCTAGAATAGGCGAGCATCCAAGAAAGCATGAGGGCCTACCAAGTCCGGATGATATTCCATGTCTGGATAGCTGCAGTGTCATCTCGTAAGCTCTAGCGTCCACCTGCACCTGCACCTAAAAGTATAGAGTTCTATGGGATTAGTACACACTTGTACTAAGTATGGCTATATGAAAGTACACACCAAGGACATTCATGTTTAAGAAGAGCTCTTTCCTATTGATCTGAAATATGGAAAGTCAAGTCAGTTGACTTGCCAATTTCGGATTAGGAAAGTCATGCCATGAAAGTAACATACATCATCATACTAATAATTTTGCAAATAGCACATAACATATTACACATATCATATCACAGAGTTCATATAATTATTTCATATGCCACGAGACTTTGGAATCATGGACTTGACATTATGACTTCCAAAAATGAGGGCTCAAAATATGGGACCTTAACTAGGGATCCTTCTTTAACAACACATAGTCTTCTTCATTCATTCATATGTACCTCATTTTCATTCTTTCATATACTAGTGCAGCCAAAAGTCATAGCTAGGATGTAGTTTAAGACTCTCATCGGGATCGCTGTGCAATAATCAAGACTAACCTAGTGTTATTACTTAAGTCTAGCTCAACTCTTGATTATCGTATCCTAACACATTTGGTATCGTTCATTTAATTATGTGTATTCGTTGAGGCTGAACACATTATTTCTTTGGGAACTTTGACCTTAACAGACATAGATCATGTGAGTATAATGAAATCCAGTGTGTAATCCCCACACCGAAAATGGGTGGAATCACTAGCCAAAATGAACCGAAACATGTTAGCATATATAGGGAGTTGAACCCTGCTAGATCCCTATGTTGGCAGTATAGATTCAAATACTAGGAGATATAAGGAAACCCATACACGTCATGCCAGACAATCTCATCTCATGAGGGTTACATGAACCTCCGCCCTTCCTAGAGGAAGGCATCACCGCTCATAGCTCGCCTATCGGTGCTCAGTATAAAATTCCATTACATTCAACTCATACATCGTGGTAGCTGGCTTCTAGCATGAGGACATCAAAGCTCATTAGATTATTTCTCATCTCATCTTTAGTATTAAGTATTCATTAACTTCAATACTTTCATTAGAGTGTTCATAGAGACTGGTCTCTTCATTAGCTATACACTCTCAGAGGTGAGTACGTTTTGGTCACATTTACATAGGCTCATTTGAGATTTCTCTAATCTTTCACATTAGCCTCTTATCATATTGTCACCTCATTCATTAACTTTAGCACATTTTCTCTTTTCATAATTACTCACCCCTTCACGTGAATGTTCATTTCATCATATGCCAATGTACTTGGCCAATTAGTGTGTTTCACACTCTTACTTAACTCTTCTAGGGTTACATCATTTTATCACATACATCTTAGTCTCACTTGCTTTTAAATGTAAGCTAGACTTATGAGTCCACACATACAAGCAATGAGGCTTCATTAGTAGTTTGTCTAAGGGATTGATGTTTACCCAAGATTATGTGGTACAAGACTTATGCATCTTGTAAATATGCCATAGTATCGATTTCGATCTTTAGTGGAAGTATTTATTAAATATTTGTTTATGTATGACTTATGTGCCAACACGGAATTGGGCAAGGGAACCCGATTTCAAATCCCTTGAACTACACTTAATCTTATTTAAAACATAATGATTGCATTTTTCAGATTTGGGAGACCCTAGTTGGATTCCCATCAACCCCATCGTATTTCTTTCTTGTTCTCCACTCCTTTTTCGTTTTAAGGTAAGGAGGTTGTGGGTTCAATACCCCACAAGTTCATTATTTTTCCTTTAATTTATCTCTTAACTTTAGTCACCTATCCAAGAGGTTGTGGGTTCAATCCCCACACTCCACATTTATTTTCTCCTTTATTTCCCTGTTAACTCTCTCATCCATTCAACAGGTTGTAGGTTCATTCCCCACTCTCCACAATTTATTTTCTCCTTTATGTTTCTCCTAACTCTCTCATCCATTCAAGAGTTTGTGGGTTCAATCCCCACTCTCTACATTTTATTTTCTCCTTTATTTTTCTCCTAACTCTCTCATCTCTTCAAGAGGTTGTGGGTTCAATCCCCACTCTCCACATTTTATTTTCTCATTTATTTTTCCCTTAACTCTCTCATCCATTCAAGAGGTTGTGGGTTCAATCCCCACTCTCCACATTTTATTTTCTCATTTATTTTTCCCTTAACTCTCTCATCCATTCAAGTGGTTGTGGGTTCAATCCCCACTCTCCACCTTTTATTTTCTCATTTATTTTTCCCTTAACTCTCTCATCCATTCAAGTGGTTGTGGGTTCAATCCCCACTCTCCACCTTTTATTTTCTCATTTATTTTTCCCTTAACTCTCTCATCCATTCAAGTGGTTGTGGGTTCAATCCCCACTCTCCACCTTTTATTTTCTCATTTATTTTTCCCTTAACTCTCTCATCCATTCAAGTGGTTGTGGGTTCAATCCCCACTCTCCACCTTTTATTTTCTCATTTATTTTTCCCTTAACTCTCTCATCCATTCAAGTGGTTGTGGGTTCAATCCCCACTCTCCACCTTTTATTTTCTCATTTATTTTTCCCTTAACTCTCTCATCCATTCAAGTGGTTGTGGGTTCAATCCCCACTCTCCACCTTTTATTTTCTCATTTATTTTTCCCTTAACTCTCTCATCCATTCAAGTGGTTGTGGGTTCAATCCCCACTCTCCACCTTTTATTTTCTCATTTATTTTTCCCTTAACTCTCTCATCCATTCAAGTGGTTGTGGGTTCAATCCCCACTCTCCACCTTTTATTTTCTCATTTATTTTTCCCTTAACTCTCTCATCCATTCAAGTGGTTGTGGGTTCAATCCCCACTCTCCACCTTTTATTTTCTCATTTATTTTTCCCTTAACTCTCTCATCCATTCAAGTGGTTGTGGGTTCAATCCCCACTCTCCACCTTTTATTTTCTCATTTATTTTTCCCTTAACTCTCTCATCCATTCAAGTGGTTGTGGGTTCAATCCCCACTCTCCACCTTTTATTTTCTCATTTATTTTTCCCTTAACTCTCTCATCCATTCAAGTGGTTGTGGGTTCAATCCCCACTCTCCACCTTTTATTTTCTCATTTATTTTTCCCTTAACTCTCTCATCCATTCAAGTGGTTGTGGGTTCAATCCCCACTCTCCACCTTTTATTTTCTCATTTATTTTTCCCTTAACTCTCTCATCCATTCAAGTGGTTGTGGGTTCAATCCCCACTCTCCACCTTTTATTTTCTCATTTATTTTTCCCTTAACTCTCTCATCCATTCAAGTGGTTGTGGGTTCAATCCCCACTCTCCACCTTTTATTTTCTCATTTATTTTTCCCTTAACTCTCTCATCCATTCAAGTGGTTGTGGGTTCAATCCCCACTCTCCACCTTTTATTTTCTCATTTATTTTTCCCTTAACTCTCTCATCCATTCAAGTGGTTGTGGGTTCAATCCCCACTCTCCACCTTTTATTTTCTCATTTATTTTTCCCTTAACTCTCTCATCCATTCAAGTGGTTGTGGGTTCAATCCCCACTCTCCACCTTTTATTTTCTCATTTATTTTTCCCTTAACTCTCTCATCCATTCAAGTGGTTGTGGGTTCAATCCCCACTCTCCACCTTTTATTTTCTCATTTATTTTTCCCTTAACTCTCTCATCCATTCAAGTGGTTGTGGGTTCAATCCCCACTCTCCACCTTTTATTTTCTCATTTATTTTTCCCTTAACTCTCTCATCCATTCAAGTGGTTGTGGGTTCAATCCCCACTCTCCACCTTTTATTTTCTCATTTATTTTTCCCTTAACTCTCTCATCCATTCAAGTGGTTGTGGGTTCAATCCCCACTCTCCACCTTTTATTTTCTCATTTATTTTTCCCTTAACTCTCTCATCCATTCAAGTGGTTGTGGGTTCAATCCCCACTCTCCACCTTTTATTTTCTCATTTATTTTTCCCTTAACTCTCTCATCCATTCAAGTGGTTGTGGGTTCAATCCCCACTCTCCACCTTTTATTTTCTCATTTATTTTTCCCTTAACTCTCTCATCCATTCAAGAGGTTGTGGGTTCAATCCCCACTCTCCACATTTTATTTTCTCTTTTATTTTTATCCTAACTCTCTCATCCATTAAAGAAGTTGTGGGTTCAATCCCCACTAACCACATCTATTTTTTCTTTCATTTTTCTAATGGAATTTTACGTAATTTTCATTTGGTGTGGTAATGGTTTCAATCCCCAATAACCTCACATAAAAATTTTGTTTAAAAGCATAGCTAATTTTCCTAATCCTTGACCAAGACTCCAAATTTTCAGCAAGCTTGAAATTTTTTCTCTTCCAATCCATTTTCCTCTAAATCTTTTGTTGATTTTTTTGTAGCTTTCATGTAATGATGTCTTGGGTTAAATCCTTAGTGATCTCACTTATTTTACATTCATTTTTCATTGTATTTTTTACTACTTTGTTTATCCGAACCCAACCTACCAAATGCTGGAAATTTGATCACTATTTTCAGCTTTTTTTATGATCATTCATATGTTAATTCTTAAGGTATTTCGTGGATCATTTGGTGCATCTTTAAGTGTAATGTTTTTATGATTATGTTCAGCCATGAATTACCATTAAATCCAGCAACATAACACCACCTTTACACCTCATGATTTACCCAAACATTTGCACATAAAATTCAACCATAAAAACATATCATTTTTGAGGCATAAAACTGAAAATCATGTCACGGCATACACATACTTTTTTCACGAAATTTTGGCAAACATATTTCATCGTTCATACAATTCCGAACACATAATCATGAACACTTTATCAAGAAAATCGCACTTCATACCTAATCTGCCAGCAAACATACAAACCTATGATCACTGATAGGAGCTAGTGACAGGGAACATATAATGGGGAACAATCCCAGTTTCGGAATAGAATTATCTGAGTTTTAAGGATCTCTTGGGAAAGAGACCAAGAGTAAGAAAATGCATACCTGATTTTAACGTTGTTCAACACTTTAACTTGGTTCCCAAAACATCGCCAAATTCACGTCCAATCCCGAAACTCACACCTTACTAGGCTAGCGTATTATGATTTGCTTAACGTTTTCGTATTGCTTTGTCGTTTGTGTTTTACGTGCAACTTCTTCAAGTGTGAAGAACTTTTTTTTTTCTAATTTTTTTCTCACGTTTGGTAGCTTGAAAGAAAATGTGAAATGAGAGCTAGATTGATGTGAAGGAGAGAGAGATAAACATGAAAGAGGTGAGTGGCTTAGGATTAGGTGAAGTAGTTCAGACTTAGTAAACTAGGAATCTTTCAAATTTTGAAAGTATGCATTAATAAGTTTAGTGATATGACCATAATTCCCTTAAAGTCAGATTATAAACCTCAATTTAATCCAATTAAAAGTTGCTTTCGTCGAGGTTCGAACCCGTGACGTCCCCATCGCAAAAACAGGTTCTCAAATCAGAATTTAAATATTAATTAATAAAATTAATTCATAAATATAAATAATTAAGTTAAATCTTTGCTCCCACCTAGGTTTGAACCCGGGTGGAGCAAGATTTTGCTCAATGGGCAATTTCGGTCCTTTCTACCCAAAATGCTCCTCCACCTTATTAATTAAATAATTAATTACATATTAAGGGTAATCATGATACTACCCTTAGCCTGAAAAAAGACCATTTTACCCTTAGACCCTCCGAAGTTAACATTCTCCTGATTAAGTCCAGTAAAGACTCATCCGAGCAAATCTTTATATTCGGGAGCCCTACATGGATGGACCCAACCTTTCCTAGATCATGTATCTCCCCAACTTAGTTGGCTTGGATGTCGCAAGTGTTCAGAGGTCTCGTTCTACATGCATCAATCCGTGTGAAACCGGTCTAATCTAGGAATTCAAGATACGTTAGACATTACTTAGCATAGTCATTTTTACGGTAGTTATAGTCAGTTTAAGAATCTCCCTCAGGTAAATTGTATTTTTATACACAATAGTATTGTATTTTCATAATACATCAGTATAGTATTTTATATATATCTAAGATTTTATTGTGTACTTGTATATATATATACTGAGAGGTTTAGCATGTTTTCAGTCAGCATTTATTTATATTGCATATATGTTAACTGTGTATGCTGAATAAGACTTGGTAGATCATGAGTTAAATAAAGCCAAGATAAGTATTCATTCTTACTCCCTTTCACACCTATGTATTGTTTAGCTTTCCAACCGCATACTCGTACATTCAATGTACTGATGTCAGTTGGCCTACATTTGTTTATGATGCAAATGCAAGGAACCACGATCACCACACGACGTTTTCTTGATCCAGATTGAGCTCCAGAGTCAGTGGTGAGCCTCCTTATATTCCGGAAGACATCCATTTCTTTTCTGTTTAGTATTTTTGTTTTAGAATGTTGTGGGGTCTGTCCCAAAATCCCTCTTCATTCAGTTTAAAGGCTTCGTGACAATAGTATTTCAGTTTAGAGTTTATCGTTGCATGTTGAGACTTGAATGCCTTCGTGGCCAAATATTATAAGAAGTACTTTCCTTTAAACCTGTCTAATTTTTTGTTTTAGTTGAGTTTAGTATTCCGCCGAGTTAAGTAAGCCTGGCCAATGGTCCGCCTGAGTTCTATCAATGGTCTTCGAGTGCCTGTTCCTCCAAGGGTGTAGGCTCAAGGAATGACAATTAACAATTAGATTAAGCGACTTTATAGGTCTATGCGTGTAACAATTATAGAAAGACTTCTATTTAGAAGGGGAAGAGGTTAATATAAGAATCTGTGAAAGAAAACAAATAAGGGATATTAGTTACTACACATGGAGAATTCAGTAGCCATGCGATTAGCGTTTCCCCAGTATTATAGTAAAGTGAATACACACTTGTTTAGAGATGACAATATAGGTGCATAGCCTTAAAGTATCAGTTTCAGACCTAAGGGGGAGATGATAAGATGAGCAACCAAGTAAAGTGTTATGAATCAGAAAGTGATATGTTCCATTAGAATTATAGTGATATATCAATCCATTCGTACACTGGCATATTCCTCAATTTTTTTAGTTATAACACACTGTTAATGTCTTGAATATCAACATTATTTCCATGACATATAATCATACACTTTACACAGATTAATATCTATGTAAAATTCTAATAATAAGCCATTGAGACTTTAGCCAATTGATCTAAATCTTACTTTCTAAAATTATAAATATAGGTCTCATGATATAAATCTATTTATATAGGCATTCATTACTAATTATATGCTCAGTCTCACAAATTTATGATTTACCTTCAATGGATAACGAAAGAATGTAAGGTCATGCATATTCTTATATAAAATTTCTTAAATGAATTGTGCTTAGGATATTTCACCCTAAGATCTTTCAATGATAATTTTTCAATTGTGATAGTGATAGAGATGATGGGTTGTATTCCTAAAGAGCATGGTGGCAAGTGTTGGGAAACTAGAAATCCATCACTTGTATCAATTAATGCATTGTATTCCTATTAGTATTTCAAAACAAAGATATATATGTTTCATGTCAAATAGCTCCATATAGAGTCTGCTCGTGTTCAAATCTGTATCATTTATGAACCTTGTCAAATAAATCAAAATCTTAAAATTTATGAGTGCTTTATGTTCAGATGTATTACAAGAATCGTGCCCGTAATTTTTTGTAATGACATTGTCATTTTCGTTTTATGCCTCCTGTAATGAGTAATATTTTGAGGCACTTTTTCTTTTTGAGGCTACTCATACACGCCAGCTACAGTGGTATGATGTTCTTCAGATAGTGTTAGAGATGGTACCAATGCTAGAGTTAGGGAGCTTGATGTAGTGGTCATGGTGTGTTTTATACTAGTGTGGTGCGTACATTTCTATGTTATACCGGGTACATCCGAGATAGAGACCTCAGATGTAGTGATCGTAAGTAACGTCCTAGTCTTTCATCATTCTGTTATAGTATTATTTGATCCAGGTCCGACATATTCTTATATGTCTACTCATTTCTCTGCAAGTATTGACCATGTGTGTATTTCCATTATTATGCCTATTAGTATCTCTATCCCGGTAGGTGATTCTTTAATGGTGATCCGATGTACTAGGGGTATGTAGTGATATTTTCTAATAGTGAAACTCGTGCAGACCTATTTTTACTTGATACACTTAATTTTGATGTGATATTGGGTATGGATTGGTTATATCCTTAACATGCGATCTTAGATCATTACGATCAACATAACTCAATTAGTGTGGAAGGGTACTCTGAGTTCATATTCGAAGGGAGTGATATCTTCTCTTGATACTTGTCATATGATGAAGAAGGAATGTTTATATTAGTTGGCCCATATTCATGATCAAACAAAGTATCTATCTCTTTTAAAGACCACGGGAGTGGTGAGAGAGTTCATAGATGTGTTTTCTATCGACTGGCTAAGCATTCATCCACACACCGACATTGATTTTCTTATTGACTTGGTGCTGGCCACTAAGCCCGCTTCCACTCATTCTTATTGGATGGCTTCGAAAGAGTTGAACGGATTGAAAGAAAGATAGGAAGACTTGTTGTTGAAAGTATTTATTCTACCTAGTGTTTTACCATGAGTTGGAATGGTCTTATTTGTGAAGAAGAAAAATGGTACTATAATGATTTGTATATACTACAGGTAGTTGAACAAGACTACAACTAAAAATAATTATACTCTTCCTCAAAATGATGATTTTTTTGATTAGATTAAGGGTTCGCCGGTGTTCTCCAAGATTGACTTGAGGTAGGGTTACCATAATCTGAGTGTTACATTTAGAGAGCATACCCCAAACGCTACCGGTGTCATCGTCCTCTCGTAGGACTAAGACAAGACCTTAGCATTCGTCATGACATGTCATCACTTAAAGATGCAGAAATTAGATACTTTAAATACTATGTGAAGTATACTTAGACTTCATACATAACATTCATGAAAGCATAAGTACGACCTTCTAAAAACATTCTCATATTAAAAACCATCTAAAGAGTACGAATCTGGACTTAGCCTATAAAAGTCAATATGCCATATAGGCCTTTATACAAAAGAAGCCAAAAACATAATGGAAATATGAGTACTATTAAAATCTACTAAAGTCTTCACAAGCGTGAATATGAAAATATAAATCACCGAACATGAGGACCTACCAAAACTTAGAGAAAGAGTTCCAAGCATCTTCAATCGAACTTCTTAATCTTCAATGGTCGGACCCTACATTTGTAGTAATATAAAGTAATGGGGTTAGTACGCCACATGTACTAACTATGGGTATATGCACATAACATCTAAGGAGATGCATAAAACGGATCATTTCTTATAAAGCATGCTAAGTCATTTGAAAATCTTCAATACACATACCATAGAACATATACAAGTTAAGCATTCCATCAACAGAAAACATGATCATAATTAAAGACATGTTATCATAGAGTCATGTTAACATTTCATGTTCAATAGATCATCTAAACATAACATAGAAAATACTTACCAATGATCACATCCCCAACCTACAAGTGCAATGGTCATGTGAAGCCCCCATAACCCCACACAACCAAGTCGATAATATAGGAGACCATAAGTAGATTATTTCTTCATATAACTTGTAATATAAGTAGTCATCACCTCATAAAGCAATATAGATCAATAAAAAGTTCGTCAACGTAACCAACTTCATATAAGAGTAACAACATTTATCATATGCATCATACCTTTCATGTTAACAAACTACATAAGAACAATCTCGTAGGACTTCCTTTAGAGTCAACTTGTGCAATGTCTAGGTAGAGTCCCATAACCCTACCTATACTAAGTAGACCCTTCAAATCACCCTATTCAACATCCATTTACTTGTCGTTCATTTTACTTAAGGGAATATTCCCCTTTAATAACATTAGACAATGTAAGTTAAACATGGAATCTGGTGTCATAGAACCCCACACCGAAAGAAGGTGGTCTACCGGCCAAAGTAGAAGCAAACATGACATAGCTTTCTAGGTGTATCCACAAATTAGTATCCTACAGGAGATGCATTAGAGACTTATAGTTCTACATTACATGGAAGCCCCTATCTCATGAGAGCCATTGTGAACCTACCTTCCGACTAGGTAAAGGACGCCTCTCATATATAGTCCATTGGTGCTAAGCTTAAGTCCCTTTTTGATTAATCTTTAAGTCATAATTTATTCATAAATCTTATCATAAGTAATAAGAGATTAAATCCTTGTATAAACATGATCATGAGCTCTTTAAGATTAGATGAGAATTTCCTTTCATCGTAACCCTTCGTTTGTGATATTAACATATCATAAATCATCTTGTATAAATTATACAAGAGAATATCAGAAATTTGCATTATCATATTGTTATCATAATCTCACGATAATCATATTCACAGCTCAAAATATATACATATCATCATATACATACATCATTAACATAGTAACATCATTTATAGGCTAACATAAACATTGTTGAGTAATCACGACTTTAGAAGACTTACCTCTTGCTTCCGAGATCCTTAGTCAAGAACATATGTTCAAATTACAATAATCATATCAACAACATAGTGAAATACTCTATATCATAGCCAATACTAACTCTGGAGCTCATAAACAAGACTATTCGTAAAGTAGAATAAGGAAAAAGGGTCATTAAAGCGTTCATTCTAGCCATAGTCTGAATCCCAACAATTACGTGTTATCAACTAGTAGTATAACCCATTCGAATTAATAAATCGAGAGAGAAATCATGCATCACACGAGATTCAAACATTATTAATCAAATACTCAACAATTCGTGTGAAATCAACCATACAAAACAATTGTTTTTTATTGATAGTCATAAATTTAGAGTTTGGAAGAAAATCTATTTTATAGGGTAAAAAACCTAGAATTTGAATTTCTTGAAAACTTTCCTTGAGAGGAACTTTTGGAGAAAGGAATACAAGGAGTGAAAAAGTCATACCTTATTGAAGAATAATCCACAAATTTAGGAAGAAAATCTTGAAGTCTTCATCTTCTTCCTTAAGCTCTTCTTATTCTTCAATGGAGTTTCGAAAAGAGAGTGTTTCTTGAGAGATGAGAGAATTTTCGTTTGAATCAGATTTAGGGTGTAATAAGTGGTATAAAACTTATCTATAATAAATATATAGTCGTCCTATGAATTATCCAATAGACCCTCTACTTAAATGACTCTTTTTATGAAGTTACATTAATATAAATACGACTTAAAAGAATCTGGGAAGTGGCTGCGCGTCGCGGGGCCAATATGCGTTATTTTTTAAAAAATTTGGGTAGAGGCAGTGAGGCGCGTGATATCCTTGCGTCGCGAGGCTGCCTCTCAATTCTTGAGGCAGTAGCCTGCGTGTAGACTGTGCGACGCACACCTCATGCTCCAATCTTGTTCGCGAAGGCTGCTTTGGAAGCCTACCTACCCATGTTGGGGTCCTCCCCGAGGAACCTTCGTGTGGTCTTTGGTGTATCGTTACCGCATTTTTGGTCACTTTGTACCACATTCTACCTATAAAGTCTTTTTACAAGTTTTGGACTTCATATGACACTTTGAAACCTTCACCAAACATAGGTACATCAACTAGTTCAAGTTAGCTAGTTTTCGGATGTCAAGGTCTTGGATCTAACCTTTTATAAATGAGTGTATTACATTAATATAGGTCTGGAAATATCATTCATAATATTATTCAATTGATTAAGCTCTAGTCTAAGCCATGGCATTTCCAGAGTGTTACACTAAGAGTTCTAAATGTTTATATCCCAATAAATGCTTTTATGACTCGTTAGGGGCATTATGAGTTTGTGGTCATGTCCTTTGGGTTGACTAGTGACGAGACTGCTTTTATGGAGTTGAATAGCCGGATATTTACCTTATTTAGAATTCTTTGTGATTGTATTTACTCGTGATATCTTAGTTTATTCCAAGAATGAAGTTGATCATGTTCTTCACATGAGGATTTTAGTTTCGAGACTTAGAGAGGAGAAGTTATACACAGTATTCTCCTAGTGTATGTTTTGGCTTGAGTATGTTTCTTTCTTGGATCATGTATTGACAAAGGAAGGTATTATGGTTGACCAAGCCAAGGTTGGGACAATTCATGACTGGGTGAGACCTAGTTCCCCTATCAAGATTTGAAGTTCATTGGATGGGCAGGCTATTATTGTCAGCTTGTCTATATTTTATCTAACATATTAGCTCCATTTGTGGGATTTATGCAGTTTTGATTATTGACAAAGAAAGAAGAAACACGTTAGTCAACACGGTTCAAAGGTACACGGTCACGAGCTGTTGAATTCGAGAAAGCTTCTAAAATGAATAAAGACAAGAGTGCAGAAATAAATGAATGAATAATGTTAATTTCGTGAGAAACCCCAAAAAAATAAAAATATGATGAATTGAATAGAAAGAATCAATGAGTTTGAGTTGAAGAAGGAGTCTAAAGAGGAAAGTAGTTTTAATTGAAGAAGGAGTATCACTTAAAGTAGAACTCCTAATGTTACTGTTGAATTGAAGTGTTGGAGTTCGACTGCAATATAAAAAAATCAATGAATGTAATTCGAAGAAGACGTCCAAAGAAGGTAGGAGTTTGATTTGAAGAAGGAGTTTTACTTGAAGTAAAACTCTAAGTCAAGAGAGTTCAAGTCAATAAGGAGTTTGAAATGAACAATAACTCTATGATAAATTGTTCTTAAATAGAAGTGAAGTTGTTCAGAATATGTGTGCACTTAAAGAGCAAAAAAAAGCGATTGAGAAATTCACTTCGCAAGTGCTACCAGCGAACTGAAGGAACACATCGAAGAACCTGATCCTTTACAGAGTTTATGTATTAGGAGTTTTTCGTTGTAAATGAGTCTTGATGTAATCTTAGCTGAGTGAGTTATAAACTAAACTAGGAGTGTTGTCTTAGGGTTGTGATAGCTCGAAGAGTTGGAAACACATACCTTAGGAGGTTTATTTTGAAGGTTAGGAATTAGAGTTAGTTCATAGGATTACAAGAGTTGTAATTCAAATCCATAACTTGAAGTTAAGGTAGGTTTCAAAGTTTGTAATCTATCTTTTGTGGAGGCTCGTAGTTTATTAGTTAAGTTGGAGTTAAATCCTATAAGGGTACAAGTCGTGGTTTTTACACCTTTTGAGTTGGGTGTTTCCACGTAAAAATAGTGTGGTTTTACTTACTGTCTTTACTGCTTTGTTGGAGCACGTTAGGCAACCTGTTTAAGACTTAGGTGAAAAGTTAAAATCAGTAAATTTTTAGGTCGTGTAGAATATCACCATTGACTAAGTAGACTCAGTAGACTAGTATTTCTTTGAACTGATAAGTGTGAGGCAAACTTTTAAAAACTGAATGTGTTATTAACCTCAACACCTATCTTAGTATTACCCGAATAAGGTTTGTTATTTTGTGATATTATGTGATGCTTTGGTGTTGGTCTAGGTGGTGTATTGATGCAAAAAGGGAGACTCATAACATATGCTTCTCAACAACTAAATGTGAATAAGAAGAACTCCCACACTAAAGAATTGACCTTAAAACCTAAGCACATTTAAATAACACCTGACATGAACTTATACACAAATGAAGAATTATTCAGGTCTTAGCTTAGAATTTATTGGAGTGTTACAATATCCCTCCCTCCCCCTGGAATTTAAGAATGAAACGGAAAAGATTTACTCCTACTATCTTTCTTACGGAAGAAATTTTCTACTAACGTAGCCCGAACTAAATCGTACTAAGATTATTGAAATCAGCCTAGATCTCAAATAAGATTTGAAGCTTATAGGTCATGGGAATGGCTTTCTATAAATCACAATAGAAATAGGGTTATAACCTCAAACGTTCTCAACAAAAATTCTCCTAAACATCTGAAAAAGAATGTCACGGCTTGACTCGCCGAGTCATCATAGAACCTACTAAAATAACTTGACCAATACAAAGAATAAGATGTAGTGAGTATCAGGGTAAAACTAAACAAAAATCAATGCTAATATAAGAAAAGAAAGAATTAGAAAGCAACCCAAAGCTCTATCAAACAGATACCTTCGCATAATTTGAAAGTCACGAATATAGAGATGCCTAAAAAAATAAATGCATGTCCGCAAAGTGGAACATGACAAACCGTATTAAAGTCAAAAGCTAATCTAACACATGTACAGAAGAAGACAGGTTGATCGAGGACGCCAAGTTCTCACCATTGTATATGATATTCCAAAATTGCAAAGGATTGCATAAACGATCATTGCTATTAGCCGGTACTAAGCCCTACAACACGAGAAAATTTATAGTGCAGCATAAGTACCAAAACAAAGGTACTCAATAGGCAACATAGGGCGACCGAGCAAGAAAGGTAAAGATTATAACATCCATTAAATTTCTAAGTTAAGACTCAAATCATTATTCATTGGTCAATAAGATTAAACCGAGTGATTCCTAAACTTTATTAAGTGTTAAGATAAATTCTTTAGTGTGGTGATGATTTTGCATAGGAATCAAGGTCTGTAGAATCCCCTGGCACAAAGTTGATTTGAAAGCTTTCATAACGATTGAATTTCAATATTAGATATTACGTGGGTAAACTTCAAACAATAATATCTCTAAGAACATATAGAATTAGGTGGCCCATGACCTATCAAACTACAGATCTTTGAGTCCTGTTTACAACAATGCCATGTTTTCTTAATCTCGAGCTTGGAGGAAGAAGTTATACCCCTTTAAGTGAAGTATCTCTATTTAAAACATCTAATTCGTTTTGTCACGACCCAAAACCGGGCCGCAACTGGCACCCACACTTACCCTCCTATGTGAGCGAACCATCAATCTAAACCTTAACATTTCAATTTAATATCAACAGAAAGTAATGCGGAAGACTTAAACTCATTAATAAAAACCCAATTCAATAACATCTAAAATTCAACATCTATTATTCCCCAAAATCTGGAAGTCATCACCTCAAGAACATCTATGATCAAATTACTAAACTAAGAGTATTCTAAGAAACTAAAATAAACAAAAGCTAGTCCATACCGGAACTTCAAGGCATCAAGACATGAGGAAGAAGATCCAGTCCAAGCTAGAAGCATTAGCTCACCCTGAAATCCGGTGTAATGAAGACTGGCTAGAGTTGCGGTTGAGTTGAAGACGACGGTATGTTTGCTGCATTCCACAAATAACAAAGAAAACAAATACAAGTAGGGGTCAGTACAAAA
>NC_028646.1:60185665-60189466 GCF_001406875.1 Solanum pennellii
CCACCAAATTCTATCACACATGCACGAAGCATATCCTCCAATACCTGACTCGTTCGCTCAGACTGTCCATCGGTCTGTGGGTGAAATGCAGTACTAAGTTCCAACCTAGTACCTAATTCCGCATGCAATGTTCTCCAAAACTTAGAAGTAAACTGCGTACCTCTATCTGATATGATGGAGAGTGGAACTCCATGCAACCGAACAATTTCTGAGATGTAAAGTTTGGCTAACTTCTCTGCATTGTAAGTCACCTTGACCGGAATGAAATGAGCAGACTTAGTTAACCTATCAACAATTACCCAAATAGAGTCATACTTACCCATTGTCTTTGGAAGACCAACCACGAAATCCATTGCAATTCTCTCCCATTTCCATTCAGGAATGGGCATTCTCTGAAGTGTTCCTCCGGGCCTCTGGTGTTCATACTTTACTTGTTGACAATTTGGACATTTGGCAACAAAATCAACAATGTCGCGCTTCATTCTACTCCACCAAAAGTGTTGCTTTAGGTCACGGTACATCTTGGTTGCACCAGGATGTATAGAATATCCGGAACTATGAGCCTCTGTAAGAATAGTGTGGATCAAATCATCAACACGGGGCACACATACCCTTCCCTTAATTCTCAAAACACCTTCCTCATCCATTATTGCTTCTTTAGCCTCTCCTCGCAACACCATATCCCGAATTCGGCTTAGTTTCTCATCATCAAACTGTTTCCCCTTGATCTTGTCAAGGAAGGAAGATCTTGCCTCCACACAAGCTAAAAATCCTCCCTTCTCATTTACTTCTAATCTCATAAGGTCGTTAGCCAGAATCTGAACTTCTCTAGCCAATGGGCGTCTAGAAGCTTGCAAGTGAGCTAGACTTCCCATGCTTCCCGCCTTTCTACTTAAAGCATCCGCTACAACATTCGCCTTCCCCGGATGATACAAAATAGTGATATCGTAGTCCTTCAGTAGTTCCATCCATCTCCTCTGTCTCAAGTTCAAATCTTTCTGAGTAAAGACATACTGTAGGCTACGATGATCCGTATAGACTTCACACTTAACCCCATATAGATAGTGTCTCCATTGCTTTAATGCAAACACTACCGCAGCCAACTCCAAATCGTGGGTCGGATAATTACGTTCATGCACCTTTAATTGCCTCGAAGCATACGCAATTACGTTCTTCTCTTGCATTAGCACTGCACCCAAACCAGAATAGGATGCATCACAATACACAATGAAGTTCTTACCCTCTACTGGCAAGGTAAGGATAGGTGCGGTAGTCAACAGGGTCTTGAGTTTCTGAAAGCTTTCCTCACATTCATCCGACCATACAAATGGAACATTCTGCTTAGTCAAGTTCGTCAATTTGGAAGCAATAGAAGAGAATCCCTTGACAAATCGACGGTAGTAACTGGCTAAACCAACAAAGCTTCTTATTTCTGACACATTAGTAGGTCTTACCCAATTCTTCACTACTTCGATCTTAGAAGGATCCACCATCACTCCATCCTTAGAAACCACGTGCCCCAAGAAGGACACTGAATCTAGCCAAAACTCACACTTGGAGAATTTGGCATAAAGCTTTTTCTCCCTCAACATTTCCAACACAATTCTCAAATGCTCCTCATGTTCCTTCTTACTCTTGGAGTATATCAGTATATCATCAATAAATACGATCACAAAGAGATCCAGATATGGCTTAAAAATCCCGTTCATCAAGCTCATGAAAGCAGCAGGGGCATTCGTTAGTCCAAAGGACATTACCAAGAATTCATAATGCCCATACCTAGTTCGAAAAGCAGTCTTTGGCACATCTGCTGCCCGTATTTTCAATTGATGATAACCAGACCTCAAGTCAATCTTAGAGAAGACACAAGCACCTTGTAACTGATCGAACAAATCATCAATGCGAGGAAGAGGATACCTGTTCTTAACAGTTACTTTATTTAGTTGCCGGTAATCTATGCACATCCGAAGACTCCCATCTTTCTTCTTCACAAACAAAACAGGAGCACCCCAAGGGGATGCACTTGGTCTAATAAAGCCTTTCCCTAACAATTCTTGAAGTTGGGCTTTTAACTCCCTTAACTCTGCTGGAGCCATTCTATAAGGGGGTATGGAAATGGGACGAGTACCGGGCTCCAAATCAATGCAAAAGTCAATATCTCTATCCGGGGGCATACCAGGAAGGTCTGCAGGGAACACATCCAGAAACTCACGAACTACCGAAACCGACTCAATCGAAGGTACTTGGGTAGTATCATCCCTGAGGTGTGCCAAGAACGCTAAACACCCTTTACTAACCATTTTCTTAGCACGAAGAAAGGAGATGATACGAACTGGAGTGGAAGTGTAGTCACCCTCCCACACTAACGGATCTGTCCCAGGCTTGGCCAACGTTACAGTTTTGGCATTACAATCTAAGATTGCAAAATTTGGAGAAAGCCAAGTCATACCCAGAATTACATCGAAATCAACCATTTCTAAGATAACCAAGTCTACACGAGTATTGCTACCCATAAAAGTCACCAGACAAGACCTATATACCTTTTCGACTATCACAGACTCACCCACCGGAGTAGAAACACGAATAGGCATGTCAAGCAATTCACAATGTAAATTAAGACCAGTAGCAAATGAGGAAGATACATATGAAAATGTGGAGCCAGGATCAAATAATACAGAAGCCATGCAATCACAAACCAAAAGATTACCTGTGATAACAGCATCTGATGTCTCCGCTTCAGACCGCCCAGGGAAAGCGTAACAATGGGCCCTATCACCTGTCTGCCCGTTGCCCCTACCATGTGGTGTTGTAGTAGCTCCAGTTTGTCCGTCACCCCTGCCGTTTTGGTGACCACCATTACCTCGGCCACCACGTCCTCCAGAATAACGGCCTCTACCATGACCACCTCTACCTCTAGCTATCGGGGGTCTATAACTCTGTTTTGGACAATTCCTCCTAATATGTCCAGTCTCCCCACATCCATAACATTCTCTGGGGTCTAGCATAGGTCTCTGTGAGAATGACGAGGTCTGGGAATAACCTCCAACCTCAGAGAAATGTTGACCGGTCTGAGGTGGACCCCCAACTACAGTCTGTAGTGAAGACTGAATTGGTCGGACTGAGTAACCTCCTAAACCCTGTCCTCTAGAGTAAGAACCATTAAACTCACCTCCCTTTCGAAACCTTTTAGATGTCGATGCCATGGTGAAGTCGTCTGGCTTCACTCCCTCCACCTCTATCACGAAGTCTACCACTTCTTGGAAGGATTTCGCTGTAGCCGCTACCTGTAAGGCTGAAATCCGCAAATCTGACCTCAACCCTTTCACAAAACGGCGAATCCGCTCTTGTGAACTGAAGCAAAGCTGAGTGGCATACCTAGATAATGCACGAAACTTAGCCTCATACGCAGTGACCGTCATTCTGCCTTGCTCTAGGCTCAAGAACTCATCTCTCCTCCTATCCCTCAAGGTCCGGGGGATATACTTCTCCATAAACAAGCTAGAGAATGATGCCCAAGTCATAGGTGGTGCCTCTGTTGGTTGACACTCAACATGTGACCGCCACCACATTTTGGCGTTTCCTTGAAACTGGTAAGTCACAAACTCCACACCAAACCGTTCTACTATGCCCATCTTATGTAGTAACTCATGACAATCAACCAGAAAATCGTAGGCATCCTCAGATTCAGCACCCTTGAAGACTGGATTTTTCAATTTCAAAAACTTACTGAAAAGTTCATGCTGATCGCTTGTCATTATAGGCCCTGTAGTCAAACGAGGAAACGTGCCTATTTCCAATGGA
>NC_028646.1:60189719-60189995 GCF_001406875.1 Solanum pennellii
CTCCCACGACCTCTACCACGGCCTCTTGCCGCTGTTCTTCCTTGAGCTACAGCCCTAGTAGCTGGCTCAGATGCATCCTGTCCCGCCGGTGCTGGTGTTGACGTAGTCGTTGCTCTAGTTCTGGCCATCTGCGAAATAAAGTGAAGATGGTCAGATACCAATTTGTATCACCTAGATACCAATTGGACCCAAGTAATTGCACAAAAGAAAGAAAGAATGGAATTTTCCTAAAGTCCTATAGCCTCTCAAAGAAAAGTAAAGGCGTCCCCCTACCGT
>NC_028646.1:60192257-60234140 GCF_001406875.1 Solanum pennellii
AAGTTCAGAGAGTCGATTTCAGTACCCAAATTTCAGAAGTCTAAGTGTTCTGGAACGAGACACCTGCGACGGTCCGTCGTGCCCACGACGGTTCGTCCTGCAGGTCCGTCGCCAAGTTCAGAGAGTCGATTTCAGTACCCAAATTTCAGAAGTCTAAGTGTTCTGGAACGAGACACCTGCGACGGTCCGTCGTGCCCACGACGGTCCGTCCTGCCATGTCGTCGCCAAGTTCAGAGAGTCGATTTCAGTACCCAAATTTCAGAAGTCTAAGTCTTTTGGAACGAGACACCCTCGACGGCCCGTCGTGCCCATGACGGTCCGTCGTGGGTTCCGTCGTCTCACACAGTTTTTCCAGAAATAAAATCTGCTGCTCAAAACGACTAAACAGGTCGTTACACGTTTTTAGAAAGGCGGATTGGTATATTCCTTTTCTTATCGAGCCTAACAACGTTTTATTCACCCCATATAAGTTTCTAATTAGTATTAGATAACTTTTTCATGTTTCTAAAAACACTCATAGATTCAGAGCGGAGTTTCAAGCGTTCTTTGAAGAACTAGGTTACTTTTGATGCTTATTATTTGCTAGACCAAGGGGCAAGTTTGTCTTATGTATCTCTTTATGTTGCAAATAAGTTTGAATTTCTTCCTCAGAAACTTTATGAACCCTTTTGTGTTTTCTATACCTGTTGGGAAGTCTATTCTAACAAAACGAGTCTATCGTGATTGTCTTATTTCCATCAATAACAAGAAAACCATGGCTGACCTAGTTGAGTTAGACATGGTAGAATTTGATGTCATTTTAGATATAGACTGGCTTCATGCCTTTTATTCATCAATAGATTGTATAACTGGAGTTGTCATGTTTCACATTTCTAACGAGCCAATTATAGAGTGGAGTGATAGTTTATCAGTTCCTAAGGGTCAATTTATTTCATACCTAAACGAGAGAAAGTTAGTTTCAAAGGGTTGTATCTACCACTTAGTCCAAGATGATGACTAAAGTACTAAGGTACCTCCCATTTAGTCAGTTCCTATAGTAAAAGAGTTTCCAAAAGTCTTTCATGTTGAATAACCTAGAGTCCCACTTGACAGAGAAATAGATGTCGAAATAGACATCATTCCAGATATTTGTCCTATGTCTATTCCTCCATATAGAATGGCACCACCAGACTTGAAATAGCAGAATGAACAGTTGAAAAATTTGTTAGATATGTGTTTCAATTGACCAAGTGTCTCACCTCAAGACGCTCTGGTCTTGTTTGTGAGAATGAAAGATGGCTTCCTTAGGATGTGTACAGCCTACCGTCTACCATTAAAAATATGTTTCCTCTTCCAAGATGATTTATTCATTCAACTTAAGGATGCAACCTATTTTTCGAAAGTAGACCTCATATCTTGCTACCATTAGTTGAAAGTTAAGGAATCTGATATTTTGAAGATAACTTTTAGAACCAGATATGGGCATTATGAGTTTTTGTTCATGTTGTTTGGTTTAACTAATGCACCAGCATCCTTAATGGACCTTATGAACAAAGTCTTTAAACCTTAAATAGATATGTTTGTTATCATCTTCATTGTTTACATACTAATCTATTCAAGAAATGAAGAAGATCATGCTAGCCATCATAGAATAGTCTTTCAGACTTTGAAAGGTAAGGATTTATATACTAAGTTCTCAATATGTGAGATTTGGCTTAAGTCTGTGGACTTTTTAGGCCACATAAAATCGGACTATAGAATTAGAGTTGATACCCAAAAGATAGAAGCAGTTCAGAGTTGGCCTAGATCAAAGTCTCCAACAGATAAAAGGAGTTTCTTAGGTTTGGCAGGCTACTATAGAAGGCTTGTTGAGGGGTCTTAGTATATCTCATCTCCTTTAACAAAGCTGACACAAAAGACTTTAAAGTTTCAATTTTACGAAGCTTATGCGTAAAGCCCTCATGAATTGAAAAACAGGTTGACTATTGCCCCGATTATGACTTTACCGCAAGGTACTAAGGCTTTGTGGTGTACTATGATGCATTTAGAGTTGTTTTGGGTTGTGTTATAATGTAGAAGGGAAAGGTTATAGCTTATGCCTCCAGGCAGTTTAAAATTCATGAGAAGAATTATCCAACCCATGACATAGAATCGGCTGATTTAGTTTTTGTTTTAAGTAATGGCGACACTACTTGTATGGTGCTCTTGTTGATATATTCACTAATCACAAGAGCTTACAATATGTGTTCCCCTGTAAAGTGCTCAATATTAGACAGAGAAGGTTGTTATAACTACTCAATGATTATGACAATGAGTATTCTTTACCATCCAGTTAAGGATAATGTGGTTGCTGATGCTTTAAGCAGGTTATCTATGGGGAGCACCGCCATGTTGAGAAAGAAAAGAGGGAGTTAGCAAAAGATGTTCACAAATTTGCACGCCTATGAGTCAGACTTATGGAGTTCACAAAAAGGAGGAATAGTGGTGACCGATGAGGCAAAATCATCACTAGTGTTAGAGGTTAAAGAAAAACAAGACCAAGACATCATTTTGCTTGATTTGAAAGCAAATGTTTTGAAGAAAAGAGTATTAGATTTCGAAAATGGGGGAGATGGTGTGTTGAAGTACCAAGGTAGGTTTTGCATACAAACAGTGGATGGGATCCAAGAGAGGATCATAGAGGAAGCACATAGCTCGAGATATTCCATCGATCCGGGTTCGACAAAGATGTACCATGATTGAGAGAGATATATTGGTGGGATGATATGACAAAGGGTATTACTGAATTTGTTGCCAAGCGTCTAAATTTCCAGCAACTGAAAGTAGAGCACCAAAGTCCTGGAGGGTTGACTTAAATTATAGAAATTCCAGAATGGAAGCGAGAGATAATTAATTTGGACTTCATCACACGGTTACAAAGGTCTCGCATGCAGCATGATTCAATTTTGGTAGTTGTAGATACAACGACAAAATCAACCCAATTTTAAACGAAAAAGACTACTCATTCGGTAGAGCGTTATAGAAAGTTATACATTCAGACAGTGGTGAGACATCATGGAGTCGCAATTTTTATCATTTTAGTTAGAGGTGCACAATTCTGTAAATCTTTCCAGAGAAGTTTGGGTTCAAATGTGAACTCAAGTAATGCTTTTAATCCTTAGACTGATGGAAAAAAAGGAGAGCGTACTATCAAGATATTGGAAGAGATATTGAGGGCTTGATTTTCTATTTCAAGGGAAATTGGGATGATCACCTACCTCTCATTGAGCTCTTTTACAACAACAGTTATCATTCAAGCATCCAAATGGTTCTATAGGAAGCTCTTTATGGTAGAAGGTGCAGATCTCCTATTGGGTAGATCGAAGTTGGTGAAGTAGGGTAGTAGGAAGAAATAGTTCACCAAGCTATTGAGAAGGCAAAGGTGATTCAAAAGAGATTGAAAATGGCACAGAGTTGTTAAAAATCAAACACAGATGTTAGTAGAAAACCTTTTGATTTTGAAATGAATGATTAGGTATATTTGAAGGTTTCACCTATGAAGGGTGCTATGAGGTTTTATCAGAAGGGAAAACATAGAACCTAATATAATGGACCTTATCGCATAGCCCAAAAGATTGAAAATGTAGCTTATAAATTAGAGCTACCACAATACTTAGCAGCAGTTCATTCGGTATTTCACATCTCTTTGTTGAAAAAGTTCATGGGTGCACCTCATTTATTGTACCAACTAAGAATATTTGGAATAAAGATAACTTATCTTATGAGTAGATTCCAGTTCAGATTTTAGATCGCCAAGTTTGCAAAGTGAGAACGAAGAAGGTTGCATTAGTCAATGTCCTATGGTTGAACCAATTTACTGAAGCACATACCTAGCAAGCTAAAGAGTATATGAAAAAAAGATATCCACGTCTCTTTGAATCCGGAAAAGATGTAGTTCAAGATACTAAATCTCTTCTTAGTATTATATAAGTTATGAGTAATCATGTTCTCACTTGCTTTTGTTTGATTGAATGTTGAACTTGATGTTGCTATGCTAAGCTTAGTGAAAGCAATATCATTAGAGGCGAAAGGTCTCAAGAGGGAGATATTGTAGCATCTTGCAACTTGAAATGGCTAAGAATAATCTAAGAAACTAAAAATATACATTTTTTGTAAGAAAAGGAAAAATATAGAAAATTTGTATATGTTAAGAAAATGAGTTTTTCGTCATTTTCAAATAACCATAACATCTAGCTCAGGATGAGTTAGAGGTAGTTCATGATATGGTTGCAAAGAGCTTGGAATGATCTTTTAAACTCCGCGGAGGTTGCACAATTTCGATATCGTATAAGTAAGTTATGCCTTTCGGAAGACGAATTGCAGGATTGAGAAAAGTCCAAATTTGGATTTAAAGAAGGGCAAACTAGTCTTTTCTCTAAATAATATCCTGATTCATTTTTAGGGTATTATTGAGGTAAAAGAAACTAAATTAGTTCAGTTTAGAAAGTTAGAATTGCGCATAGGGCTTGGACAAGAGAGAAAAGAAGAAAGAAATGGACAAATCTCAAGAATTTGCAAAAAACGTCAAAGCTTTGCTAGTTGAATTCGTCGGGGTTGATTCCTATAAAGGTATGTGAGATCGTTTAATGTGAGGTCCATTCACCCTCACACCAAACTCGTTTCAATTCAGTCGTTGGTGAGCTGTTTACATGTTGGTAGGTGAAGTTCTTGAACTACATTGTCGAATTCTTGGTTGTTAATTTGTTGATTGCCTAGTGTTAATTTGATTCATAATTCTGGGTTGTTTTTTGAGTAAAACCTATTGGGAATTGAGCGTACTAATGTCCAAAGTGTTTTTTAAAATAATCATCGAACTTTAGAGGGTATAGAGATGAAAAGTGAAGGAGAAAGGTCGCAGATTTTCTAGGCAGGGGCTAGAGCGCCGCTCCTGCCAAAGTGCCACAAAATTTCTTCTGACCTTTGGTCTTTGGCGCATCGCGCCAGCAAGAGCGCCACAGAAAGTTCTCAAACCTTTGAGGGCGGGACTCCACGCCTCTCAGAGTGTCAGGGACTTCAGTTCTCCCCATTATCCCCCCAGCTTTTCGTATTAATTCCTAAGTGATGTACCTGTGTTTCATAGGTTATTCCAACACTCTAAGGTACATCTAAGCATCATGAAATTCCAACACTCTAAGACATATTTGTTAGAACAATATGTTGCTGAAAATTAGCACTTATTGTTCCAAGTGCATCACTAATCGCATTTTCAGCATCAATATAAGACATCATTGTTATATCTAAATATATGTTTGTCTTTCCAGGATTCACATTCAAATTGTAGTCATTAATCGTCATATTTCCAATACCTATATCAAACATTATTTTGTTATCTGAATGTGTTTTTTAATGAACTACATTGAGTTCCAAGTTGTATTCACTTTGAGTATGACGATCCCAGGTGTTAAATGCCGAGTAAGGCCTATGAGTAACGTTTCCTATAATTGGGTGTTGTAGTCTTTGTGAACCAAACTTTTCCAATAATGGTCTATAACTATTTTGTTGAAGCACACCAGAAAACCAAACATTTCAGATAATGGTCTATGCTGATGTTGTTGAAGCATACCACCAACATTTATTTTAATAGAAAAAATGGGTTATTTAATGAATTCTTAATGTTGGGGTTGTGGGGTTGAACTTGAAATTGTGGAGGATAGTTTCTCTTTAATTGAACTCTCCCCATTGGCAGTTCAAAATTGAAACTCTAGTTCTCTTTGGATTTGATTAGGAATAATATTTTTAAGACGGGGCATTGTCCCATATTTTCTATTTCTACTCTTTGTTGAGATTCACATAAAAATTTTTTGCCTGATGTACGATGACTACATTTGCGCTCTTCTGGGATCTCGAATTTTTGAAAAGATATTTCTTATATATTGTTTTAAGAATTGTGGCACTTCTAGAACATCTAATGAAATTTGAGCTAGACAAATGTTAACATAAGATTATCAACTCCCCCCCCCACCCCCCACCCTTGAAAAAACATATATATTTTATGTAGGAAGGCTATCGAGTGTATAACATTCCTATAACAAGAATAAAGACTTAACAATCTAATTTGCTTCTTCTATAAGCACATAAAAACATTTACGAATAATTAAAAGAACAAAGACTAAAAAATATAATTTTTTGTAAATAATTTCCTGATTTGTTTTTAGGGAATTATTGGGGTATAAATAGTAAATTAGTTCAGTTTGAAAAGGTTAGAATTACGCTTAGGGTTTGGAGCAGAGAGAACAGAAGAAAGGGACAAAAGTCAACAATTTGCCAAAAATGTCAAAGCTTTGCGAGTGGAATTTGTCGGGGGTGATCCCTATAAAGGTGTGTGAGATCATTTAGTGGTAGTTCCATTCACCCACACACCTAACTTTTTTCAATTCAGTGATTGGTGAGTTGTTTACACGTTAGTATGTGAAGTTCTTTAAGAACATTATCGAATTCTTGTTAGTTTAGTTGTTGAATGCGTACTGTTCATTTGATTTGCAATTATAAATTGTTTTTTGAGTTAAATATATTGGGTATTCAGGGTACTAATGTTCTATGTGTTTGGGAAAAGAACCATGGAAGTTTAGAGGGTTTACAGATGAAAAATGGAGGAGAAAGGTCGGATATTTTCTAGGCAAGGGCTGGGGTGTCGCGCCTGCCAGAGAGCCACAAAAGTGCTTTTGAGATTTTTCCTATGGCGCTTTGCGCAAGCCAATGTTCCACAAAAAGTTCTCTAAGCTTTGAGGGCTCGAGCCCCGTTCCTCTCAGAGCGCCAGGGACGTCAGTTCTCCCCATTCTTCCCCTACCTTTTCGTACTAATTACTAAGTGATGTAGCTATGTTTCTTAGTTGATTCCAACACTCTAAGGTATATCTAAACATCATGAAATTATCCATAAACATGAGATCATGAACCTTTAATCCATAATGTAATTCAAGGAAAGTTAAGATCAAATTCAAACAAGCTAACAGTAAATTTTAATAGTTAAGAAGAAAGTAAAAGTATGTTCTGAAAGTTTTCGAGAGTCTTTATTAAACGTTTTAACTTTTTTTATGGATCAAGTTGCAAATTAGTCAAAGAGTAAAGAGTTGAGTTCATTTGTCAAAAGTTAAAAAAAACTAAGTATTCTCTAAGAGTTGCAAACATTTTCACATTTTGAGAAAGAAAGGAATATGAGACTTCCAAAAGAGCCTTTGGCTTGTTAAAGTAAAGAGGAAACTATGATTTTCAAGAGAGCTTTTAAAGTTAAGTTTAAGTAATTAACTCAAACAAGAGAAAAAGTTCTTTAAAAAACATATGAACTAAATATGTTTTTTAGTAGTATTGAGTTAAGTTATTATTGAGTTTACTAGAGCCAAGATAAGCGTTCCTGCTAACACTTTTAAAGCTTAAGTTGTTTTAACATTTCAAACCGCATACTCATATATTCAATGTATTGATGCCTGCGGAATGCATTATTATGATACAGACACAGGTAACCAGGACCATCATCATCCAGCGCCTCTTTGATCAAACCGAACACTCAGAGTATGGTCTTATATTTAGTTGTAAATTAGAGTAAGGGTTAGGGTGGATTTTAAATGGGACAGGCTAATGGGTATTAAATTCCGTGATTTTCCATGGTGGATACTGATGTTTATTGGTCACGTGACAAAAAAAACACATGGCATGCTTGGTGGCATTAGTAAAAGTTAGGGTATTTGTGAGCCAACAAAAAAAAGTGGGGTATTTTTTAGCCAAAACACAAACAAATAATTTTTTGTTCAATTTCAGATAGTGAAGAGGTATTTTTGACCTTTTTCATTTTTGAATAATATTTTTCCTTTTTATATAAAGGACTGTTTTTTCTTCCTTCTAAGAAAGTTCTTCAATATACACCTATTATTATATACTTTTGATAGCGCACCAACCTTTAAGATACTTTTATTTCCCCCCGTAATTTCAAAGGAATAAATTTGAATCCAGTTTAATGATTACAAGTGAAATATTATGTTTATCTTAGGTAAAACTATACTGATCAATCAATTTATTCATCTATTTATTTTTTTTTAAATTGGCTATTTCCATAAGAATTTTAAAAAATAAGTTTCAAACTTGAAAGATAATGATAATACCACCACTATTTTTCTTCTCATACTCTACATGGATAGATTCAATTATTTACCAAAAATAACATTGTAAATAGTTTTTCCGGTAAATATGTCTAAGATTGAGATCTATTACATTATAAGTTGATTAATATGTGCAACTGCATAACCAAAAGAGTTACATATAACTTGAAAATTATGATGGAATTCAAATATGAGAAATGAACGAATCATCATTGTAACTGCAGTTTGTATATCTTCAGAAGCAATGGAAATGCTCTCCAATGGAAAAAAAATTGATGTGATTATAATCTGTGCTCATTCACTAAATTTGGTTTCTTTTAAACTCTTCGCTAAAGTTGTGATGTTTGGTATAATTTCACTAAGTATTTATTCTATTAATCCACTTATGACATCTATTGTGAGAAAAGTCAGTAACATTAATAAATACTACAAAAATCGACTAAAAAATTTGCTATTAATATATAATTAAATTATTCAGAGCTAAAGAATTTTCTATAATTCACTTTAATTATGAGTAGCAATGAATATTTTGTTGTTTAGTGATTTGTTTTTAATGTCTATTTTATTTAACAATTGATAAGTTATTACTTCGGAACACAACTTTTATAGTTCATATGATTGAAATTAACTATTCATATAGTATTTAATACAATTAAAGTCTAATTGTCAACTTCTTGAAATCATTATGCAGTTGTATGCGATGAATTCAATGAACTCTTAGCAAAAAAGTCTTTGAAAGAAGGACCATGTTTTTTTCTACAAAGGTCACTAAACGAGAAAATTGTGAAACAGTTGGGGCAATTTGTATTGAGGAGAAAATTAGAAAGAGAGAACGGAAAAAGAATCAGAAGACGGAGACAAGATGATTATTAATTATGTTGATACAAATAATATGGGTGGAGATGAAGAAAAATTATTTAAACAAACAAATGGCGTGACTAATATTGAGTAACATAGATATAATATTCATGAAGTTGAGGACAATATCGTAATGAATGGAAAATACAAGCGGAGGAGGATATTGTCTTCAACTTCAAAATATTATTTCTATTCTACTCAATATGAGGTACACCATTTGTTCTTTAAGTAGTTCTTCATTATCTACACCCATATTATTTGTATCAATATCATTAGCAATCATCTTATCTCCATCTTCTGATCCTTTTTCCGCTCTCTCTATTTCTATATTTTTCTTCTCAATACAAATTGGCATAAGTATTTCACAATTTTCTCATTTAGTGGCCTTTGTAGAATAAAGCATGCTCCTTTTTTCAAAACATATTTTGCTAATAGTTCATTGTATTCATCAGATATAATTACATAATTATTTCAAGAAGTTGACGATTAGAATTTAATTCTATAAAACACTATATAAATAGGTACTTTCAAGCATATTCACTATAAATGTTGTGTTACAAAATAATAACTTATCATTTAATAAATAAAATATATTAACAACAAATAAGTAATGTGACTAAACAACAAAATATTCAATGCTACTCATGATAACTAACAGTGAATTGTACGAAATTCTTTATTTTCAAATTGAATTACATATTAATAGAAAATTTTTAGCTGATTTTCTTAATGTATTCATAAACGTAAATGATTGTTCTCACAATAGATGTCATAATTGGAAGAATAGAGTAATTACTTACATAGTGAAATCATATCAAAGATCACAACTTGAGCCAAGAGTTTAAAAGAAAATGAATTCCGCGAATGAAAATTGATTATTATCACATCAATTTTTTTCTCTTATTTGGAGAGCATTGCCATTGCTTCTGAAGACGTACGAACTGTAATAACTTCATCGATGCATCTTAAAAGTCAAAAAAGAAATATATATATATATATTGGGCGTAGGGTGCTATCCCCTAACATCAGAGAGTACCGTTCTAGCCCTTTGGGCGTATCTGGGGCACGCCACGCCAACCCCTCTTAAGACAACATTTTAACGTATTTTGCCTCTCGTTTTCTGAATGTAAATCAATTATAATCGTTTTGTTATCTCAAGTCTTACTTTTATCTAATTATCCAAACTAAGTAAACACTAATACACTTAAAACAACACTCAAAACAATCACTTTCATCTCAAGAAATCATCAAAACGCCAACAAGACAAGATCTACAATGAACCTCTTGAACACGTAACAAGAACTTGAATCCTTCATCTTTTTGAGAATGAAATTACACTAAAAATAACATGTTTGGCATGTGGGTTAACAACCCCAACACTATGGAAGCTTACATACCCCTTCGATATTAGACCCATGGTGAAATTCCACAACAAAACGCTAGCAATCTCGACAAACGCTTGATCTTTTCCTCTTTTCTCTTCTTTTCTCTTCTTGCCTATTCTTGAACTCTCAACTAAAACCCTAAGAGTATTTTTGGATTATGAAACTGAACCCAAAAGGATTATGACCCTAAAATATAACTAAAAACGAGTAAAATCTGATTTGGTAAGGAAAGGACAAAAAATACCCCTCACTATTTTCGGCTAACTTTCCTTAACTAGACAGCCGAACTTAAAAAGGTCATATCTCACTCATTCGTACTCGAAATTTAGCAAATTTAGTGGCGTTGGAAATATAATTCAAAGATATTTCCAATGGTATCCTATAGCAAACCTAAATCACTCTGTACTGGGAGTTATGGTAATTTGAATTTGACCTAAAACTCATACGTAGATTCACTTGCAAATTTCAGATTTTGCTATTTCTAATTTTATTCTTTTTGGAAATCAAGTTTCTAAATCTAGTGTTTTGACCTTAATACTTAGGAAAATTTTAATTCTTTCATAAAATCTCACTTACTACGATAATTGGTTCGAGTCTTAGTTTGAAAAATTTTAGGGGGTGTTACAATATCTCCCAATTGGGATCATTTGTCCTCGAATGACGACTGGTCTTGGTATATAATGGGTTACTCTTACTCAGGTCTTAACCTAATGGCCGTCTCTACTATATTCAAGCTTAACTGAAATCCTTAAGTTCGGAATATATACCTCCATATAGGGAATTACTTCTCAAAACTATTACTCTTTATCACCATATTCAAGATTAGAAATATAACAACTCCATGGAGTCCTACTAACCATCTCCTTAAGAAATTCCCAAAACATGACCCGATTTCTCGTCTTATCATGTTAAATACCTATACCACATCTCTATTTGGTGTAAATTCTTTTATGCTCTATTAAATCTTGTGACTTAGCCATACCACTTCCCTTATCTAAAGGGCAGGTTCTCTACTACTCGCATTCATTTCTGCAACATCTTGATTCCTCACCTACACTACGTCAAGTTTAGAAGATCAACTACCAAGACTGACCTCATCAGCCTCATGTTTTCATTACTTTGATCATGACACTAATATCAAATTCATGCTTTATGTTTATTACTAGCCCAGATATAAATATGATTTCTCTACTATACAATACTTCATTACTACTATGGAAATTTGGAAACACTTTCTCACTAGGAATTCATCAGAAATAGTCAATCCTTACCTCTCAGTCTGCATACACTAACTACCATCACATTCCACATCACAACTTAAGTGCTACCTACCCAGTTAATGCGCATTATCTCCCAAGTAACTCTATCATCCTCTAAATACCATGAGGTTCTACTTTAAAAATTAACAAACCTAAATTAATCTATCACATTATGAATACTCTGGCTCTTCTATAAATATATTCACCACTCACACTTGTTCAGTACGAACACAATGACAAATTATCATAAACCCTTTTTTAGTTAAGGTATACCCTAATTCATATTAACTTACAACACTTAATCTACCTCTTATTTGAGCTCTTCAAGACTCATCAGTTCTTAGTGTACCACAAGGGAAAATTTTGATTAATAGTTTATTATGTGCATACTATACCAACCTAGTTTGCCAAAACAACATCTCCTTTTCATAGATCTCAATACCGCTGCATACTTTTCTCTAATTATGGCTCTTTCACTAGTACTGCTCATGATCTCATAATTGCTGCTACTTTTGGGGTGCAAATCATACCCAAGCTCTAAACATACTCTCTCTCATAAAGATCTCAGCTGAAACAAGATCTAGGAAAAAGAGTTACTACTCGCTATAAGATCAAACACACAATTCATGTGAATATGGGTGCATTCCTATGAAACTAAATATTTAACTTACTCTTGGGCTTCTCTCAAGCCCCTTAGGAGAGTCATGACTTCCTCAAAAATCTTGCTGAGAACGACTCATTCATAAGAATCTTTTACTTCACTTTTCAACCACCTCTCGTATGATGGGTGGTCGAATAAATAAGAGATCACACGACTTAGAAAATATCTCTATGAATTAGCTCTGTCGCACGATAAAGAGTATGAAATAAGGAAAAAAAACTTAAATGTCTGTAGTCCCTCATTTATGGAAGTGGGGCCCTCATAACCATAAAAAAGATCCTACTTGACATGGCTTCATAGACTCCCTAGGACACTTAAACCTTTGCCCAGATATGAAGTCTCTCACAACCTGAGCGTACACCCTGGACGTGGCTGGCACTAGAAGACCATTTCTAGTCCCCAAGCGAACCCTAATCCTGGATGACTACAAGCAGAAAAGTCACTTAAGCATAAAAAGCTTGAGAAGTGAAAAAAGATTCAGTAAACTCAAAGGAACAACTTGAATAAAATGATATATTCAACTAGACATAAAATAGGCAACATTAGTCTTTAAAATATTTAATAAAATACATGTAAAATACAGACTCCTTAACTAAACTGACTATCTATGAAGCCTCTGACTGACAAATATGGAAGTCGGGACAAGACCCACGACCTCCTTACTAAACTCAAAAGTAAATGAATTCCTCCGGAAGTAAAGCGGATCACCATAGCTAACTTGAACTCTGGGATGTATCAACGAAGCTCCTACTGATGATGCTGAATACCTGTGTACGCATCATGCGAAGATGCAAGACAATTGGCTCAGTCCGTGGAATGTACGAGAATGTAAGGGAAATTCCAAAGTATAACATAAGCTTGATACTTGAATAAAAGATTGGAACATAATTACCTCTTCTCAAATTAGAAACCTAATGAATACTCAAGAATAAGATATTCATCTCAGAGATTAAATAGTGAACTCAATGATATGATATTTAACTAAAAGCATTTCAATATAATGCAGTTTAAAACCAGTGCAATATAAATAAATGATGTTTAAAAACATTATCTTAACTCAAGATAATAATATCACAAAAACATATCATGCTCCCTCTCAAAGTCTACTTGTGCAATGTATGAATGAAGTCACATACCCCATTCATACTAAGAAGAAACCCTTGAAGAACCATGTAACTAGTACTGTGGGAGTTTCTCTTACCAACAACTATCACAATGAGCGTAAGTAATGGTACAACGTATTACCTCATGTTGCAAGATGACCATCCTACACCTTGCCATCGGTATAGAACTTTACTCAACTTAGTGGATCCACTAGATCCCCTTACGTGATCATCTAAAAAGTATGACCCATCAATTCCCATGGTGTCTACATGGTTTACATGGAGAGTTGATTTAATATGAACTCTCATCCCAACATCGGTGACTAGTCCCAAAACGTACTTTAGCTCATTCTTTAATTGAAACATTTTTTTATTTGGTTTGAGATAATTTGCTGAACCCTTTAGCTTTAAGAATCTCCTCTTGGAATCAATGTTTCCCTCTTTAGTTCAAATATCTTTTGGAACTTCTTAGTTCCGTTTTAACTTAAATGTGAAAATATGTACAAACTCTTAGTGAATACTTAGTTCCCTTATCGCTTTTGAAATGAACTCAAATCTTGCTATATAGTAAACTTTAAACTTTAACTCTTAGGGAATACTTAGTTCCCTTATAGATTTTGAGAATTTAACTCAAATCTTTACTCCTTCTTGACTTGAAATTTAAATCTTTAAAACAAAGTGAAAACTTTTGTCAAAGACATTAG
Organism: Solanum pennellii; assembly: GCF_001406875.1. Taxonomy (NCBI): domain Eukaryota; kingdom Viridiplantae; phylum Streptophyta; class Magnoliopsida; order Solanales; family Solanaceae; genus Solanum; species Solanum pennellii. The sequence goes on from NC_028646.1 coordinate 60,206,339, forward strand.
AAAACATTATAAACTATACTTCGACTTGCTCTTAACTTATAGACTTGACTCTTAATCTTCCTTGAATTGAAGAATGGATTCAAGGTTCAGGATATCATGTGGATGATTTCATGATTTTCAACTTGGAGAGTTCACGAGGAATTATGATCATGAATTACTCAACTCGATATTTAAGAGGTACTTCTTAACTCAATATAGGAATAAAGAACTCAATACTCATGACTTAGAAGTCTGAGATACTACTCTCAATAATTCTCGATTTATGGAATTCATGCGGAAGTTATAGGCATGAAAAACTCGGCTCAAAGGTCTAAGTAACTAGATGAAAATCTAGTACATTAATCTCTCATCCTATTCTTCAATTCCCCAAAACTTACTTCAAATCAATGATGGATCTCAAATAATTCACAATTTAACTTAGAGACTTTTTTTGAACTCTACTCTTAACTCTCTCTCTTGAATGTGAATTATGAATTCAAGAGTTTTGGATCATGACATGGAGGATTTAAATGGAATTGTAGACTTATAAATACACTCTCCTCAATTCATTCTCACTTACTTGAGTCTTAAAATAAGTTACTAGAAATTGCAGAAGACTCCTCAAAACGACTCGAAGGGACTCTCTCAAAAGGAGTGAAGATACACTTTAAATGAGCTCAAACGGGACTACCGACGCAAAAGGAGTGGGGCAGGCAACCTGGCGTGTTCCGGGAGTAGGGAGCCATCCCCTTACATAAGAGAGTACATTTAGGCGCACTGGAGGCGTGCTACCGCAGTTTTCTGGGTGTATCTGGGGTGCGCCATGCCAGGCCCTCTTCAGGCAACGTTTCAACAAATTTTGCCCCTCGTTTTCTGACCCTAAAGCACTTTTAATCGATTTCTTCTCTCAAGTATTCCTTAGATTAAATTACCCATCTTATGTAAAAACTAATACACTTAAAAAACACTCAAAACAATCACTTTCATCTCATGAAATCATCAAAATACACACAAGACAAGAACTACAATGAACCTTAAGAACACCTAACAAGAACTTGAATCCTTCAACTTTTTGAGAATGAAATTACACTAAAAATAACATGTTTGGCGTGTGGGTGAACAAACCCAACACTATTGAAGCTTACATACCTCTAAGTGATTAGAACCATGGTGAAATTCCACAATAAGACGCAAGAATCTCGACGAACTCTCCTCTTTTCTCTTCTTTTCAGGGGGGGGGGGAGATCCTATAGAATCCTATACCAATTTTTCTTTTGCTAGGCCCATGACTAAAAATCCCACTTTCTTACGATTACGAGGTTTATTAGAATATGAAATCCAATCTTTGAAATACAGCATCTCTTCTTGCCTCTTCTTGAAGTTTCAACTAAAACTCGAAGAGTATTTTTGGATTATGAAACTGAACCTAATAGGATTCTGACCCTAAAATATAACTAAAAACGATTTAAATCTTATTGGGTAAGGAAAGGACCAAAATATCCCTCACTATTTTCGGCTAACTTTTCTTAACTGGACAGTCTAACTAAAAAGGGTCATAACTCACTCATCCAAACTCGAAATTCAGCAAACTTGGTGGCGTTGAAAATATAATGCAAAAAGATCTTTCCAATGGTATCTAGTAGCACACCTAACTCATCTTGTACTGGGAGTTATGGTCATTTAAGTTGACGCAAAACTCATACTTACCTTTACTTGCAAATTGTAAGATTTTGCTATTTACAATTTTCTTGTCGTAACTCAAGGTTCTAAATCTAGTGATTTGACCTTAGTAATTACGAAAAATTTAATTCCCTGGTAAAATCTCACTCACTGCGATACACTATTCGAGTCTTACTTCGAAAAATCTTCTCGGGTGTTACAGCTTTGGAGCACTATAAAAAAAATAGTGTCTAGCAACGGATATTAGCAACGTAATCAATTATGTAGTTATATAAGTACGGATTTGCAACAAAGTAGTCATTTCATTGCAAAATTTACAAATATTTTTGTGAATTAAAATATAGCAATGGATTGGCGACAGAATATGTTTTTTGTCGCGAATAATAGAGGGAGACTTTGCCAACTTAAATTTCGCTATAAATTTTGCAACAAAGTAAGTGTTACAAATTTAATAAAATATATTGCGATGAAAGTAGTGATGGACAAGCGTTGCTTGAATGTATAATATATATTAAGGAATTTAAATTATGTATTGACTGAAATTTCTGTCTCTAAAAATTAATGCAAATAATTATATTTATTGATAGCGACTGATATCAGAATCAGTCGCTAAGTTCGTTGCAATAATTCTACAAAGTCACCATTCATTGAAAGCACAGAAAGAAAATAAAAATTACAATCCCTAAAAAATAGGGTTTTATCTCTGTGAAACGTCCCAAGAGCAACGCAGCAGCTGAGTGAGAGGTAAGAATTCAATTTCTCCTTTCTCCTTCTCCTTTTGATTGCTATGGTCTCCCTCTCCTTTGGATTGCTCCCGTCTCAGGTTCACGGTAAAATTGCTCCTGTCTCCTTCATCCTCATTAGAAAGGTGAGCTTCTACCTTTGGTATTTTCTCTTTTTTCATATGTTCGGTGAGCTTCTAATGCGGTGAAAAGGAGGGTTTTGACTTCTATTTTGTGAAAAATTACTGGGGAAACGGGATGGGGTTATCAGGGAAGAACATTAGTCTTTTGGAAATTTTCTTGGATACGTGATGTTAGGAATATTGATAAACCACATTGTCTACTGAACTCACTCTAACACAACGAAAAATCGCCGGTAAAATCACTTCTGATGGAAGTTCTTCTTTTGCTTCACTACCTAAAACTTGTAAGCAGTATTTCAAAAATAAAATGATACTTGATATTGATGTAAACATTATAAGATTCTTGTATTTATTTATTGTATGTTCTCTTTAAGCATTGCAGGTAGCCTAGCAATTTTTATAGATATAACATGTTAAAAGTTGATAGAAAAAGAGAATTCAAAAATGATAAATAGGTATTGACATGATTTAGCAATTAGATTTTAATGATGAGTACATATCTCAATGATTTTTTGAGATAAGAGTGTGTGCTCTATCTACTTTAGCATTCACAATGAGATATGAGATGATATGAATAAGGCGTTCGATGGCTTAACTTAGATTCTACGATCATTAGCAAAAGAAGATATTTTTTATTGTTCTTAGTCCCTTCTTCTGTATGAAATTGTAAGTAGAAGTTTCAACACAAGTTGTTTGGTACATTTTTTCTAAAGGTTTTATGTGTTAGCTATAAAATTTTATCACGATCTCGATGAAATGTATGTTTTTTCCTTGTGTATTTTCTTTTAATGTTGAAAGAAATGAGTTAACTATTGTTTTTAATATTTTACTTTCTTTCGTTAGTGTTGTTTGCTTGTACTTTTCTCTAATTTTTGATTTTGAATATTTTTCAGATTTATTTTTAGACTCTAACATTGCTTGCTTCTACTTTGCTTGACGAAATTCTCGATATCTCAAAATAACAGCGACAAGAAGTCTCCAAGCTTTTCACTGTCTAGTCATTGCCTGGAGAAAGGTAATGTTTCCTCCCTAATCTTCTCGTCGTCATCTTCTATTGATGATATGCCTCGCTAGTCTGTTGTTGTGTCGCTGTTGTTTGTAGATGAGAATTTATCACTTTAATTTGCTATACATAGGTTCTTAATGGATTTTCTTGATTCATATTAATGTGAAAGTTGGCGTTTAACGTTTAGTATTTAGTATTGACGCTTATTTGTTCCTTTTTGTTTGAATCTATTTTTGTTGACTACTCTTCGCTATGTCGTAGAATCTCGGTTCTTCTTTTTCATTGTTTGTAAGCCTATGTTGAACATTCAGTTTTGCTACTATTAAGGATGCTTTCTTTTCAACTGTAATGCTTCAATACCTTTTGTTTGTCATCAATTTTGTGGGACTAAGTCTGCCTAGTGGATATAAATTTTTTTTGTTTTGCCTAAATGCATGTTTTGTTCTAATTTGATGAATATGAATAAGACTACCTTCTGGTCCACATTTGTTCTTGTTAATGATTTTTTATTATTTTTTAAATATAAACTTTATTAGGAAGATGAATAATCTAGAGCATAGTTGGATGTATGATAGGTTGGATGGTCGAGGGTCCATAAATTCTAGTTTTGTAATTGGAGTGGATAAATTTATCCAATTTGCATGTTTGCAACAGAATCGCATGAGCGGCAATAAAGTTAGATGTCCATGTAAGAAATGTCACAACTTTAGGTCCACGGATGTTTAAATGATTAAGCATCACCTTTATAAATATGGATTTGTTGATAACTATATTATATGGAAACATCAAGGAGAAAAAACTATAATTGGTGAGATTTGTTGTGATCAATATTTAAATGGTGGTGCTACACCTGAATTATGATATGATAATCCATACTCTGAAATGATTTTAGATGCAGATGGTCCTAACTTTCCCAAGGTTCAAGTTGGAAATCTTTTGGACATACTAAACATGAGTCATCTTATCCGTGTGAACCTTCAATGGAGGAAGATCCTAATCCCGAGTCTCAAAAATTATATGATTTGCCACATGCAGCTGATGCAAAATTATATCCCAGTTCTTCCCTCTCTCAACTTGTTGTTGTCTCTCGAATGTTAAATATTAAAATGGAGAACCATGTCACAGAGAGGTTATAACCAACTGATGCAATTGTTGAAAGAGGCTTTACCTGAAAATAACATAGTGCTTGATAGCTACTATAAGACCAAGAAGCTAGTGCGTAGCTTGGGTTTACTTATTGAAATGATTGATTCCCGTGAATCAGGATGTATGTTGTATTGAGGTGATGAAGAACACCTTACATCTTGTACATTTTGTGGACATGATAGATACAAGTGTCGTGTTGGCTCTCATAAGAGGAAATTCATCCGTTACAAGAAAATGTATTATTTTCCTTTGATTCATAGATTGCGAAGATTGTATGCATCTCATGCTACAACTGCCGACATGAGATGGCATCATGAGCATACAAAAGAGGATGGTGTAATGCGTCATCCATCAGACTATGTGGCTTGGAAGCACTTCAATGACACTAATCCTGTTTTTGCTCATGAACCAAGAAATGTAAGGTTGGGATTATGTACTGATCATTTCCAACCATTTAGTCAGTCTGGGAGCAGATACTCTTCGTGGCCAGTGATTGTCACACCTTATAATTTATCTCCAGGAATGTGTATCAAAGGGGCTTATATGTTCCTAACAATCATTGTTCCGGGGCCACACCATCCCAAACATAAAATTGATGATTTTTTTTTGCAGCCTTTAATAAAGAAATTGACTTTGTTGTGGGAGATAGGAGTGCAAGCATTTGACATCTCAAAAAAGAAAAACTTTCAACTAAGGGCAGCTTTGATGTGGACAATCAATGACTTTCCAGCATATTCTATGTTATCAGGATAGAGTACTGCAGGTAAGTTTGAATTTCCCTACTGTATGGAGGAAACAAAATCTTTTAGATTGACCCATGGTAGGAAAACATCTTGGTTGGACTGTCATCGGATGTTTCTTGGCCAACATCACCCATTTATAAGTGATCGTAAGAACTTTCTTAAAGACAAGACTTTCCAAAGATCACCTCCACCCTACAAAACAGGAGAGGAAATATTGAATCAAATTTGTGATTTGGACATAAGAAAGTAACGGAGGTAGATGCAGAACAAGTCAATCGAAGAGTATGTAAGACTTGCGAATAGAAAAAGAGAAGCATCTTTTGGGATTTGCCTTATTGGAGTTGTAACATGATTCGACATAATCTTGATGTCATGCATATTGAAAAAATGTCTTTTATAATGTGTTTAACATTGTTCTTAGTTATGAAGAAAAAACCAAAGACAATACACAATCACGTCAAGATACAGTAAATTTATATAATCGACTTCAATTGGAAAAGGAAGTAATGGAAAATATCCCAATGCTATATATACGATACAGAAGGAAGCAAGAGCTATCTTGTTCAGTTGCATGAAAGGCTTAAAGTTTCCAGATGGGTATGTATCCAATTTGCGTAAATGTCAAAGTAAAAATGCGAAAAGGATATGTGGCATGAAAAGTCATGATTGTCACGTATTCATGCAAAGACTATTACCTATTTCCTTTCGCGAACTACTTCCTAGTAATGTGTGGCAAGAACTTACATAATTGAGCTTATTTTTCAAATATCTTACTTCTATAACTCTACAAGTTGATGAAATGGACAGATTAGAGAGAGACATCCCAAAAATCTTCTGCAACTTAGAATGTCCTTCCGAATTCTTTGACTCAATGGAACATCTTCCTGTATACCTTCCATATGAAGCAAGGATAGCTGGACCTATACAATATCGATGGATGTACCCTTTTGAAAGGTAAATGTAAAGCTTTATATAATATTAGTGACTAGTATGCCATATATTTATATCTTCTAATGTAATGGTCCATACATGTTACATATTTAGGTATCTCGGAATTCTTAAAAGGATGATTGGAAATTAATCTAGTGTTGAAGGTGCCATTTGTGAAGCATACTTGATGACAGAGTCAACATAACTATTATCTCATTAATTTGAATCTCGTGTCATGATGCGTAATTATAGCTTGGACCATAATGAAGATTGTGGGGATAAAGAAGATATTGAAGGAAATTTATCAATATTCTCCCATCCAGGTCGACTATGGGGAGAAGCAAAAAAAAGGGATTTATCCCTCGAAGAAATAAAGGGTGCCCAAACTTATATCTTACTAAATTATGAGGAGAAAGATCCGTTTGTGAGGTAACGAAAATTAATTTTATTTTCGTAATAATAGAAAAATATCCTTGAATCACGACTTTTCAATTGAATTTATTTTGTTTTAATAAAGTATGTTCAAGAAACGCTTACAAGATGAATTCCGAATCTTTCTCAGGGTCAAATAGACCAGAGTATTGAAGAATATTTCTCACTATGGTTCAAGGAAATTTTGAGAATTGTGAAATTATCTTTTATACAGTAACATGCTTAAATATAGTTTTCAAATTTACTAAGTCTTACATTTTTTAAAAAATAGGTCCAATGCAATCCCATTGAGAATGAATTCTTGCGTAGTCTTTCTCGTGGACCATTAATAGACGCTACATGTTATAATGTGTATTTTGTGAATGGATACAAAATTCACACACAATGTCATGATAGCACAAGATCAACCATGAATTGTGGAGTTTTTATCTCGATCAAAGTTTAGTGATTACTATGGAAGAATAAACGAGATATTACAAGTGGAATACCGTGAATCACCTTTAAAGCAAACTGCATTATTTAAATGTGAATGGTTTGACCCAACTAGGTATGTTGGTGTTAAAAGGCACAATCAATACAAATTGATTGATATTAACCATCGTCGTTGGTATAAAAAATATGAACTTTTTAGTATTGCAATGCAAGCAACACAAGTGTTATGTACCTTATCCTAGCAAGAAAATGGACAATAATGATTGGGTAGCTGTGCTGAAGGTTAAAGCTAAAACATTTATTGAATTGCCTAATGAGGAAGTGGCAAGAGTTTCAAAAGTAAATGTTCCATTTCAAGTTGAAGAAGTTCAAGTCCATGAGATAGATATGATAGTTTCCTTTGATGAGCTTCTAGTCTTAAATGATCCAAATGTAGATTTAGTTGAAATGGATGAACCCATTGATGATGGACTTTTGCAAGAGAATCATGAAATCCACATAGTTTCCACAGAAGAAGAGTATGAAACTGATGAGGATGAGGATAAGGATGAGGATGAGGATGAGGAAGAGTATGAGGAAGAGGAAGAGGAAGCTGAAGAGTTTGAAGAAGACAGTGACTAGTGCTTGATCATTTGCTATTGTATTTTCACTATAATTTGTTTGTTTCTGATTTTCAATAGAGGATAATCTGTTGTAGTTTTTGCTTTTCAGTTTAGGGTTTAAAAAGAAATAGCTCTTGGTCTTTGAACTACATGTGCTTAATTTTTTATTTCAATTCCTAATTTTTTCTTTGGGAGACTTATTGTAATGTAAATTTTTATCATTTCTTTGAATTGAATGACATGACTTGACAGTGATTGTGTCAAGTAAAACAGTTGAAAGTGATCATTTCTTACGAGACAGTTTTAATATTTCATCTTTGTTCCAAATTATCTAACAACCGTGTTATATTTGTCTATAGATATGGCTGGAGGCACCGTTCGTAGAAAATGCTCAGGTAGGAGTAATCCTACTGTTCGTGTAAGCATGCCAACTCTCCCAAGCCCACTAGATTTTCTCCTCGAAAAGGTGGTACCCCGACAAATATTGTAACGTCATCATCTCAAAGACACCTCGAGTTACACCACATGAGAGTAACCGAACAGGTTACGGTCTTTCTACCCACAATAATGTTCACGAGCCTTATCAGAAGCACATTCTTAATGTAAAGCTTCTGATATAAGTTCATGTTCCCTTCACTGTTGTTACTTTTGTTTTAGATAGCTACCCTTGTTACTCTTGTATCTCCAAGTACTAATTTTTTTACTTCATCGATAAGCTCTTAATTACAAAGACAATTTTCATATTTCAGCATTATTGTTCCATGTAATCTCATATCCATACAACAACATTTTTTTTGTTTATACGTATGGTAGGAGGCAGAGGTCGTGGAAAATCCTCAGGTAAGAATAATTCTTCTATTCGTGTAAACATGCAAACTATTCCCAAGCCCACTACAGTTTCTCCTCAACAAGGTAGTACCCCAACCAATATTTAAATGTTAACTCAAAGTTCTAGCACAACCATCTCTGAGACACCTCCAGCTACATAAAATGATAGTAAACTAATAGGTCAAGGTCTTTCTACCCGTAGCAATATTCCAACAGGTCATACAAATACAGTTGCTGAAGGTGAATCAAACAGTAGCCATCCAAGGACCCTTGTCTTTCTAACTTCTTCAGAGTTAGTCTATTCTCTTCATTTTGTTCCTACTTGTTATGTTGATGACACTTGCTGTCTTTGAATTCTGATTTATGATAGCCCTCCTATTAACCTCTTCTATTTATACAGACTGGAACCTTCTCAAATATGCTCTAGTTTCATATCCAAATCTTTCAAAAAAGTGGTTGATCAGAATTGAATCAATTGGTAAGGTGTATCAAATGATGTAAGAAATGGTTATTTTGGAGAATTTAAGGTATAATTTTTTATCGTAAGTGATTTTAGCAAGTGTATTCACATATATAGATAGGACATTCATGTACTACTTTCAAAACTTATTTCAAAAAAAGTTCTGCAAGGATGATTCCATTAGTGAAAAAAAAGTCAAAACACATTGGATGGTTAAGGCAACATTATATTATAGGAATTTTATTTCTAAAATAAAAAAAGTAGGAGTTGGGACAGGTTACGTACAAGAAGATGTGTTCGAAAGATGGATGAAGCTTCGGGGAAGTGCAGAGTCTATTAGGAAATCATAAATTAATTAGGAAAATCGTCATAGCGGTCGTGAAATTGCCATTGCGACTCACACTAATCTATTTCTATCGGAGAACATCGGAACAAACTTGTGAGTATACATGTATATATTGTCCAAACTCTATAACTAACATCTTCTCTTATATGATATATATATCGTGATTTCTTTTGTATAGGCTATTGAAAAAGGCCGAGATCCCACGCCAAGTGAGTTATATCTTCATGTTCATACACATGGACATGATGGAAAAACATTGTTGGTGAGCGTTCTCGAGATATCCATGGAAGTCTAAAACTTGGAGGTGTTTCGGTTCTTTCCTACTACATTTTATGGTGCATTTTTTTAGTTTTTAAAGTGTATTTATTGCTACTATTTGGTATAGTTCTAATGATGTTTTGAGACTTTTTGATGCAATTCTAGTATTGTTTTAGAGAAAAACTACTGCCACTGTTTTGAGGCTTTTCCGGTGAAATTTTTACTGTTTTTTTTGGTATGATTCTAGTGTTATTTTACTGTTACGGTAGCTTCAAAAAGTCACTCATTGATGAACTTAGCGCGTGTTGGAGTAGGGTGATGGGAAGGGGGATTTCCCTGAATAGTTAGTTGTCATTGTCTGTGTGGTACAAGTCCCAATTAACATATAATTATTGACCATGTAGGTGTAACAAAGAGTCTGAATCATATTGTTTCATAATGCTAATTGTCATGCCCCGAGCAACCCTCGAGACGCGGACACGGAACGTAGGACCACAAGTGATTTCAAGCTAACCCTATTGGCATGATCATGAGAATATTAAAAAATAATAAACTGATGCGGAAGCTAAGTCATAATTTCATCTAAAAAGATGTGGACTACCCATAATCTATAGCTGAGATATATGAAAAACCGAGGAGTTCAAAAAAAAGAAATATTAACTCACTATTAAGGTGAAACTAACTATATCTGAAAATAGCCTCTAAACTGGACTAGAAATACTGGCACAAGACCAAGCTAAATCTAGGAAAACTAAAACTAAATGACTAAAGACTTAAATGACATTCATGACTGTTGTCCTCGGATAATGAGGACTCACCACTCAATCTACTGAACTGGAGATCGGGAAATCAATCTATGCGTGATCTGGATGATAAGAACCTAAACCTACATCACGAGAAGATCTAGCGCATGTATGCGTTTTTACTTGAAAGGTACTGACCATGTAGGATAGAATAAAGCTGAAATAAAACATAACTGAACAAGCAAAATAGCAAGTATAATAATCTGACATGATAAACTGAATTCTGAGTTAACTTGATGCAAGGACCAATTTATAACATTATAAAACTGAATACTGAATATACAGATAAACGGTCAATGCAGAGAGTGTGACTGATCCTAGGGAGATACTAATAATCGATAATAAAACCACATGAGCTAAATGTGTAGTCCGATGTATGCGCCCAATCGAGAGGACCCAATATACCGTGCCAATGGTATAAAGGCATGCTGGCGTGATCACTAAACCTATTTCCCATAGAGGGGACTTAACCCCTACTTTGCTAGTAGTTCTGGGAATATTGGGTACGCTAAACCCTAGTCCAACTCGGTATTATGCTACTCCCAATGAATTCTGTAAATTTATTGTTTATGTCTGAATTTCTGTATATAGGGGATAGCTCAAAACTGAACATGCAAACTGAGAATGCAACAATTAATCTGGTAATTATGCATTTATAACTGAGGCATGCATATCTGAATTATCTTAAATATCTGACCTAGCATGTGTAATTAATGAACTATAGAAATACAAAGCTAGGGTTTTGAAATTCATGTGATAATATTAGTAGTAACTTGATAATCTTCTTTGGAAAATATATTTAACTAAATCATGAAGTTCAATCAAAGATCTAGAAAACCTAGGTTTATTTATGATAAGATAATAAAAAATCTTTCTGAAAACTAGGGACCCAATGGGTGAAAGGAACCCACTAGTGAAATCTCATTTACCTGGTGATGAAAATCCACCAAAAAATACTTAAGTTTTGGGGATGGAACTGCTGGAGGTTTTGGCGTTCCTGAACTAGGGTTCTTGAGCTTTTTCTCCTCTCTTGCTTCTAATTTTCTAGGTTTTGATTTAATGATTTGACTTGGATATGTTTTAATTATGTTTCTAGGCTTAAAGTGACTAAAAGTTGATGATTTAGGGTCAAAATGACGTAACATAGTATTTAAACAGGGTGGGAAAGGTCAAAATCACCCCTGAGAAAGTTGCTGTCGGGCCAAACGACGGTTAGGACTTATGGTCCGTCCTCTGCCCGACGGCCTGTCGTTGGGTTTGTTGTTAGTGTCTGTTCGACAGTTTTTTACTATAATAGGCATAACTGTTTACTCGGAGGTCTTCTATTAGCAAGGTCGGTGGCTATGGAAAGATAATTCAATTATCTATCTGTGGGTAGGTCATGGAACACCTAATTCATTTTGTTCTAATAGTTATTACCATTTGAAGTTGACCCAAATGCATTTCCCCTTAACTGTCATCAAATTTTCCACCTACAGTCAGACATAATGACCGTAGGTCAACCTACGGACCGTGATGGTCATCCGTAGCTCTTGTCAGAGAGTGGGTGAATGGGGGTCTCGATTGTTGGTCACGGACTACGGATCGTCGTCTGACCTATGGACCGTCGGTCCGTCCGTCGATCAAGACTTAGACAATTTTTCCCAGCTAAATTTTTTAGATTTTCTGATCCCATCGACGGATGTGCATGACGAACCGTCGTCTGTCCTAGGGAACGTCGATGCCACCGTTGGTTGCACCTGAAAATTTTTCGGAAAAAAAATGATTTTTGGTCTATTTTGTCTACGGTGTGTTACATTATCTCCCCCTTGGGAACATTCCTTCTCGAATGAAGACTAAACTAGCTGAAATAGAGAGAGATAGCTGCAATCCCAACTACTAAAAACTGAGAACTGAGTTTCTGACTGAATTGAGTTCCTAGTACATGCAAATACGCAAGAATATGCAAGTACAAGCTGAGGGAACATGATTGTAAGACTGAATTTATGCATGAACGACTGGAAAAATTAAGAGGAACTATTACCTCAAGATGGAGTGGAATCGGAAGGAAAGAGGAGAGGATACTTGTCTTTCATGGCTGCTTTGATTACCAAGTAACTCCCTCTAAGGACTGACTTCTCCAGAAAACCATGACTGAAGCGACTTCTTTGTTTCTCAACCTTCTGACCTGACGCTCAGGAATTTCAACTGGTGTATCCTCATAAGAAACACTATATTTTACCGCCACACTCTCCAATGGCACTAAAGAGGCTGGATCACCCACACACTTCTTCAAGAGTGAGATGTGGAAGACCGGATATACTGCTGCTAATTCTGATGGCAACTCTAACTCATATGCCACCTTGCCAACCCTTTTCAAGATCTTGTAAGGGCCTACATATCTAGGGCTGAGCTTAACTTTTTTTCCAAATCTCATCACCCTTTCATAGGTGAGACTTTCAGAAAAACCCAATCATCAACTTGGAACTCTAGTTCCCTTCTCCTTACATCTGCATAAGATTTCTGACAACTTTGGGCTGTCTTAAGTCTATCTCTAATGAGTTGCACTTTCTCCATAGCATAAAGGACTGAGTCTGGCCCTATCAAAGCTTCTTCACCTACTTCAAACCAACAAACAGGAGATCTACATCTATGCCCATATAAAGCTTCATAATGGGCCATGTGAATGCTGGAATGATAGTTATTATTGTAACAAACTCAATAATAGGAAGGTGATCATACCAACTACCATTGAGGCGATCACACAAGCTCTCAAAATATCCTCTAAGGTCTGAAAGGTACGCTCTGCCTTCCCGTCCGTCTGTGGATGAAATGTTGTACTAAGGTTAACTTGAGTACAAAAACTTTTTTGAAATGACTTCCAAAAATGAGAGGTAAACTGAGGAACTCTATCTGAGATGATACACAAGGAAACCCCATGCAACCTCACAATTTCATTAATATAAAGTTTGGCATAGTCCTCTGCTGAATCTGTAGTCTTGACCGCTAAAAAGCAAGAAGAGTTAGTCATTCTATCAAAGATCACCCAAATGGAGTCATGCTATCTTCGAGTACGAAGCGACCCTGTGATGAAATCCATATTGATCACATCCCACTTCCAAGTAGGAATATCGATCTCTTGAGTCATACCTCCTGGTTTCTGAGGTTCTACCTTGACTTGCTGGTAATTGGGGCACTTACTCACAAAATCAGTTATATCCCTCTTCATGCCATTCCACCAATAGACTTCTCGCAGATCGCAGTACATCTTAGTGGCACTTGGATGAATAAAATACCTAGAGTTATGGGCTTCTGCAAGAATATGTTGTCTGAACTCGCCCACATCAGGAACACACAATCTACGCTGGTAGTGAAGTGCACCATCTCCCCCTTGGGAGAAAACCTCCACTCTCGGATTATGGACTGCACCCTTAAGTTCAAGCAAGATTGGATCACTGTCTTGCTTTTGCTTAACCCCCATTACCAAAGACAATTCTTCCACATTCTAAACTGTTACACCGCTATCTGATATTCTCATAAAGTAAACTCCCAAGGGAGCAAGCCTGTGAACATCCTTCACTAACTCATTCCTTTCTTCCTCAACATGGGCTACACTACCCATAAATAATCTACTAAGAGCATCTTCTACTATATTCGCCTTACCAGGATGGTAATGCACACTCATATAATAATCCTTAGGGAACTCAAGCAATCTCCTCCAGCGAAGAATCAACTCCTTCAGGGTGAAAACATACTGAAGACTCTTATGGTCAGTGAACACATCTACGTGAACACTATACAAGTAGTGTCTCCAAAGCTTGAGTGCAAACACCACTATTGCAAGCTCTAGGTCATGAGTTGGATAGTTCTTATCATGAATCTTAAGTTGTCTAGAGGCATAAGCTATCACCTTACCTCGCTGCATCAACACACAACCTAGGCCAACTCTGGATGCATCACAATAGATCACATAACCATCTAAACCCTCCGGTAGAGTCAAGACAGGAGTTGTAGTCAATCTAGTTTTCAATTCTGCAAAGCTTTTCTCACAATCATCTAACCATTGAAATTTTACCATCTTCTGAGTCAACCTAGTCAATGTTGAAGCTATACATAAAGATCCTTCCACAAACCTTTTGTGATAACCCACTAGACGTAAGAAACTTCTGATATCTGTAGCAGAGGTAGGTCTGGGCCACTGTTTCACTGCTTCTATCTTCTGCGAATCCACTCGGATCCCTTTGCTAGAAACAATGTGACCAAGAAAAACAACGGATTGCAATCACAACTCACATTTACTATACATAGCGAATAACTGGCGATCCTTGAGCATCTACATAAATACTCTCAAAGAACTTGCATGTTCTTCCTCACTCCTAGAGTAAATGAGGATATAACCAATAAAGACAATAACGAACAAGTCCAAGTACTAATTGAACACTCTGTTCATCAAATTTATGAAAGCTGCAGGAGCATTAGTTATTCCAAACGACATAACTAAAAATTCACAATGACAATACCGAGTTGTAAAGGCTATTTTCGGAAGGTCACTATCTTTGACTCTAAGCTAATGATAACCCGATTTCAGGTCTATCTTTGAGAAATGACTAGCACCCTGAAGTTGGTCAAACAAGTCATCAATCCTTGGGATGGGATACTTATTCTTGATTGTGACCATGTTAAACTATCTAGAGTCAATGCACATTCTGAGAGAACCATCTTTCTTCTTTACGAACAATATTGGTGCACCCTATGGTGAAATACAAGGCCTGATGAAACCCTTATCAAGAAGGTATTTCAACTACTCTTTCAATTCCTTAAGCTCTTCTAAAGTTATTTTGTAAGGAGGAATAGAAATAGGCTGGGTATCTGGAAGGAGATCAATTCCAAAGTCGATTTCCCTTTCAGGAGGGACTCCGGGAAGATCTTTTGGAAATTCACAGACTACTGGAATTGACTTAAATGTTGGGGTTTCAATGCTAGAATCCTTAGCAAGAACTATAACATAGAGATAACCCTTAGATATCATCTTTCTGGCCTTAAGGTAAGAACAGAATCGACCCATAGGCGCTAAGCTACTATCCTTCCATTCTAAGATTGGTTCGTGTTGAAACTGAAAACGAACAATCTGACTTCTACAATCGACTGAAGCATAACATGAGTGTAACCAATCCATGCCTAGAATGACATCGAAGTCTACTTGATCTACTAAGGTGACTTTCTAAGAGACTGTGATAGGGCAATTTATGTATACCCGTCTAGCTATAACTAGGTCACCGATTGGAGTAGAGACTGAGAAGGGTTCTGAGAGAGTTTTTGAACTGACACTGAATTGGACTGTTATACTGAGTTACAAAAGACAAAGTCATGTTTGTTGTCTTTCGACTAAGTAAACTATATGTGATTCACATCCTTGAGTTTGTAGGATGCCAATCTCACCTATCACTACCAGTTACTGACATCACACCAAATATTTTCGTGACCTCATCAATTAACTTCAGTGGGTCCTTACCAACATGCGACCCTAAAATCTGAATTAGCTTTCTAAAATTCTGCATTTGAATTTCCTTATATGCTACTAGAGGAACAGCGTTAGCATTGCGTGCATTAGCATTCCATGCCTAAGCTCCACGAGAAGGTATGATCTGAAATGTAAAACGTCAAGTTTGATTGAAATAAGATCATACCTTAAGCACGATAAGAGTAACAAGAAAGTGAAGTTTTTTCTAAAAAATTCCATAGCCTCCCTCTCATTAGATGTGGTGCACTTCACACCCATGAAAAGGACTCTACTTAGTATGGCTTTTCATACATCCTAGGACACTTAAACCTAGTGCTCTTATACCAAGTTTTGTCACGCCCCGAGCTACTCCCAAGATGCGGACACGGAACCTAGGACCACAAGTGATCCCAAGCTAACCCTGCTGGCATGATCATGAGCATACTAAAGAATAAAAAAGTGATGCGGAAACTAAATCATAATTTAATCTAAAAAGATGGGGAATACCAATATTCTATAGCTGAGATATATGAAAAACCGAGGAGTTCAATACAAAGAAATATTAACTGACTACTAAGTTGAAACTAACTATGTCTGGAAATAGAATCTAAACTGGACTAGAAATACTGTGACAAGCCCTAAGCAAAATCTAGCAAAACTAAAACTAAATGACTAAAGACTGAAATGACATTCATGATTGTTGTCCTCGGAGAATGAGGACTCACCACTGGATCTACTGAATTGGAGATCGGGAAATAAATCTATGCGTGATCTGGATGCTGAGAATTTGGACCAACATCACGAGAAGATGTAGCGCACGTATGCGTCAGTACTTGAAAGGTACTGAGCATGTAGGATAGAGTAAAGCTGAAAACATAATTGAACAAGCAAAATAGGAAGTATAATAATCTAACATAATAAACTGAATTCTGAGCTAACAGGATGCAATGACCAATTTATAACATGCTAAAACTGAATACTGAATATAACATGATAAACTGAATTCTGAGCTAAGCCCTAGTCCAACTCTGTATTATGCTACTACCAATGAATTCTGAAAATATATTGTTTATGTCTGAATTTCTATAAATACTGGATAGATCGAAACTGAATATGCAAACTGAGAATGCAACAATTAATCTTGTAATCATGCATTTAAAACTGAGGCATGTATATCTGATTAGTCTAAAATATCTGACTTAGCATGTGTAATTGAAGAACTAAAGAAATACAAATCTAGGGTTCTGAAATTCATGCGATAATCAGAGTAATAACATGATAATCTGATTTGGAACATATATTTAACTAAATCATGAAGTTCTATCAATGTTTTAGAAACCCTAGGTTTAATCATGATAAGAGAATCAAGAATCTGACTTAAAATTAGGGACCCAATGGGTGAAAGGAACCAACTAGTGAAATCCATATACCTGGTGATGATACCCACGGAAAAATACTTAAGTTTCAGGGCTGGAACTGCTAGAGCTTGTGGCGTTCTTGTAGGGTTCTTGAGCTTTTTGTCCTCTCTTGCTTCTAATTTTCTAGGTTTTGATTTAATTATTTGACTTGGATATGTTTTAATTATGTTTTTAGGCTTAAACTGAATAACATCTGATGATTTACGGTCAAAACGACATAAATTACTGTTTAAACAGAGTGGGAAAGGTCAAAAAGACCCCTAGGAAAGTTGCTATCGGGCCAAATGACGGCCAGGACTGATGGTCTGTCGTCTGCCCGACGCCCCGTCGTTGGGTCTGTCGTTAGGGCCTATTCTACAAGCCTTTACTAAAATGGGCATAACTTTTCACTCGGAGATCTTATTTTCGCAAGGTCGGTTGCTATGGAAAGATAATTCAATTATCCATCTGTGGGTAGGTCATGGGTTACCTATTTCATTTTATGCTAAGAGTTATGACCATTTGAAATTTACCCAATTGCATTTCCCCTTACTGTCTGCAAATTCTCCACCTACGAACCGTGTTGGTAATCCGTAGCTCATGTCAGAGAGTGGGTGAATGGGGGTGTCCATTGACGATCACGGACTACAGAACGTCGTTTGACCTACGGATCGTCGATCATGTTTTAGCCAATTTTCCTGATTGAATTTTTGGGAATACTGATCGCATTGATGGTTGTGCAGGATGGACCGTCGTCTGTCATACGATCCGTCGATTCTACCGTTGGTTGCACCCGCAGATTCTTCTTAAAAACTGATTTTTTGTCTATTTTTGCTACGGGGTGTTACACTAATACTCTAGGTAGCTACTTTTACTGGTGTGGGTATAACTTTATGTTGCTAAAACACAAACTCATGCTTATAACTATTGCACTTCTACTTGACACCTACTGTAATAAGAGATAGCTCATCTTGATATGATCTTCTCTAGGGGTGGATGCTGTTAGAAATTACTCGGCTATCCACTGTTTATTACTACAGACACAACAACTCCTACACTAGACAAATGGTGTACACATCTACGAATTCCATTCTAGTCAACTTGTGAAGTATTTTATTTCTATCAGTTTGCTAAGTTCCAAAGGGATGCCTCATCCTGCACTAACATATACTACTTTATCATTGTAAAGAGTAGCTGGTATACTTAAAGAATCATATGGAATAGTACCAAACATAACTGAAATGTACATCTTTATTCTTAGTGTCTCTGCCACTCTCTCCACTGTACTGAGCATGACTTTGTGTATTTTCTGCATTATCCTTCACAATTTGGTTTGTTCCGTATCATTAATGCTTTCTCATTTTCTCTGCTTATAATAGTAAAAATATGAAGAAATATTAAAGGAAAAAACATTGTCTGAAACTGATATTGATCAATACGAAGAATATTACCAAGCTACGGGAGGAGAAAAGAAAATAAGAATCTACGGTCTTGGTTCAAAAGCAAAAATTACTATGGGCAGAAACATTGTGGGTCATAATCATTACCACATCCATTTTATAAATCAACATAGAGAACAAATATGGAAGAGTTTGTAAAGAAAATGATGTCTGCACTAACTAGTCATCTTGTTCCTATTATTGTTGAGCAGGTGAAAGCATCGATTACTCCATTCGGCAATCCATCGTCTGCGGGGCCCATGCCTCCTGCTAGTAATGTGGATGACGTTGATACCTCTATTTCAAGTTGATACCTCCACAGCTTCAGTTTTTGATAATGTCATACTTTTTGGAAACTAGAAATTGCGCATAGTAATATTTTGATGAAAATGGGTTAATTTTGAGAGTACTTTATAGTTTTCTTTGTATATTTTCAACCAAAAATATGTTGTTTGGAGTTTTCTATTTATATATTATGAATCTTCTATGGGTATTATAATATATGAATGTTTGTTAATTTTGGAGTATTTAGTAATTTTAATTTAATATATTTCAACAAGTACATAAGAACAATTTTAGCAACAAATTTAGCGACTATTTGGTCGTTGCTGTAAAAATAATGTTGGCGAAAGATGAACGACGAATTATTAAAGGCCTAATATGTTGTTACAAAATATCTTGCGACGGATATTTTTCTGTAAATTTATCAAAAATAACGAAATGAATTATGAAATTAGCAACAAAACTATATAAATATATTGACGAATCTTACCTTCGCTAACATGTGGCGACGGAAATGTTTCGTCATTATGAAGTCGCTAAAATTGAGACGAAACATCATTTTTCGTCATAGAATTATGAAATTAGCAACAAAATAATATAAATATAATGACGTATCATTCCGTGGCTAAAATATAACGATGGAAGTAATTCGTTACTAAGACGTCACCAAACTTGTGACGGAACTCATTTCTCATCATTAAGAGCTTACTGACGAGCCTAATAGCAACAATCAATATTCCATAGCCAATCTGTCGCTAATCTTGATTAGTGAAGGATTTTATTCATATAGTGAGAGATTGTTGCCGTTGCTAAACACTGTTTCTTTTTTTGTACTTAAGAATGCTTTACAACTTGAGTGATGTCTTGAAAAATTAGGGGCACCTCTACTTATACTACTTAGTAGGGACTAAAGTTAAATTAATATTTACCTTACAAGTTCCTAAAATATTTACTCTTTGGTCCCCTTTCTAGTGAATTCAACATACTCTTGGAAATTCTAAAACATTTTTGATTTTTCTAGGGAGTTCTAGAATTCTCCGCAAGCCTCTCAATAATTCTGGAGTCTTCTACGCAACTCCAGATGCAAAATTTTATTGGTCTAGTGGCGGGACATGACACTACGCTCTTATTACTAAACCCAAAGCCTATGCCTTAAAAGGTAGTTCTTTTGTTCAACCGAAAATATTTTCCTTTAGTCCCTACTCAAGCATTAATGCCCCGTCTTCAAAATAATATGCCTACTCAAGTTTAAAGAAAACTAGAGTTTCCATTTCAACTCCCAATACTAGCAATAGTTTTGCCAAAGGGGAGAGTTCAATTCAAGACAAACTCTATCCTCCACAATTTAAGGTTCAACCCCACTACCCCAACATTGAGAATTCATTAAATAACCCATTTTTTCGATGAAAAATAATGCTGATTGTGTGCTTTAACAACATCAATGTAGGCCATTATTTTAAATTTTTGGTTCATAGAGATGACAAGACCAAATAATAGGAAACATTACTTATTAGTCTTGCTAAGCATTTAACACTTGGAATCATCATATTCAAAGTTAGTACAACTTGGACCTCAATGTAGCTCATAAAATAACACATTCAGGTAGAAAATAATATTTTATATAGGTGTTGGAATTACGACAGATAATGAATACAACGTGAGTGTGAATGTAGGAAATACAAACAAAAATTCATGTAGAACAACTATGTCTAATATTAATGATGAAAAAGCTTCTAGTAACGAACGTGGAATAATAAATGAAAATTTACAACAACAAATTGGTGAACAAAATATGTCTTATCCAAGAAATATCTTGACTATATATAAAAGTGATATCGAAGAAATAGATTCAAATAAGAAAGAAAAATGTTATGCATAATCTAATATCAATAATATGGGTTATTTTTTCAAAAATCTTGGACCTTCATGTGCTAACCTATCCAATTCATATGACAATGAGTGTGATTAAGTTTATTCTATTGATCAGGTAAGTACTTCAACCTAGTTATTTGATATTATATATATATTTTGTTTAATTGTTGGTATTAGCTAAAAGCAATATAAATTTACAGCAATATAGGTTAGTGTTGAACTAACTAATATGCATCAGCTGGTGTAGTCAACTTTTGTTGTAAACTTATATTGATTATACCTAATACCAATATATATATATATATATATATGTATATATATATATATTGTTGGGGTTTTGCAAGTGTGAATCGGAAAAGAAAAGAGAGAATATGAAAAGTGAGGAAACTACTTTGGAGGGAAAATGAAAATTCATTTGCAAAGTGCAAATGAAAAGTCATTTCTCCCATATCGGCAAAAGAAAGGGAATTTGTTGTCTTCATAGAAGGAAACACTTCCATTACTTCTTAAAGAGCTAAGAAGAAGATGCCCCCTCGCGCCGTCGTCGTCGTCGCTCGCTCGGCCTCGGCTTCGGATTTGGATTTGGCAAATGATGTTATTGATTGATAAATTTTTTGGACAAAATTTATTTAATCAGTTTTTGTTAAATCAAGTAAATCCTGTAACATTCCGAAAAGTTGTTACTCTTTCCGAAAAGTCGTTACTTTTCAAATAGTCGTTATTTTACTAACAGACACAATTTTCCGAAAAGTTGTTATTTTTTCCAAAAGACACAACTTTCTGGATAAGATGTCTATGAACAGATTTCACTGAACAGACTTGTTCCTTGCTGAAAATGGCTATAAAAGGAAGTCAATTTTTTATTTTTTAAAACCCTGAAAATTTTTATTTCTCTGCATTTATTTTTCTCTCAAATAAAATCAAAGTGTCGATCAACTGAGTCTGTGTGACTTGTTGCTGTTCTTAAGTTCGTTGATGTTAAAGAAGTTTGAGGTACCGCTATTTCTTTAACAGGTTTAATCACTTTTATCTTGGGAGAAATTAATCCATAACCTTGGGTATAGTGAGGGGATTAAATTTCTTAAGGACACACAGTAGTTTCTGTGGACTCGGATTAGTTCTTGTATTTATATTTTTTCTGCTTCATCTTATTTCTGTTTCTGTTTATTAACCTTATAAATACAGGTTATTGTAAGAATAACAATCCTGAGAAATTTAACAGTTTCTATATTTGAGGTTTCTGGAGATTAAAACCTTTATGGTTTTCTACTCTGCTTGAATTTTTAAAATTCATTCGATTAACGATTAAAAGAACATAAAAACTTTATCGTTAACTCCGAAACAGTTTGTGTAAAGATTTGTTCTTTACTGTTAGTATTTTAAATACTTAACTTATCTGCCATTTTTGACAGACAAAAAAAAAAGACTAATTGAAGTCAAACAAATGCTGGAACAGTAAGTGCTACAACAACAACTATTGCACAAAATCGTTCAAACGCTGCCTTAGCGCTGGCTGAGAAACCTGCTATGTTTTCTGGAGTCGACTTTAAGAGATGGCAGCAAAAGATGTTCTTCTATCTCACTACGTTGAGTCTGCAGAAGTTCATTAATGAGAATATTCCTGTTATGTTAGATGAAACTCCGGCTGATGAACGATTCTTGGTAATAGAAGCATGGACACACTCAGATTTTTTGTGTAAAAATTATATTTTCAGTGGTCTGCAAGATGATCTGTACAATGTGTACAGCAATGCCATAACCTCAAAAACACTCTGGGATGCTTTAGAAAAGAAGTACAAAACAGAAGATGCCGGAATGAAGAAATTCATTGTGGCAAAATTTCTGGACTATAAGATGATAGACAGTAAGACTGTCGTCACCCAAGTTCAAGAATTGCAGGTCATAATCCATGATCTCCTTGCTGAAGGTATAAATTTATTTAAGGCCTATGTTAGAAATATTAAGTTTTCCCTTAATACTCACCTAATCTTTAATGTAGGATTGATTGTGAATGATGCTTTTCAAGTGGCTGCAATTATTGAAAAGTTACCTCCATTGTGGAAGGACTTTAAAAACTACTTGAAACACAAACGCAAGGAGATGACTGTTGAAGATCTCATAGTAAGGTTGAGAATCGAAGAGGATAATTAGGCTGCAGAAAAGAGGTCACGTGGTAATTCAGCAATATATGGAGTAAATTTTGTTGAAGAAGATCCCACAAAATTAAAGAAAAGAAAGAAAGCATCTGGTCGAAAAAGCAATCCTCCTAAGAAGAAATTCAATGGAAACTGCTTTAATTGTGGTAAACATGGTCATAGGGCTAATGAATGCCGAGGTCTTCAGAAGGACAAGAAACAGAAGGATCAAGCAAACTTGGCTAAATCCGAAGGAGAAATGGACGATCTCTGTGTTATGCTTTCAGAATGTAAGATGGTTGGAAATCCAAGAGAATGGTGGATAGATTCTGGTGCCTCATGTCATGTTTGTACCAACAAAGAATTATTTTCATCATATACTCCAGCACTTACAGATGAAAAATTGTTTATGGCAAACTCCGCTGTTGCAAATGTGGAAGGAACTGGCAAAATCCTATTACAGATGACATCAGGCAAGGTGGTGACTTTGAATAGGGTCTCAGATGTTCAAGAATTGAGAAAGAATTTAGTTTCAATTCCAGTTCTGACCAAGAATGGATTTAAATGTGTATTTGTTTCTGATAAAGTAGTAGTAAGCAAAAATGAAATGTATGTAGGAAAAGGCTACCTTAGTGATGGCCTTTTCAAACTCAATGTAATTGCAATTGATATGAATAAAGATTTTGCTTCTTCTTACTTGCTTAAGTCTAAATGTTTATGGCATGAACGTTTGGGACACGTTAATATAAAACCTTGCGAAAACTGATTAACTTAAATATTTTGCCAAAATTTGACTGCAATAAATCAAAATGTCAAATTTGTGTTGAATCTAAGTATGCTAAGCATTCTTATAAATCTGTTGAAAGGAATTCAAATCCTTTAGAATTGATTCAAACTCATATTTGTGACATGAAGTCAAAAACATCACGTGGTGGGAAAAAGTATTTCATAACTTTTATTGACGTTTGCACTAGATATTGTTATGTCTATTTGCTAAATAGTAAGGATGAAGCAATAGATGCATTTAGGCAATATAAAACTGAAGTTGAAAATCAGTTAGATAAAAAGATCAAAATGATCAGAAGTGATAGAGGTGGAGAATATGAATCTCCATTTGCAGAAATTTGTTTAGAAAATGGAATAATCCATCAAACTACTGCTCCCTACACTCCTCAGTCTAATGGAATTGCAGAAAGAAAAACCCAAACTTTAAAAGAAATGATGAATGCATTACTTATAAGTTCAGGTTTACCGCAGAACTTGTGTGGGGAAGCTATTCTTACAGCAAATCAGATACTTAACAGAGTGCCTCACTCAAAGACAAATGTAATTCCATATGAGAAATGGAAAGGTAGAAAACCCAATTTGAAATATTTCAAAGTGTGGTGCCGTCTAGCCAAAGTCCAAGTTCTTATACCTAAGAGGGTAAAAATAGGACCTAAGACTGTGGATTTTGTATTCATTGGATATGCAACAAACAGTAAGGCATGTCGATTTTTGGTTCATAAGTCTGAACATCAAGATATTCATGATAATACGATAATGGAATCAGATAGTGCTGAATTTTTTGAACATATTTATCCGTATAAAACTAGACTTGAGTCATCTATTGGGGGATCTAAACAACCCAGAGAAGAACCAAAAGAGAATGAACAAAATGAAGAAAGTCCGACACGCAGTAAACGTCAAAAGACATCTACTTCATTTGGATCAGATTTTGTAACATTTCTTCTTGAAAGTGAGCCTCAAACATTCAAGGAAGCAATGTTGTCTAGCGACTCAACCTCTTGGAAGGAGGCTGTTAATAGTGAAATTGAATAAATCTTAAGCAATCATACTTGGGAGTTGGTTGATCTTCCTCCAGGGAAGAAACCCTTGGGTTCAAAATGGATCTTTAAAAGGAGTATGAAAGACTATGGAACTATTGACAAATATAAAGCAAGACTTGTTGTCAAAGGTTTTAGACAAAAAGAAGGTCTTGATTATTTTGACACATACTCGCCAGTGACTAGGATTACATCAATTCGGATGTTAATTGCACTAGCTGCAGTATACGGTCTTGAAATTCATCAAATGGATGTGATAACAGCCTTCTTAAATGGAGAGCTTGAATAGGAAATTTACATAGAACAGCCTGAGGATTTTGTAGTTCCTGGTAAAGAAAAGAAAGTGTGCAAACTTATTAAGTCACTTTATGGGCTAAAACAAGCACCAAAACAATGGCATGCAAAGTTTGATCAAACCATGTTGTCAAATGGATTTAAGATCAATGAATGTGATAAATGTGTTTACATTAAAGCTACTCCAAATCAAGAAGTTATTTTATGCATATATGTAGATGATATACTTATAATGAGCAAAGACATTGCTAATATAAAAGCTACAAAGCGTATGCTTGCTAGTAAGTTTGATATGAAAGATTTAGGAGTTGCTGATGTGATATTAGGAATTAAAATTCTTAAAACTCCTAACGGTCTAGCATTGTCTCAAACTCATTATATTCAAAAGATACTTGAAAAATTTAAATTTTTGAATTTTAAAAGGGCAAAGACTCCAATTGATGTAAATCTTCATCTTGCAAAGAATAAAGGTGAAAGTCAGTCTCAATTGGACTATGCTAGCGTATTGGGAAGCTTAATGTATGTCATGAATTGTACACGACCAGACATAGCTTGCGCTATCAGTAAACTGAGTCGATACACAAGTAATCATAATCATAATCATTGGTTGGCAATGAAGAGAGTTTTGGGATACTTAGATGACACTCAAAACTATTCTTTACATTACAACAAATATCCAACCGTTCTTGAAGGATATAGTGATGCAAATTGGATTACAGTGTCAACTGAAACAAAATCCACAAGTGGATACGTTTTTACTATTGGTGGAGGAGAAATATCTTGGAAATCATCCAAACAAACATGTATAACTCACTCTACAATGGAGTCTGAATTCATCGCTTTAGAGAAGGGAGGTGAAGAAGTTGAATGGCTCTGAAATTTCATAGAAGATATTCCATTTTGGCCCAAACCAATGGCCCCTATAAGCATACATTGTGATAGTCAAGCTGCAATAGGAAGGGCTGGAAGCATTATGTATAACGGCAAGTCTCGTCACATAAGACGAAGACATAACTCCTGAGACAACTACTCTCTAGTTGAATTATCACAATTGACTATGTGAAGTCAAGAGATAATGTGTCGGATCCACTTACAAAAGGCCTAAATAGAGAGGGAGTTGAGAAATAATCGACGGGAATGGGACTATGGCCGAGAACAAGTCATCGTGGCGGTAACTCTACCTAGAAGACTGGAGATCCCAAGATCGAGGTTCAAGAAGATAAAATAAAGTCATTGATGACGGTTCAACATTGTCAAAGGAAAAGAAAAAATTATTATTATTTTATGGTCCATTCTCATGATGAGACAATGTTTAGTAACCAGGATAAAGACATAAGGACTTTTTAATGGTTTCTATGTTTGATACAGGGAATATCAAATGGTGTATCTATGGGATAACACATTTAGAAATCACCTATGTAATTTTGAAGTGTATGCCGCTTCAACGAGAATCCGGAAGGCCAGTTCTTTAAGCACTTACTATCAAAGATGTGTTCATGGCTGAAACGAACAAAACAATGAGAACTAAGAACAGTTCAAGGGTTGATTGTGTGACATATGTTGTCTAGGTATACACCAAAGCTCGACGCTTCAAAGATATCAAATCTACCGATTTACCGAGTATATCCGATATATGTTCACTATGGAAAGTTTAAAGGGAAACCTACTTATCCAGATACGATTAACCTTTACCTACAAGACACACAAGTTTTTTCATGCATATGTTTTAACAATAGCCTTCCCCATTCATGTGGGGGATTGTTGGGATTTAGCAAGTGTGAATGGGAAAACAAAAGAGAGAATATGAAAAGTGAGGGAACTACTTTGGAGGGAAAATGAAAAGTCATTTGGAAAGTGCAAATGAAAAGTCATTTCTCCCATATCGGCAAAAGAAGGGGAAATTGTTGTCTATATAGAAGGAAACACTTCCATTACTTCTTAAAGATCTAAGAATAAGATGCCCCCTCGCGCCGTCGTCGTCGTCGCTCGTTCGGCCTCGGCTTCGGCTTCGGATTTGGATTTGGATTTGGCAAATGATGTGATTGATTGATAAATTTTTTGGACAAAATTTATTTAATCAGTTTTTGTTAAATCAAATAAATCCTGTTAAAATTATTTCTAATAAATTTGCAGGTAACGGTAACATTCCAAAAAGTTGTTACTCTTTCCGAAAAGTCGTTACTTTCCAAAAAGTCGTTATTTTCCTAACAGACACAATTTTCCGAAAAGTTATTATTTTTTCCAAAAGACACAACTTTCTGGATAAAATGGGTTTGAACAGATTTCACTGAACAGACATGTTCCTTGCTGAAAATGGCTAAAGAGGAAGTCAATTTTGATTTTTTAAAACACTGAAAATTTTTCTTTCTCTGCATTTATTTTTCTCTCAAATAAAATCAAAGTGTCGATCGACTGAGACTGTGTGAATTGTTGCTGTTCTTAAGATCGTTGAAGTTAAAGAAGTTTGAGGTACCGCTATTTCTTTAACAGGTTTAATCCGTTTTATCTTGGGAGAAATTAATCCATAACCTTGGGTACAGTGAGGGGATTAAATTTCTTAAGGACACA
>NC_028646.1:60235040-60239556 GCF_001406875.1 Solanum pennellii
ACCAATATATATATATATATATATATATATAAATTAGATTGAAGCACTAACCTAATCATCAGAATAAACTTGATCAGAATCACATCCTTCTATATCACTCTTATTTGTCGCGATTATACTGCTCGAATAAGACATATTTGGTTCAGCAATATGTTACTGAAAATTAGCATTTATTGTTCAAAGTGCATCATTATTTGCAATTTTTAGCATCAATATAATACATCGTTTTACTACCTAAATATTTGTTTGTATTTCCTGCATTCACACTCAAATTGTAGTCATTAATCGTCATATTTCCAATACATATATCAAACATTATTTTGCTATCTAATGTCTTGTTTTATGACCTACATTGAGTTACAAGTCTTACTCACTTTGATTATGACGATTCCAAGTGTTAAATTCTGAGTCGGGCCTATGAGTAATGTTTCCTTTAATTAGGTGTCGTAGTCTTGGTGAACCAAACATTTCCAATAATGGTCTATACTGATGTTGTTAAAGCATCCCACCAAACCAAACATCTCCAATAATGGTATATACTTATCTTGTTGAAGCACACCACGAACATTATTTTTCATAGAAAATAATGGCTTATTTAATGAACTCTCAATGTTGTGTTAGTGGGGATGAACCTAAAATTGTGGAGGATAGAGTTTCATTTGAATTTAACTCTCCCCTCTGGCAAAAATGTTTCTGGTATTGGGAGTTCAAAATGGAAACTCTAGTGCTCTTTGGATTTAATTAGTAATTTTTTGTTTAAGACGGGGCATTCTCCCATTTTTTCTATTGCTACTCTAAAGTTGAGATTCACTTAAAGATTTTTGGCCTGATGTATGATGACTACTTTTGCGCTCTTTACGAGTTCTCAAGTTGTTGAAGTGATATTTCTGAAATGTTGTCTCGAGAACTGTGGCACTTCAAGAATATCTAATCAAATTGGAGCTAGACGAATAGAACATAAGATTATTAACTCCCCCCCCCCTTTTGAAAAAACATATATATTTTTGTAGAGGAAGTCAATCGAGTGTATAACATGCCTATAACAGGAACAAAGACTAAACAATCTAATTTGTTTCTTCTATAAACACATAAAAACATTTATGAATAATTAAAAGAACAAAGACTAAACAATCTATTTCTCTCTAAATAATTTCGTGATTTGTTTTTATCGAATTATTGGGGTAAAAAAATCTAAATTAGTTCAGTTTGAAAAATTTAGAATTACGCTTAGGGTTTGGAGAAGAGAGAAAAGAATAAAGAAAGGGCCAAAATTCCAGCATTTTCCAAAAACGTCAAAGTTTTGCACGAGAAATTTGTTGGGGTTGATCCCTATAAAGGTATTTGAGATCATTTAGTGTTAGGTTCATTCACCCACACGCCAAACTTGTTTAAATTCAGTGATTGGTGAGTTGTTTATATGTTAGTGTGTGAAGTTCTTGAAAAACATTGTCGAATTATTTTTGGTTGAGTTGTTGAATGTCTAGTGTTGATTTCATTCGTAATTCGAGTTGTTTTTTGACTTAAATCTATTGGGTATTGAGGTGAGTAATGTCTTAAGTTTTTTGGAAAAGAACTATGGAAGTTTAGAGGGTTTAGAGATGACAAATAAAGGAGAAAGGTCGGATGTTCTCTAGCTGGAGCGCCTCGCCCACCAGAGTGCCACAAAAGTTCTTTTGAGCTTTGGCCTCTAGCGCGTCGCGCCATCCAGAGCGCCAAAGAATGTTCTCTACACTCTGAGGGCTGGCACCCCGCGCCTCTCATAGCGCCAGGGCCGTCAGTTCTCCCCATTCTTCGCCCAACTTTTTGTACTAATTCTTAAGTGATGTACCTATGTTTCTTAGTTTATTCCAACACTCTAAGGTACATATAAAAATCATGAAATTATCAATAAACATGAGATCATGAAACTTTAATGCACAATCTAATTCAAGGAAAATTAAGATCAAAGTCAAAGAAGTTAGGAGTCAAGACTAAAAGTTAAGAACCAAGTCAAAGTAAGTTCCCAAAGTTTTCAAGTCTTTAACAAACTTTTAAATTTTTTTAAGGATCAAGTTGAAAAATTAAGCAAAGAATAAAGAGTTGAGTTCATTTCTCAAAAGTTATAAGGGAACTAAGTATTCTCTAAGAGTTACAAACCTTTTCACATTTGAGAAAGAAAGGAAGCTGAGACTTCCAATAGAGCCTTTGGCTAGTTTTAATAAAGAGGAAACTATGATTTCCAAGTGAGTTTTTAAAGTTAAGTTTAAGTAATTACCTCGAAAAGAAGTTGTTTTAAAACCATATGAGCTATGTATTTTTTGGAGTAGTTTTGAGTTAAGTTATTCTTTAGTTGAGCAGAGCCAAGATAAGTGTTCCTTCTAACACTTTTTCAAGCTTAAGTTGTTTTAACATTTCAACTTGCATACTCGTATATTAAATGTATTGATGTGCGTTAGTCTGCATCTTATTATGATACAGACGCAGCTAACAAGGATCTTCACACATCCAGCGCCTCTTTGATCCAAACGAACACTCAAAGTATGGTCTTATATTTACTTGTAAATTAGAGTATGGGTTAGGGTGGATTTTAATGAGACGGGCTAATGGGTATTAAATTGAGTGATTTTCCATGGTAGATATTGATGTTTATTGATCACGTTAAAAAAAATTACATGGCATGATTGGTGGCATTAGTTAAAGTTAGGGGTATTTGTGAGGCAACCAAAAAAAAGTGGGGTATTTTGTTGAGAAATGGACGAATCATAGTTGTAACTGCTGTTCGTACACCTTCAGAAGCAATGGAAATGCTCTCCAACGGAGAGAAAAATTGACGTGATTATATCAGTGCTTATTTACCAAATTTTGATTCTTTTAAACTCTTGGCTCAAGTTGTGATCTTGCATAAAATTTCACTATCTAATTATTTATTCTATTATTCCACTGATGACATCTATTGTGAGAAAAGTCAGTTACATTTATAAAAACACTACGAAAACAGACTAACTTATTTGCTATTAATATATAATTATATTCTTTAGAGCTAAAGAAGTTGGTACAATTAACTTTAATTATGAGTAGCAATGAATATTTTGTTGTTTAGTGACATTAGTTATTTGTTTTTAATGTCTATTGTATTTAGTAATTGATAAGTTATTACTTTGTAACACACCTTTTATAGTGAATATGCTTGAAATTAACTATTCATATAGTATTTAATACAATTAAATTCTAATTGTGAACTTATTGAAATAATTATGCAGTTGTATGCGATGATTTCAATGAACTCGTAGCAAAAAGGGCTTTGAAAGAATAAGCATGTTTTTGTAGACAAAGGTCACTAAACGAGAAAATTGTAAAACAATTGTGGCAATTTGTATTGAGGAGAAAGATAGATAGAGAGAGCGGAAAAAGAATCAGAAGATGGAGAAAAGATGATTGTTAATGATGTTGATACAAATAATATGGGCGGAGATGATAAAAAATTATTTAAAGAAATAAATGGTTCGTCTAATATTGAGGAACATAGAAATAATACTCATGAAGTTGAGGAATATATAGTATCGAATGGAAAATACAAGCGGAGGAGGGTATTGTCTTCAACTTCATGAATATTATTTCTATACTCTTCAATATTAGGTACACCATTTGTTTTTTAATAATTCTTCATTATCTCCACCCATATTGTTTGTATCAATATCATTAACAATCCTCTTATCTTTATCTTCTAATCCTTTTTTCGCTCTCTCTCTTTATTTCTTTTTTCTTCTCAATACAAATTGTCATAAGTGTTTAACAATTTTCTCATTTAGTGGCCTTTGAAAGAAAAAGCATGCTCCTTCTTTCAAAAACTTTTTTGCTAAGAGTTCATTGTTTTCATCGGATATAATTGCATAATTATTTCAAGATTTTTACAACTATAATTTAATTCTATAAAACACTATTTAAATAGTTTATTTGAAGCATATACACTATAAATGTTATGTTAAAAAAATTATCTTACCATTTACTAAATAAAATATATATTAAAAACAAATAACTACTGTCACTAAACAACAAATATTAAATGATACTCATGATAATTAACAGTGAATTCTACCAAATTCTTTAGCTTAAAAAAATTTAATTACATATTAATCGCAAATTTTTTAGCTGATTTTTGTAGTGTATTTATAACGTAACTAATTGTTCTCATAATAGATGTCATAATTGGAAGAATAGAATATATACTTACATAGTGATATTATATCCAAGATCACAACATGAGCCAAGAGTTTAAATGAATCTAAATTCGGTGAATGAACAGTGATTATTAACACATTGAGTTTTTCTCTCCTTTGGAGAGCATTTCGGTTGCTTCTGAAGATGTACGGACTGTAATAACTGCATCAATGCATCTTAAAAGTCAGAAAAGTTAAATATATATATATATATATATATATACACACACCGTGATGATTTGTTCATTTCTTATATCTAAATTAATTCCATCATAATTTTAAAGGTATATTGCACTCTCTCTCTCTCTCTCTCTCTCTAT
>NC_028646.1:60249556-60250048 GCF_001406875.1 Solanum pennellii
GTTAAATCAGGCGCTTGTTGGGAGGCAACCCAATACTTATAGTTTTTTTTTCTTTCTTTCTTTTCTTTTTAGTAATGGTAGCATCCGTCGTGCCAGGTACGTCTTTCTGTATTTTAAAACTAGGGCACACGCAACGGACCGTCGTACCTACGACGGTCCGTCCTGCACAACCGTTCTGGTTGTCAGAGACCCTGTTTCTAAGGGTCTCTCACTTTTTCCAAGTGTCCTTTAACGGACACATGTGACGGACCGCCATACCCACGACGGTCCGTACTGCACGACCGTCATAACGGTCAGAGAACCCTCTCCTAGGGGTCTCCACATTTTCAAGTGTCCTCTGACGGACACCCACAACGGACCGTCGAACTTGTGACGGTCCGTCCTGCACATACCGTCATACTAATCAGAGACTCTCCTTCAGGGTTCTCCATATATACATAGTCTAATTCTCCATATATACATAGTCTAATTCTCCATATATACATAGTCTAA
>NC_028646.1:60251430-60253430 GCF_001406875.1 Solanum pennellii
TACTGAGCTAGAACTTGCCTGGTTAGTCCTGCTGAAAGTAAGCTGTAATAGACAATTAGGAAAGGATCATAGGCCCTTATTCAACAAAGCCCATTGGTAGCCTAAATTAAAGAAACCAAATGAAAGTTATCCGTCTTTGATCCAAATAATCTGAGCTTAAATTAGACCTTTCTTTTTCACCCCAACTGATCTTTTCTGGGAACAACGTGTTGGCCCTGGTCCCTCCTTGGACATGTGCACCTCAGCTTATGCCAAAAGCATAAGTTGAGGGTGGCTAATGCAGTAAACAACCTTCGTTATGGCCCTGACCCAACTTTGGGTATTGTGTACCTTGACTCATGGCAAAGCCATGAGTTGAGGGTGGCTATTATGAGGAATGCTCTTGAAAGTGGGGTTGAAAGAACAAAGAGAAAGAAAGAACAAAAGTAAAGTGACTCAAAATTAGTTGAAAGAAAAGTAAAGAAAAAGAAAAAAATATACAAGAAATACAAGCAAGAGAGTCACTTACACAAATGAAAAAAAAAGAAGAGAATATAGCGAGGTGAAAGAATATGAGAAACTGGGCAAGATAAAATGATAGAAAGTGGAAGGTTTAGCCGATATTTCAAGGAGGGCAAAAAGTCACTAAAGTATACCTAAATACACCCTACCTGACCCTGAGCCTATGTTACAAGCTAAGAAAGTCCTATCGTGATCCTAAGGGTTGTATAGCGAACTTAAGGCAGTGAAAATAAGGGCAAGCTTATGACAATAGGTATGAATGAGCGTGACTTTGTTCTGAGAGCGAGTGTTGAAAGTAATCCTTATACTCAAACTGAAGTCATTGTGTGAAAAACGAGGATTTTGTTACAAAGTGAGGACACTAGTTGCTATACCGGAATTGTTAGCACCTCGGGGAGAAATTGAAGAGGATAGGTGTTAGTGCATGGTGAGTGTGTGTCATGTTCTGATCCCACATAATTCAAGCCTAATAGTGATAGCATGCATAGATTTGATGAGATTAATGGGATTGATAGCCAAATGATTGCAAAGGATAAAACATGGATACTATTGTAAAAAGATTTCGTATTGAGTCATAGTGCGTCGCTTGAGGACAAGCAACGAATATAAGTTGAGGGTGTTGATATACCGTGGTTTCACGGTATTATTAATACTTTTTCCTTAAGTTTAGTGTGTCCAAAAGCCTTTTTGTGCTAAGTTTTATATAAGTTTCTCTTTGTTTTGCAGGAAATCTGTCCAAAGCTGAATGCAGAGATTTTGAGCGAAGAAATGCAGAAGAGACCACCTACGGAGCTTATGACGGTCCGTCGTGCTTGTGACGGTCAGTAGGTGGCAGCGTAGTGAAGCTGCTGAAGGAAGATGGGGAAGTCTGACCAAGTGTGGGGTTACGAAGCTTGTGACGGTCCGTCATGTCTATGACGGTCCGTCCTGCAGGTTCGTCATGAAGTTCAGAGAAGTGATCCCAGTACCCAGATTCCAAGAGTTGAAGTGTTTTGGAGCGAAGACCCTCGACGGACCGTTGTGCCTATGATGGTCCGTCATACTTGCCGTCGAGGGTAATGAAGAGAGCAGCAGAAGAAATTGCACAAGTATGGGATGACGGAGTCCACGACGTTTCGTCGTAACCATGACGATCCGTCGTGTGGTCCGTCGACCCAGCCGCGTTTTGACAGATTTCAAGCAAATAGAGTCCTTGTATAATTAGGTTTTTATTTTCTATAAATAGTTTGAAAAACCTCATTTTAGATATCGGAGTCTGGACCTTTGATTATTAGGTTAGACTCTGGACCATGGTTATGCTTTGTATTATTAGTTTATCTTTAGACTTTTATCAGTGATTGTTGGTGATTTTTGTTGATTAATCAAGCGTTTCGGATTTTACTCTTTCTCATTGAGGTAAGTACATGAATTCTTATATCATATATTTGAATATTGTAATTATGACTATGGGTAACTAAACTCCATAACTAGGGTTGTGGGAACCATAGGCAAATAATGAG
>NC_028646.1:60253542-60273634 GCF_001406875.1 Solanum pennellii
AATGCCCCTTGCCGGACAAAGGAGGTAGAAAATAGGAAAAGAATTATTAACATAGATTTAGTGTATACTATCTAATAGGCTAGTATTGATTGGTACGAAGTAATAACTTAGTCAAATATCGAATACGATGCTTAATATGAGGTAAGGATAAGGGTTAGGATAGCAACACACGTAGCAGGACCAAGGTGCGGAGTGAGATTTTCTATATGCTGGACCAAGGATTTAGACATACATAACTTATTACTTTGCATGCAAGATACTAAGAAAGAATTGTTATAGTTCGAATTATCAAGTTATGAACCTGTGGGGAACACGTAAACCCTAGTTACTTTGATTAATCGATTCAACTCCAACATTCAAAGCTGTTAGTTGTCTCCTTTTATTTTTCTAGTTATTTTCGTTTACATAGAAATAGAAACCCCCTTTTTATGTTTTTACTTTCCAAGGAAGTCATTGACCAAACAATAGTAATAACAGGTTGAAGTTAAGTCTAGACTATTTTCCTCGTGGGAACGATCCCAACCTCACTAGTTGGGTTATTTACTTGACACGACCGCTTTACTTCTTATTTGAGAAGTAAGTTTGAGCGTATCCCCGGCAGCGGCGCCAAAATTTGATACTCTCAAACTTAGTTCTCAAATAAGAAGTAAAGTGGTCGTGTCAAGTAAATAACCCAACTAGTGAGGTTCGGATCGTTCCCACGAGGAATATAGTCTAGACTTAACTTCAATCTGTTATTACTATTGTTTGGTCAATGACTTCCTTGGAAAGTAAAAACATAAAAAGGGGGGTTTCTATTTCTAAGTAAACGAAAATAACTAGCAAAATAAAAGGAGACAACTAACAGCTTTGAATGTTGGAGTTGAATCGATTAATCAAAGTAACTAGGGTTTACGTGTTCCCCACAGATTCATAACTTGATAATTCTTACTATAACAATTCTTTCCTAATATCTTGCATGCAAAGTGATAAGATATGTATTTCTAAATCCTTGGTCCGGCATCTAGAAAATCTCACTCCGCACCTTGGTCCGGCAACGTGTGTTGCTATCCTAACCCTTATCCTTACCTCATACTAAGCATCGTATTCGATATTTGACTAAGTTATTACTTCGTACCAATCAATACTAGCCTATTAGATAGTATACACTAAATCTATGTTAATAATTCTTTTCCTATTATCTACCTCCTTTGTCCGGCAAGTAGCACTAAGGCGAGTTCTAACGTTGGCCATCCGTTAAAAAGACTTCTAAGCGAAAGAATTATTAATACATGCAAGACACTATTCTAGAATTGTTATTTTAGTTAGGTTTTATATCATTATTTTCCTATGGTTCCCACAACCCTAGTTATGGAGTTTAGTTACTCATAGTCATAATTACAATATTCAATATATGATATAAGAATTCATGTACTTACCTCAATGAGAAAGAGTAAAATCCGAAACGCTTGATTAATCAACAAAAATCACCAACAATCACTAATAAAAGTCTAAAGATAACCTAATAATACAAAGCATAACCATGATCCAGAGTCTAACCTAATAATCAAAGGTCCAGACTCCGATATCTAAAACGAGGTTTTTCGAACTATTTATAGAAAATAAAAAC
Organism: Solanum pennellii; assembly: GCF_001406875.1. Taxonomy (NCBI): domain Eukaryota; kingdom Viridiplantae; phylum Streptophyta; class Magnoliopsida; order Solanales; family Solanaceae; genus Solanum; species Solanum pennellii. The sequence goes on from NC_028646.1 coordinate 60,255,152, forward strand.
CTAATTATACAAGGACTCTATTTGCTTGAAATCTGTGAAAACGCGGCTGGGTCGACGGGCCACACGACGGATCGTCATGGTCACGACGGAACGTCATGGACTCCGTCGTCCCATACTTGTGCAATTTCTTCTGCTGCTCTCTTCATTACCCTCTACGGCAAGTATGACGGACCATCATAGGCACAACTGTCCGTCGAGGGTCTTCATTCCAAAACACTTCAACTCTTGGAATCTGGGTACTGGGATCAGTTCTCTGAACATCATGACGAACCTGCAGGACGGACCGTCATAGACACGACGGACCGTCACAAGCTTCGTAACCCCACACTTGGTCAGACTTCCCCATCTTGCTTCAGCAGCTTCACTACGCTGCCACCTACGGACCGTCACAAGCACGACGGACCGTCATAAGCTCCGTAGGTGGTCTCTTCTGCATTTCTTCGCTCAAAATCTCCGCATTCAGCTTTGGACAGATTTCCTGCAAAACAAAGAGAAACTTATATAAAACTTATCACAAAAAGACTTTTGGACACACTAAACTTAAGGAAAAAGTATTAATAATACCGTGAAACTATGGTATATCAACTATACTTCTAAATATATACTTCTAACTCTAGACACTTCCACAATTACTATTTCATAATATCGCAAATCACATTATCTTTCAGGCAACAACACTAACCAAGCACTCTTAAAAAACATTGCTCTCTTAAAGGGATTCACCTGAAAAAAAGTTTAAAGAAGAGAATTTGAGTGCATATCTTTGTTTTTAGCTCGAAAGCATGAATTAAATGAATAAGAATGCATTTTTTCAAATCAATACACCTATGCATACTGATGGGTTTCTCTAAACCTAGTTTCAGTCTCTTTGACTTTCTAAAGACTTCATCTTAGAATTACTCATCGATAACGATTTGGGCTTTGATATTCGAACCAAGTTGAGCATGAAGGGTATTCTAATGGATTTTAGAAATGCATGATTTTGAATAACATTCTTATGACACAATTCAATTGCACAATCTGGAGTACGAAAGAATGAGAACAATCTCCTAAATGTGTTGTAGCCTCCTTGTAATAAGTGTAGTTCACAACATTTCCATAAGCTAAACTATTCTAGAGTACACAACTTCATAGACACCCTAAGACAATTTGAACTCGTTAATCTAATAGCAAATTTGTCATGCTCCGAGCCTATACCTTGGACATGGCCGACATTTAATCATTGCTTGTCCAAAGCAAACTCTTTTCATGATGATTGCATAGAGGAAAACTATACATACATGCGGAAGCCTTATAAAGTAGACAATATCACTAGTGGGTTGGGATTTTACAAAATGGTACCAAAATCACTCCTCTACTAGTGTTGTCAATGTGCACGAAAGTTCAATTATGTTTAGGAAAATCTCGATAAGATAGGTTCAATCTCAGTGTTGAGTCTAGGCAAATCCCATACGGTGGGTAAAACCTCAACGAGGAAGATGAGTCTATAGAGAGGGTGTATGTTACAACCCAGGTTAATATTAGAATTCTCACATCAACAAAACATCGAAGAGATGTTGGGTATATATGTAAATAAACAATACCAACTAGTAACGCATTTTAAGTCGTGTCGGCGTAGGCCCAAAACGGAAAATATCACTAGCAGGTTAAGTCGTTACATTTGATCATGGAATTATTTGGTCAGCAGGTAATAAGGTGTAGTTACCATGGAGTAACTACACTCTCCAATTCTCAATGAGGGACTATGAAGTGTTTTAGTTACATGATGTAACTACACGTTGATGACTTTTTAATTTGTTTTTTTATTTTTTGATTTAATTTAATCATAAATTCTACTCCCTCTATTCCAATTTATGTGACACACTTTGCTTTACGAGAATAAACCAATTTAAGTTTGATCAAGAATCTGCTCTTGAAATCTTCATATATTTTAAAATGAAATATATATTTGATAACTACATAAAAAGTATTTTAAATTACAACAATTGATAATTCAAAATATTTAAAAGATATATGAAAAATTTACGGTCAAAGATAGACTTATTTTAATCTTGACATTTGAAATGTGTCACATAAATTGGGAGACACGGAGTATTATTTTAAACAAGTATACCTACCCGCGTGTTGTGCAATTAGTTTATAAATGTAATCATAACTATTAATTTATTGATAATTTTAAAATTTAACTAGCTATAAAGATAATACTGTTGAGAGAATGTTAATTTGAAAATTTTTATTTTATAATAATATTTATGTAAATGAATAAATATACATGCTTTGTTCATTGTCTAAATTTGACAATAAAAAGATAAATGTTATTTTCTAGTATCATTGCTCTTGAAGAGATAGAGACAGAATTAATAAGTTCTTTTATTATCAACAGATAATGAGTTTTTTATTTTGTCTCTACTTTTATGTATAAAAAAATAATTAAAATTCAATTTATCACTAATGTAAAATATAAAACATAATTATCTAAATGCAATTATGTCTTACATAATCACGGTATTAGTAAAGAACATTTGAAACGTACATATTATGGAAACTAATTATTATACATAGTGATAAATCATTTTAAGATACTAAAAAGATTCTCAAAACTTAATCGATACATTATACATGTAATATGGATATAATAAATTAAACTTCCACAATTCAAGAGAAAAAAACTTAACAAAATAAGTTATATTAAAGCAACGTATTGGAAGTCCAACAATTTTTTATAGTCAATTATTTTTAGTTTTAAAATTCTGTTACAATATATTACAATATTTGTCCCTTTAAAGATAAATAAATCAATTTTAGCCCATATGGGAGAAAAATTAATCTTGTAATTGTTATATTGATATAGTTGCTAATTTTCTATAAAATAGAGTTTATAGAAAGTGTGATTTAATTTTTTAGTGGATGTTTAATTTTTAGTTTGTAATGTTTTTATTTTTCATTTGTTAATTTTATTTTTTTTTTGGATTTTCAATTTACAAATTAAAATACTTTGAATTAAAAAATTTTTAAAAGGAAAAAATAAGTATCTATTTTTGGATTTTCGATTTAGAAATTAAAATATTTTAAATTATGAAATTTTTTAAAGGAAAAAGAAGAATTCGAATGAAAATAATGAGTATGAAAAATTTCACAAAATTAGGATTGTCCTATTTTTTAAATTTAAATATTACTTTCAGTTATTGTTTGGAATTTGTTTGTGTTTTGGCTAAAAAATATCCCACTTTTTTTGGTTGGCTCACAAATGCCCCTGACTTTAAATAATGCCACCAAGCATGCCATGTGAATTTTTCTTTTGTCATGTGACCAATCAACATAAATATCCACCATGGAAAAATCCCATTTAAAATCCACCCTAACCCTTACTTTAATTTACAAGTAAATATAAGACATACTCTGAGTGTTCGGTTTGAACAAAGAGGCGATGGTTGATGATGATGCTAGTTACTTGCGTCTGTATCATAATAAGATGCACACCAACTGGCCTCAGTACATTGAATGTACGAGTATGCGAGTTGAGATGTTAAAACAACTTAAGCTTGAAAAAGTTTTAGAAGGAACACTTATCTTGGCTCTGCTCAACTCAAGTATAACTTCACTCAATACTACTCCAAAAAATACTTAGCTCATATAGTTTTAAAACAAGTTCTTCTCTTATTTGAGGTAATTACTTAAACTTAACTTTAAAAGCGCTCATGGAAATAATAGTTTCCTCTTTACTAAAACTAGCCAAATGCTCTGTTGGAAGTCTCGGCTTCCTTTCTTTCTCGAAATGTGAAAAGGTTTGAAACTCATAGAGAATACTTAGTTCCCTTATAACTTTTGAGAAATGAACTCAACTCTTTACTCTTTGCTTAATTTGCAACTTGAGCTTTAAAAAAGTTTAAAGTTTGTTAAAGACTCTTGAAAACTTTGAGAAATAACTTTGACTAGCTTCTTAACTTTTAGACTTGACTTCTAACTTCTTTGACTTTGATCTTAAATTTCCTTGAATTAGATTATGGATTCAAGGTTCAAGATCTCATGTTTATTAATAATTTTATGATTTTTAGATGTACCTTAGAGTGTTGGAATAAACTAAGAAACATAGGTACTTCACTTAAAAATTAGTACGAAAAGGAAGAGGATGAATAGGGAGAACTAACGTCCCTAGAGCTCTCAGAGGCATGGGGCTACAGCCCTCAAAGTTTAGAGAACTTTCTATGGAGCTCAGATTGGCACGATGCGTCACTGGTCAAAGATGAGAAGAACTTTTGTGGTGCTCTGGCAGGCGATGCCCCAGCTAGAAAATTCCGACCTTGCACCTTCATTTTTCATCTCTAAACCCTCTAAACATCCACGGTTCTTTTCCCAAACACTTAGGACATTAGTACCCTCAATACCCAATAGAATTAATTCAAATAACAACCCGAAATTATGAATCAAATCAACACTAGGCATTCAACGTCTCAGATACCTTTATAGGGATCACCCCCGAGGAATTTCACTCGCAAAGCTTTGACGTTTTTGGCAAATTCTTAACTTTTGTCCCTTTCTTTCTTCTTTTCACTCTTCTTTAAGTCTTAAACTCAACTAATTCAGTTTTATTTACCCTAATAATATAGAGCAAATAAGATTGTTTATTTGTTATTTTAATTATTCATAATTTTTTTTATGTGTTTATAGAAGAAGAAAATTATATTGTTTAGTCTTTGTTCTTGTTATAGGCATGTTATATACTCGATAGCGCTCCCTCGATAAAAATGTATATGTTTTTTCAAAGGAGGAGGGAGGGGAGTTGATAATCTTATGTCAATATTTGTCTAGCTCCAATTTGATTAGATGTTCTGGAAAAGCCACATTTCTTGAAACAACAATTTAGAAATATCGCTTCAACAATTCGATATCTCAAGAAGAGCGCAAACGTAGTCATCGTACATCAGGCCAAAAATCTTTAAATGAATCTCAACAAAAGAGTAGCGATAGAAAATATGAGACAATACCCTGTCATAAAAATAATATTCCTAATAAAATCCAAAGAGCACTAGTGAATCCATTTTGAACTACCAATACCAGCAACATTTTTGCCACATGGGCAAGTTCAATTCAAAAGAAACTCTATCCTCGACAATATCAGGTTCAACCCCACTACCCCAACATTTAGAATTCATTAAATAACCCATTTTTTTAATGAAAAATAATGTTGGTGGTGTGCTTCAACAACATCAGTATAGTTTATTATTGGAAACAACAACATCAGTATAGACCATTATTGGAAACATTACTCATACGCCTGACTCGGCATTTAACACTTGGAATCATCATACTCAAAGTTAGTACAACTTGGAACTCCATGTAGATCATAAAACAACACATTCAGATGGAAAATAATGTTTGATATAGGTATTGGAAATTTGACGATTAATGACTACAATTTAAAAATGTGAATGCAAGAAATACAAACACGTATTTAGGTAGTACAACGATGTCTTATATTTAGGCTGAAAATGCGACTAGTGATGCACTTGGAACAATAAATGATAATTTTCTGTAACATATTGCTGAACCAAATATGTCTTATCCGAGCAATATAATCGTGACAAATAAGAGTGGGATAGAAGGAAGTGATTCAAAAATTTCCAATAATGGTCTATGTTGATGTTGTAAAATCACACAATCAACAATATTTTTCATAGAAAGAATGGGTTATTTAATGAATTCTCAATGTTGGGGTTGTGAGATTAACCCTAAATTGTGGAGGATTCCAAGTTGAAATCTCCCTTCTGGCAAAATAGTTGCTAGTGTTGGGAGTTTAATATGGAAACTCTGGTCCTCTTTATATTTGATTATAAATATTATTTTGAGGACGGGGCATTAATGCTTGTGTAGGGTCTAATGAAAAGCATCTTCTGTTCAACCAAAGAACTATCTTTTGAGGCTTAGGCTTTCTGTCTAGTGGTAAGAGCATAGCATGTGATATATGGGTTAGGCACACTTCATATACATAGATAAAAACTTGGTATTTAAGTGGAAAATGATAAAGTGGTGGGATAATTATCTGTCAAGTTTCAAACTGTGTGCCAATAACCCTCAAGATTTCTTGGTTAACAAAATAAGAAAAAGAAAAAGATCGGCACTTGTTCTGATATCTTGTGGCACAAAGTTATTTATAGGGTTATTAATCTTGATTGGTCAATGTACTGTCTAATTTGTATCGAATATTATTAACCACTATACTACTAAAAACATGGACAGGAATGAGTATGCTATTAGTTATCACAGTGTAATATCTTGGTCTACGGAAAGAAGATGTTAACAAGAGAATGCGAAAGATATTCACTGGTCTAGCGTTGTCATTTTTCTTTGGTCATTCTTATTTTTTGATGAAAGACTTCATTAATGCTAATTTAGGATTTCAAGGAAGTTTTCTATAAGTGGAATGGTAAATTTCCGAGTTGCCAAGGAACGGGATTTATAAGTTACTACAACAAATGATGGAATCAGACTATGTGTAAATGCATACCTTGCCTTGGAATGGGTACAAGCACCTTATTCCTATTTCATGTGTGCATTTATTTTCATGATCATTATTTTCCTTCTTTGTTCTTTTTTACTTTGAAAAGCATGGAATGCATACTCATTCATTCAAGGCTTTTTTGTATACAGTAGTATGCAGGAAGACTTATATTCTTATGTAGTACAAATTGTGAAAAGTACCTGATATTAATTTCATGTTTATAAAAGTAGATGCATTATAGTGATGTTACCTTATCGTTTTTGAATACAATAAAGACCATGTCTCAATTCCAAGCAAGTTGGGGGTGACTACAGTTGCATATTAAGAAATTTCTTCAAAAGTCTTCAAATTTTAAAGAAATCATTACAAATATTGATGAATGGGTGCCAAAAATTTATTAATCAAACTACACAATATTTAACTAAACCATAAAAAAAGGGTAATTAACCTACAATTTTATAACAAAAAACTAAAATGAGAGATCAGCACTTTTTTTATCATCTTGTGGCACAAAGTAATTTACATAGTTACTGACCATGATTGGTCAATATACAGTCTAATCTGTTTCATATTTTATCCACCACTAGACAACAAAATATTATCAGGAATGAGGATGCTATTTGTTATCACAGTATAATATATTTGTCTACGTAAAGAAGATGTTTACAAGAGAACACTAAAGATATTCATTGGTCAAGGTTTGTGTCACAACCCAAAATTGGTCGTGATGGCACTTGTCTTATCCCACCAAGACAAGTCAGCCTAAAACTCAATCATTTCAATAAAATGCGGAAAATTTATAAGATACTTAAAAGTACCCCAAAAACCTGGTTGTCACCTGTACAAGCCTCTAAAGTATTACAATTCAATCAAAACAAAATATAAGTCTCATATGATATTCTTTCTAGAGTAGAACAAAATCATAAACAGGAGTAAAGAGGTATGCTGAGATGACCAACAACTACCTCACAAATCTCCAGGAAGCCTCGGAAAAGAAGAGAATGTATCATAAAGGTCCGGGCTATTAACCTAAAAAAAAGTTGTAAAATCAAGGGGTGAGTACAAAACCACACAGTACTCATCAAGTAAACCTCTAAACACAATCTAAGGAGATGAAATACGGGTACTCCTACCACCCCCAACCGATCCTCCACAAATACAATTGCATACAAATCAGCCCAACCTAACAGCTCACAGTTTACATAGCACGTAGATCAGCAATAACACTTAGACAAATTACATATCTTCCACAAAAACTCTTTAACAAATTACATATCCTCAAGAACAACAATTCAACAAATTACATATCCCGATAACAACACTTCAACAAATTATATACCCTCAACAACAACAATTCAACAAATTACATATCCTCAATAACAAGCTAAGTATTCATCAATCACAAATTTCGCAGAAAGGCAATCACATGATCAATAAAACACAATATCAAGTTCACTAATGATAAGTATGTGTAATGCAATGGAATGCAATGTCAAGTATGATGATGCATGTCAGACCTAGTGATACACACCCGCTGTCTCTCAATCCGGGACCCATAGGGGACATCTCTGTCCATCCATCTCTCGTGGAGCAGGACACGACCCTCGATAATAGTACCCATCGCGGCACGCGATACGTTCCTCGAAATATAGTATCCATCGCGGCGCGCGATACGTCCCTCGAAATGGTACATCCTCTTAAGTACTCATTCTTTCTCAATGCACATAACACTTGTCACAACCAATGCCTCAGAATAATGCATATGACAAGTTCACACAAATAATTAGGAGAAGACAATTTTCTTAACATCACACAGTTCCAACCACACAAACATGAAGTCACATCAACAATGATTCAACAAGCCTTCAACCCTTTCTCAACACATCACACATAAACAATTAATCACATTGCCTTTTCTTATCCCTTTTTTTCATCATTAGAATTAATTAACGTGAACGAGTAAAGAAATAACCAATCCCGTTACTCCCAAACATATAATACAAGGAAATACATGCATTTCATGCACTTAGCAAGAGTTTAGAAATTCACTTGCCCTCAAATAGTCAAACAATCATTGGGACTTGAGCCTCCCCTTTTCGTTGAATTCCCAACTCAAAGCAATCTATTCCAATAAATGACTACAATAAGATTACAAAACTAATAACACTCGTATTACTATGTTTTTAGCTTTGAACCAAAAACTCACCAAAATTTATACTCAAGTTTCTAACCTTGATGTTAATTAACATGATAATTCTCATATTTTTCAAATTTCAAACCTAGTGTTTAGTTTAAGTTTCTCCAATATACTAGATATAATAATATTCATATAATTTTATACCTTTATATTTAATAACATATGATAATTTATCAAACTAGGATAATTATATAATATGATAAATATAGGACCTATTTGAAAAGAAAAATAAAGAACCAGTACGTTAAAATAAATAATTAAAAATCTGAATTGGCAAAATTGGAAATCATCGGCCAATGATTGCCATTAATGATTTAAACCTAACTTTTTCAATTGTGTTATTCTCTTTCCCACATATTAATAATAATGATTTACCTTATAATAATACATATACATAATCATAGACTTACTTATTAATGTAGTGATAACTTTTACTTGACGATTGACGAGGTCGGCAGTTCTCTGCTGAGGTAATTTCTTATTTTGTTTTATTTTTCAAAAAAAAAATTAATTATGCACTAAAAGTGATAAATTTCACAGACTTATTTTAATAAATATTGGTCAAATAACATAGGGTATTTAATAATTATCACTTTAGCCCAATAACTATCAATTAAGTCAATTATCTACAATTACTCATCAATTAATTAACTCAAGTTAAAAGGATAATCAAAATTTCCAAAAATAACCTTCTGGGTCATTACAGTTTGTCATTTTTCTTTGGTCATTCTTATTTTTTTTATGAAAGCCCTTTTGTCAGTATTGCTACTTTAGGATTGCAAGGAAGTCGTCTATGGGTGGACTGGGAAATGACTAATTACATGGCTACTGAACTCTCTATGTGTAGTAACTAATATCGCTTCTTAGTTTTCTTTATTACATGATTATCTTAGCCTCTTTCCGCTTCTATAGAATTCTTTATATAATTGTTACCCGTCTTGACCTATAAAGTCGCTTAATTTATTTGTTAATAGTTTGACTTCTCTTTCTTAGCCAACTATTACCATCCTTCTAAGTTCATATCTACCAAACTAGAGGAAACTTGAACTTTATGTAAGACGCTTATCATTGCCTACATATGATCCTTTCGACCAGACTCTTATGAGTAATAAATAAAGCTTACATTAGTCTACTCCACATTGACAACTCAAATAATTATCGAGATGCACGGAAACAATCATTAACTTAATTAGAATTTTGTATGACTGCATAAAGTCTTGGGTACATCTTTTAATTCACTTGTTAGGCTAATAACTAAGTCATAATTTACTACTGTAACACATCTATTCTAGATAAACTATGTTTAAGCTAAGAAAACAAGAAGAATCAAATTTGGAAATAAGTAAGGAAATCTTTAAAATTTCCTGATTTAAAAAGTGAGTTTTGGTCATTTTCATATGGACAGAATTCTTATCTTAGGAGAATTTGAGTGAGTTCTTTATATTGATGGAAATCTCGTCGGAAGAGCTTTCCAATAATGCTATGTCTGAGAATTTCCGAGGTCGTATGAGGGAGATATGACTTTTTTGAAAGTTGAGTTGTTGAGCAGGAAAAGTTCCAAATCTTGATTTGTTAAGGGTGTTTTGGTATTTTCCTAAGTTAATTATTAAATTCATTTTTGGGGTAATATGTTGGGGTCTAAACTGATCCCATTCAGGTTACACACTTAGAAAATAATCTAGGGCTTTGAGAGAAAGGAGAAAAGAGGAGAAAGAAGAAGAAGACGCAAGAACGCCAAGAATTCGTTTGTGGATTTCATTGACAGTAATCCCTAACAAGGTATGTGAGATCATTTGGTGTTGGTTTCTTTAACCCACCCTCCAATTTGATTCATTATTGAAATATATAATTAATAGAAAGGAAATATTGAAGTTCTTGATGAAATGTTTTATATTCTTGTTGGTTGAATTGTTGTTGATCTCTGTTAGTTTTAATCCACGTTTTCGGACTGTTTTTGAGTCGAAAAAATTGGTTAATAAGTTATTTAGTTATCCTAAGTGTTTGGGTGGGATCCATGGGAGTTTGGGATGGTTTAGTTGTGAAAAAAAGCTCTGGCACGCCGCGCTTGAGGACACCCTCTGTCCGTCAGGCTAGGCGCTCTGCGCCTCTCAGAGTGCCTGGAGCTCCTGGAGTTCCCGTTCTTTCCCTATCTTTTTGTATTAGTTCCTAAGTGATGTACCCTTCATTCCCAATTGATTCAAACACTCTTGAGTACATCTAAATATCACGAAATCATCCATAAACAGGAGATCATGATCTTTGAATCCATAATCCTATACAGGGAAAGTTAAGATCAAAGTTAAGGAAGTTAAGAGTGGAGTGTACGAGTTTAGAAGAAAGTCAAAGTAAAATTATTAAGTTTTAGAAAGTCTTTCAGAAACATTTTCACTTTGTTCTAAAAACATAAAGTTCAAGTCAAGAAAGAGTTGAGATTTGAGTTCATTTCTCAAAAGTTATAAAGGAACTAAGTATTCCCTACGAGTTAAAGTTTCAAGTAAGCAAAGAGTGTCAAGATGAGTTCACTTCTCAAGAGTTATAAGGGAAATAAGTAGTCCTTAAGGATTTAAACAAAATGTTTTCAAACTTTTGAGAACAAAGGGAAGCTAGACTTCCACAGAGCCTATGGCTATCTTTAATAGAAGAAAGAGGAAACTATGGTTTCTAAGAGAGCTTTTTAAAAAGCTATGTTTTGAGAACTAATCTCAAACCACAGAATCGGTATGCTTTTAAACATAAGAGTCAGTATATTTTTGGGAGTAGTATTGAGCACCGATATGGGTGAGAATTAATATAACTCATATCCCACATAAACCATGGTAGCCACCATGGGTAGAAAAGGGTCATACTCTTTAGATAATTCTTTTTCACAATTTACTATTGGATTAATTAGTCAGTTCAGGTCTTATAGCTTTGACCGGGTATAGGATACACTGGCGGCGTGCGGTAGACCTCTGTATCATCATTATAGCTCTTAAGTGATGGTTTTCGTTTAGAGAATCTCCCTTAGGTAAATTGTAATTTTATACACAACAGTATTTTATTTTTAAAATACATCAATATTGTATTTGATATTATTGTTTACTTGTAACTATATACTCAGAGGCTTAAGCATATATTCAGTCAGTATTATATTGCATTTATTTTAACTGCTTATATTGAATAAGAGTTAGTAGATCATGAGTTGAATAAAGCCAAGATAAGTGTTCATTCTTACTCCCTTTCTAGCCTAACTTTTGTTTCACTTACCAACTCGCATACTCGTACATTCAATGTACTGATGTTAGTTGGCCTGCATCGTTTTATGATACAGACGCAAGTAACCACGATCATCACGCGGCGTTTCATTGATCCAGATTGAGCTCAAGAGTCTCTGATGAGCATCCTTGCATTCCGGAGGACATCCATTTCATTTGTGTTTAGTAGTTTAGTTTTAAGATGTTTTGGAGTTTGTCCCAACATCCCTCTTCACTCAGTTTAGAGGCTTCGTAGACACTAGTATTTTAGATAAGAGTTTATGTTACTTGTTGAAACTTGAGTGCCTTGATGGCCAGATATCATAAGAAGTAGTTTCCTTTAAGCATGTCTTATTTCTTGTTTAAGTTTAGTTTAGTCTTCTGCTGAGTTAAGTAAGCTAAACTAAGGGTTGGGCCAACAATGATCTTCGAGTGGCGGCCACGTCCAGGGTGTAGGCTTGGGGCGTGACAATTAGTCTCATATAAGGGTCACAATACCACACTCTTACAACTCACATTTATTGCAAAGTAACACCTTAATTCCTTACCTAGTTTAAGGCTTAGGGTTTTTTCGTTTTATTTTTTAAGGGTTTAGCATATACAATTTAGGGTTTTATTGGGTTTAGAGCTTAGAATTTTATTAGCCTTAGGGTTTTTTAGGGATTTTAAGGATTAGTATTTCTTAGGTTTTTAGGGTTTACGGTTTAGGAATTAGGGTTTTTTGTGTTTTTACGTTTAGAGTTTAAGAACTTTTAGAATTCAGGGTTTAGAGTCTTCTGTTATTTAGGGTTTAGCATATATGGTTTAGGGCTTTATTAAGTTTAGAACTTAGAGTTTTTGAAAGCAAGAAGATAAGGTGTAAAAATATATGTCTTTGTTAAATATTCAAATTTCATTAGTATGAATACCAAAACCTAATGATGATATTAATTAAATATAAATTATGAAAAAATGAATAATATGAGAACTAAATGTGGACCAAACCTATAATATAAGGACTAAACAATTATTTAAACATACTCACTTACCATTCTAATTATTATATAATACCTCAAAAAGGGTTAATTGTGACTCCAACAAATTCAAGATTCTATATAGAAAACTAGTGTTTTGTATCTCCTTTTCTGAAATTTTGAAGGAATAGAAAATCAATGGAAACTTGTTATTATGGTATTATGGATGATGTTCGGGTGGTGCTAGTTGATCAGGGAATAGAGAAAATTGGTAAATTTGTGGATTTGTTGAAGTCATGACTACAAAGGTGACATCTCTACAAATATATATTCAACTCAAAACCCTTGATTTTTTATATAAAAAACATCGGTTTAATTACCTTTTCAAATGAGATTTAATTGATATTATGCTTGTTGTGATTGTAATATCGATACCTTTTTGGATTTTAGTTTTCTTTATGTCATAACACCAAATGTATAGTTGTTTATGTTGCTATAATTATTAATAAATGTTTTTATGTGTTTATAGAAGAAGCAAATAAGATTATTTAGGTTTTGTTCTTGTTATAGGCATGTTATACACTCGATAGCCTTCCTCCATAAAAATGTATATGATTGTTCGGGGAGGGAGGGGGGGAGGGGGAATTGATAATCTTATGTTAATACTTGTCTAGCTCCAATTTGATTAGATGTTCTTGAAGTGCCACAATTTTAGGTTAAAGTCTAATTATTAATTAATCAACTTATATATACGTTTTTCACACTTGAGTTTTTGTAGAATAAGGGGTAATTTGTTCTTTTATAATAGTTCAGTGGCATAAAATCATAGGATAAGATTAATAAATTCACGAAAAATAATTTTTTTATGATGTATATATTTAAATTATATAAACCTATCTATCACTTTACAAACAAAATTGGAGTAACAAAGAGGGAAGAGAAAGTGCAAGATAAGAATGGATCTGATTATCATTATTATTTAACTTGAAACAACTTTTTATTTTTATTTATTATATGTAACAAAAAATAGGGTTATTTGATTCTTGTTAAAAAAAACATTTTTCTTCGTATTTATTCTTTTATTTTTAATTTTATACGAGTAAAAACTACCTGAGAATTATTCAAAATGGATCAAAAATATCTTTCGTTTGTGGAGTGGATTGAGTTTTTGTGTAGTTTTAGGGGAGAAAATTGTGTATGTGAGTAGTGTTCATGAAATTTGTTTGGATGTATGGAGAAAAGTGGATTGAAAGGTGGGTGTATTGTTTGTCTTAGGACTGGAAGGACAAGTAATATGCTCGTATAGTTGCTCGTTAAGTTGAGTAACGGTTGGTGTGGATTTAAAAATGAAAGGGCTAATGGGTATTAAATTACGTGATTTTCCATGGTGGATATTGATGTGTATTGGTCACGTGACAAATTATCTTTCACATGGAACGATTGGTGGCATTAGTTAAAGTTAGGGGTATTTGTGAGCCAACAAAAAAAAGGGAGTATTTTTTAGCCAAAACACAAACGAATAATATTTTGAATCTGCTTTAATGAATACTAGTCAAATATTATATTTATTATGGGTCAACTATAATTATTAATAAATTTAATCCTCTATTTTAGATTCTTTTTAACTCTTGGCTCAGGCTATGATCTTGGATATAATTTCACTATGTAAGTGTATATTCTATTTATTCAATTGTGACATGTATCGCGAGAACAATCAGTTACATATAGAAATACACTATAAAAATTAGCTAAATATTTTTCTATTAACATTTAATTACATTTTTTGAAGCTAAAGAATTTTGTACAATTCACAGTTAATTATCATGAGTAGAATTGAATATTTGTTATTTAGTGACTTTAGTTATTTATTGTTCATATATATTTTGTTTTTAAATGCTAAGTTATTATTTTGTAACACAACATTTATAGTGAATATGGTTGAAACTAACTCTTTATAGTGTTTTTTATAGAATCATATCATATATTTATATAACAGAGAACCATAGGCCCGCCTACGTGGCGCCACCACAAACAAGAATTTCCTTTTAAATTTATTTTTATCCAAAAATAGCCTTCATCTTTCATGAAAATATGTGACTTTGATGATGAGTTGTGACTTCTATGAAGAGTTGTGACTTTAATGAAGAGTTCCAACTTCTATAAATAGTTGTGACTTTATTGAAGAGCTGTGACTTTAATGAAGAGTTGTGACTTTTATCAAAAGTTGTGTATTTTATGAAAAGCTGCGACTTAAATGTAAAGTTGTGACTTCATGAAAAGTTTGTGACATTTATGAAAGGTTGTAAACTTTCTGAAAGGTTGCACCTTTTCCAAATAGTTTTAACCTTTTTTATAAGTCACAATAAACATTTTTTCACACTACCCTTTGTTGTCTATAAATAAAAGTATTTCCTCTCATTTTGAAACAACAAAAATTCTGTTCTTCTTCTACTTCCGCAAAATTAAATATTTTTGTACTTTGCTCCTTTTAGTGACTTACTAACACCATTGTTTTTAATCAATAAGTTGGTGAATAAAATCGTTTCATTTTGAGATGATGTAATTCTTTAAACCTCTTGTATAGTAGTCGAATCATTTTTTTAAGGATATATTTTATATTCAGTGGACTCGATTTTTTCCTTTATATTTCATTCTATTTCCTTGTATGTCTTTTACACTCATTAACTTATGTTTATGATATTAATTGTTGTTTTTGAGTACATGTTTTAAACTTTACTTTTAAACTTTCTGCAAAGTTAATTTCTCCGGTTATATTGAAAATATACACATGTAGTACGTAGCTTTATTGTAAAATAAAATTATTGTAAAAGTACTATACATAAGCTTACATATCATATATTCTTACATAAATATGAAATTTATCACTTCTCAATTGAAAAAATTCATTATGCAAGTTCAAAAGTAATAATTGCTTTCATGCGCAAGCATAATTTCTTTTTTGAATATGTAAACAAATTTTTAAATTTTCTCCTTAGACATATATCACAATTGTATTATCTATGCAACTTAAATGTTTCATTTTATTACGAAACACCTTTCTATATATATTCATATGTTGTTCTTTATTTTCCTTTCAATGTTGATTAAAGAACCAATGATTTATTATATCGTGAATAATTCATTCATTAGAGGTTCTTGACATAGGTGCTAATCACAAATAATTAAATTCATATTGGAATATTTTTAATACTTTTTTAAGAACCTATTTTTCTATTATTTTAATGTACGGATATTAGAAAAAAATTATTTGCAAGTTCAATGCATATATTGTTGATGACGCGAAGCGCGGGAAAATTACCTTGTTAAATTATAATTGTCAACTTCTTGAAATAATTATGCAAATATATCCGATGAATACAGTGAACTCTTAGGGAAAAACGTTTTGAAAGATGGAGCATGCTTTTTTCTAGAAAGTCCACTAAATGCGAAAATTGTGAAACACTTATGGAAATTTGTATTGAGATGAAAAAAATTGAAAGAGAGACAGAGCGGAATAAGGATCAGAAGTTGGAGATAATGAATACTTATTTAAAAACCAAATGGTGTACCTAATATTGAGGAACACAGAAATAATATTCATGAAGTTGAAGACAATATCCTCCTCCGCTTGTATTTTCCATTCGATACGATATTGTAGTCAACTTCATGAATATTATTTCTATGTTCCACAATATTAGTCATACCATTTGTTTCTTTAAATAATATTTCATCATCTCTACCCATATTATTTGTATCAACATCATTTATAATCATCTTGTCTCCATCTTCTGATTCTTTTTCTTCTCACTTTCTATTTTTCTCCTCAATACAAATTGCCACAAGTGTTTCACAATTTTCTCGTTTAGTGACATTTGTAGAAAAACCATGGTCCTTCTTTCAAAGCCTTTTTTTTGCTAATAGTTCATTGAATTCATCGCATACAACTGCATAATTATTTGAAGAAGTTGACAATTATAATTTAATTGTATTAAATACTATATGAAGAGTTAATTTCAAGAATATTCACTATAAAAGGTTTGTTACAAAGTAATAACTTATCAATTACTAAATAATATAGACATTAAAAACAAATAACTAATGTCACTAAACAACAAAATGTTCATTAGCTCTAAAGAATTGAATTATATATTAAAAGCAAATTTGTTAGTCGATCTTCGTACTGTGTTTATAAAGTTACTGACTTTTCTCACAATAGATGTCATAAGTGGATTAATAGAATAAATACTCACATAGTGAAATTATATCCAAGATCACAGCTTGAGCAATGAGTTTAAAAGAATCCAAATTTGGTGAATGAGCATTGATTATAATCACATCAATTTTTTCTCTCCGTTGGAGAGCTTTTCATTGCTTTTGAAGATGTACGAGCTGCCGCTACCATGACAATTCGTTCATTTCTTATATCTGAATTCCACCATAATTTTAAAGTTATATTGCACACTTTTGGTTATGCAAGTTACACATTAATCAACTTATATTGTAAATGATCTCAATCTAAGACATGTTTACCCCAAAACAAATATTTAAAATATTATTTTCAATTAAAAATTGAATCTATCTATGTATAGTATGACAAGAAAAATAGTGGTGGGATGTAATGACCTGCGAGGTTATTTTTAGAAATTTGAATTATTCGTATAACTTGAGTTAATTAATTTATGATTGATTATAAATAATGGAATTAATAGATAGTTCTGGACTAAAGTGATCTTTTATTTAAGACCCTATGCTATTAGGGTCATGTATTAAAAGAATAAGTTAGTGTATTTTGTCAGTTTTTAATAAACTATTAATTGATAAAACAAGAGGAGGCAGAAACCTACCTAAGCCGACGCACACGAGAGGTTTTCTTTGATCTTCAGGTAACAATCCATGGTACTTTGACGTAATTGTTTTTAGTTTGTCAATTATGTGTGATAAATTGGATATGATATGAATTCAAGATCTGGGTTTATTGAGAAATTAAGGTATCTTTCTAGTGCAATGTGGGCCAGTTGTAAATGAGGATAATTGGAAGCCATGTGAAGGCTATTATTAGATTGCATTAGAGAAACAATGAAAATAGTATAAAAAAATAAATTAAGTGCTAGAAATATTGAGTCAAAAATTAGTAGTAATAATTTTGATGTGGCTACTGTTACGTGGATGGTTCTGGGAAACTGTCACGACCCAAAACGGGCCGCGACTGGCACCCACACTTAACCTACTATGTGAGCGAACCAATCAATCTAAACCCCAACATTACAACCATAAATAACAAAATATAATGCGGAAGACTTTAACTCATTAATGAAAATCGATTAAATAACTTATAAAACTCAATACTATTTATTCCCAAAATCTGGAAGTCATCACCACAAGAACATCTATCCTCAAATTACTAATCTAAGAGTATCTAAGAAGCTAAAATAAGTAAAAAGCTAGTCCATGCCGGAATCTCAAGGCATCAAGACATGAAGAGGAAGATCCAGTCCAAGCTAGAAGCAATAGCTCACCCTGAAATCTGGCTTGATGAAGACTGGCTAGAGTTGCGGTTGAGTTGAAGACGATGGCACGTTTGCTGCACTCCACAAATAACAA
>NC_028646.1:60274589-60274675 GCF_001406875.1 Solanum pennellii
CTATCCTAGTGTCGGAACGTGACACCCAATCCATATACTATCCTGGTGTCGGAACGTGACACTCCGATCCATATACTATCCTGGTG
>NC_028646.1:60274937-60275142 GCF_001406875.1 Solanum pennellii
ATGCACACAATTAAGCATATAGAAGACTTTATAATACTACCCAACACATATCATTCGCTATTAAGAGTTTACTACGAATAGCATAAACCATAACCAACCTCCACCGAAGAATTGTGATCAAGCAAGCTATCTTCCCAAAACCTTTGCTTTCCTTGCGTTCTCTCTTCTTGATCGATCGTTCTTCCCTTTCTCTCTCTGTTCTTTT
>NC_028646.1:60275316-60275833 GCF_001406875.1 Solanum pennellii
TTTAACAGAAATCCGACCCAGTCAGGGTCACGCAGCCTGTGACGGTCCGTCACGACTATGACGGTCCGTCCTGCACGTCCGTCACAAAGTTCAGAGAGTTAATTATGCGGAAGGATTTGTGACGGTCCGTCGAGCCCTCAACGGTCCGTCATGCCATTTCATCGTGAAGTTCAGAGAGTCGATCTCAGTACCCAAATTTCAGAATTCTAAGTGTTTTGGAACGAGACCCCCTCGACGGTCCGTCGTGCCCATGACGGTCTGTCGTGGGATCCGTCGACTCAGCCAGTTTTTCCAGAAATAAAATCTGCTGCTCAAAACGACTAAACAGGTCGTTACAATAGATACCAATTTACCCATCGTTCGTCCTCGAACGATCACAAGAAGAAAAACAAGGGCTAAAGGGAGTACCTGAATCTGTAAACAGGTGGGGGTATCTTTCTTGCATATCACCCTCCTTCTCCAAAGTAGACTCTTCAACTGGTCGATTCTTCCATTGAACTTTGATGGATGCAATCTC
>NC_028646.1:60278869-60279079 GCF_001406875.1 Solanum pennellii
TGTAGTCAAACGAGGAAACGTGCCTATTTCAAATGGAACATCCATGCGTGGAGCCGCAGCAGTTGCCTGTTGTACTTTCGGAACCTGAGGTGCTGGTGCAGAAAACACTGGAGGTGTCTGGCCTTGATCAGATAACCCACTAAGATAAGCAAGAACCTGATTAATCATCTCTGGGGTAGGTTGGGGTGGTAGTTCCTCATTCTGCACTTG
>NC_028646.1:60280222-60280514 GCF_001406875.1 Solanum pennellii
AACTTCAAGGCATCAAGACATGAGGAAGATGATCCAGTCCAAGCTAGAAGCAATAGCTCACCCTAAAATCTGGCCTGATGAAGACTGGCTAGAGTTGCGGTTGAGTTGAAGACGATGGCACGTTTGCTGCACTCCACAAATAACAAAGAAAAACAAATACAAGTAGGGGTCAGTACAAAACACGGGTACTGAGTAGGTATCATCGGCCAACTCAAAATAGAAAACAGTATATATCAGATAATATCATAAATCAACTACAATACTCAACATGTAGCAACAACAAGTTCTATAA
>NC_028646.1:60280662-60294627 GCF_001406875.1 Solanum pennellii
GGAACGTGACACTCCGATCCATATACTATCAAGGTGTCGGAACGTGACACCCGATCCATAACTATCCTGGTGTCGGAACGTGACACTCCGATCCATATTCTATCCTGGTGTCGGAACATGACACCCGATCCTCTATTACTATCCTGGTGTCGGAACGTGACACCCGATCCTCTAATCTCGTTACTTTAGTTCATCAAGCTTACTTTTATACCAAGGAATCATCATTAACAAAGTAAATTTAGGATTCAAGATTCAATAGCCTCATCATGCTAATTTCACCACAATTATATATAAAATCACATCATGCATGCACACAATTAAGCATATAGAAGACTTCATAATACTACCCAACACATATCATTCGCTATTAAGAGTTTATTACGAATAGCATAAACCATAACCTACCTCCACCGAAGAATTGTGATCAAGCAAGCTATCTTCTCAAAACCTTTGCTTTCCTTGCGTTCTCTCTTCTTGATCGATCGTTCTTCCCTTTCTCTCTCTGTTCTTTTTATTTTTCTTACTCAAAACCCTCTTTCTTTTACCCTAATTAGCATATAATTAAGTAATAAAGATGATAAAATACCCCACTAATTGTTTCAAGGTTATCTCTTTTAACCCCCAAGTAATTGAATTATTAATATTAATCCACTAACTTTATAATTATAAGCAGGAATAGTCCAAAACGCCCCTTAAAATTTTTAACAGAAATCCGACCCAGTCAGGGTCACGCAGCCTGTGACGGTCCGTCACGACTGTGACGGTCCGTCCTGCACGTCCGTCACAAAGTTCAGAGAGTTAATTCTGTGGAAGGATTTGCGACGGTCCGTCGAGCCCTCAACGGTCCGTCCTGCCATTTCGTCGTGAAGTTCAGAGAGTCGATCTCAGTACCCAAATTTCTGAATCTATGTGTTTTGGAACTAGACCCCCTCGACGGTCCGTCGTGGGATCCGTCGACTCAGCCAGTTTTTCCAGAAATAAAATCTGCTGCTCAAAACGACTAAACAGGTCGTTACAGAAACTAAGAGAAAGAATTGGGAATATGGATTGGCCATAATGAGCCAATGATTGGTCATATTGAGCCAATCATTGGGCATAATTAGCCAATCATTGGCTGGAAAAAATAAAATAAAATTGTTAAACAGAACAAAAAAAATAATAGGGGTCAATTTTTCATTAGCACTATTCTAATTAAATTAGTAGTGCAAATTTTATATCTAGGTCATTTACTATGAATATAATTTTGATAGGTACACATGAGTAATTAAATATTATATGTATGGTGTTGAGTGAATGTCATTCGAATTATGATAGTGGAAAACAAATAATAGAAATTTAATCCTAGCCTTGAAATTTGAAAAAAAAATTATGATAGAGGAAATTTTAATTGACATCAAGAATTACAAACATGATTATAAATTTGGGTGAATTTTTAGGTCAAGGTTAAACACAAATAAATAAATAAATAAATAAATAAATGAATAAATGTGGGTATTGTTAGTACCAAAATCTTATAAGTAATATATATAATTGAATAGGTTGCATCGATTCGGAAGTTCAACGAAAAGGGAAGGCTCAAGTCCAAGACTGATTATTCGATTGACTAAGGCAAGTGGATTTCTAAACCCTTGTTAAGCGTATGAAATTCGTGTGTTTCCTTGTGTAATGTAAAGAATGACTTGGAGACTTATTGCTTATTTGTTGGTGTTGTATTCCTTGTTGTATATTGCGCTTTGTTATCAAAATGGTTATCTCCTTATTTTCATTTGAGCATGTCATTTGCATTGTATCTGAGATATGGATGTGGCAAGAGGATGTACCATTTCGAGGGTCGTATCGCACTCCGTGATGAATATTATATTTCGAGGGACGTATCGCGCGCCGCAAAGGTTTCTATTATCGAGGGTCATGTCGTGCGCTGCGACAGATGTATGGATAGATATGTCCCCCATGATTCCCAGACTAAGAGATATCGGGTGTGTATCGTTAACAAAGACATGCATCACTATATTTGGCATTGCATATTTTTATTATTGATGAACTTGAACACGTGTTTTGCTGATCTTGTGAGTGTTTCCCTGTGAAGCTTGTGACTGTTGAATACTGAGTTGTTATTGAGAATGTGTAAACTGATAGAGTGTTGTTATTGAGTTGTGTGTTTGGTAAACTGTAAACTGTTAGGCTGTAGCGTGGAGTTTTAGATAGGGTGTAAGGAGTATCCGTATTTTGTTCACTTAACTTGTGTTTAGAGGTTTGCTTGTTGGGTACCGCGTGGTTTTGTACTCACCCCTTGCTTCTACAAATTTTTTGTAGGTTACGAGCCCGGATCTTCGTGATACCTGTCATTCTTTTTGTTTCCGAGGCATCATGTGGAGGGTTGTGAGGTAGCTGCTTGTCATCTCAGCGAACTTTCCTACTCTAGTTTATGACTTTCTTTTTACTTGAAAGAAAACTTTATTTTGGACTTTTATTTTATTTCAATTCTAATATTTACATTAGAGGCTTTTGCACGTGACAACCTGGTTTTGGGGATTGAATTAATATGACTTTGTTTCATAATAGAAATTGTTGTTGGATTGTCATTTACTTCCGCACTTTGTTAGATATTGGGTTTTAGGCTGACTTGTCTTGGTGGGATAAGACGAGTGCCATCACAACCATTTTTGGGTCGTGACATGGTATTATCATTATCTATCAAGTTTGAAACCTATTTTCTTAATACTATGAGAATTGCCCCTTTTATAAAAAAAAATTAAATAGATGAATAAATTGATTGATCATTATAGTTAACCTATGATTAACATAATATTTGACTATTATCCATTAAAGTAGATTCAAATTTATTCCTTTTAAATTACAGGGAAAAATAAAGTATTTTAAAGACTCGTGCGCTATCAAAAACATATAATAATAGGTGTATATTGAAGAACTTTCTTAGAAGGTATAAAAAGCAGTCCTTTATATTAAAATGAAAAATTTTAATCAAAAATGAAAAAAGGTAAAAAGTACCTCTTACTAAAACTAGCCAAAGTCTCTTTTGGAAATCTCAGCTTCCTTTCTTGTTCAAAACGTGAAAACGTTTGTAACTCTTAGAGAATACTTAGTTTCCTTATATTTTTTGAGAAATAAACTCAAGTCCTTACTCTTTGATTAATTTTCATCTTGAGACTTAAAAAAATTTAAAACGTTTAATAATGACTCTTGAAAACTTTGAGAACTTACTTTGACTTTCTTCTTAACTTTTAGACTTGACTCCTTACTTTTTTGACTAATTTGATCTTAGCTTTCCTTGAATTAGATTATGGATTCAAGGTTAATGATCTCATTTTGATGGATAATTTCATGATGTTTAGATGTACTTTAGAGTGTTGGAATCAACTAAGAATCATATCTACATCACTTAGGAATTAGTACGAAAAGGTAGAGGAAGAATGGGGCGAACCCCTGACGCTCTAAGAGGAGCGGGGTGCCATCCCTCTAAGTTTAGAGATCTTTTTGTGGCTCTCTTTCTGTCTCGACGCTCCAGAGGCCAAAGCTCAGAAAAACTTCTGTGGTGCTCCTGCAGGCGTGGCGCCCCAGCTAGAAAGTCTATTACCTTTCTACTTCATTTTTCATCTCTAAACCCTCTAAAATTCCATGTTTCTTTTCCTAAACACATAGGACATTATTACCCTCAATGCCCAATAGATTTGACTCAAAAAATAACCCGTACTAACATGAATTCGACAATGTTCTTGAAGAACTTCACATACTAACATGTAAACAAATCACCAGTCAATGAATTGAAACAAATTTGGTGTGTGGGTTAATGGACCTAACACTAAATGATCTCACATACCTTTATAGGGATCACCCCTACAAATTCCACTCGCAAAGTTTTGACGTTTTTGGAAAATTCTTGACTTTTGTCCCTTTCTTTCTTCTTTTCTCTCTTCTACAATCCCTAAGCATAACTCTAGCATTTTCAAACTGAAATAATTTAGTTCCGTTTACTCCAATAATTCCCTAAAAACGAATCAGGAAATTATTTAGAGAAAATTAGATTGTTTAGTCTTTGTTCTTTCAATTATTCATAAATGTTTTATGTGTTTATAGAAGAAGCAAATTAGATTGTTTAGTATTTGTTTTTGATATAGTCATGTTATACACTACACTCAATATTTGTATAGCTCCAATATAATTAGATGTCCTAGAAGTGCCATAATTCTTGAAACAACATCTTAGAAATATCGCTTCAACAATTCGAGATCTAGAAGAGCGCAAAAGTAGTCATCATACATCAGGCAAAAAATATTTAAGTGAATCTCAACAAAAGAGTACAAATAGAAAATATGGGACAATGCCCCGTCTTAAAAATAAATATTCCTAATCTAATCCAAAGAGCACTAGAGTTTCCATTTTGAACTCCCAATACCAACGACATTTTTGCGAGAAGGGAGAGTTCAATTCAAGAGAAACTCGATCCTCCACAATTTCAGGTTATCCCCACTACCCCAACATTGAGAATTCATTAAATAAACAATTTTTTTCAATGAAAAATAATGTCGGTATTGTGCTTCAACAACATCAATATAGACCATTACTGGAAATACTTGGTTTTGTGGTTTGCTTCAACAACAACAGTATAGACCATTATTGGAAATGTTTGGTTCACCAAGACTTCAACACCCAATTATACGTAACATTACTCATAGACCTTACTCGGCATTTAACACTTAGAATCGTCAAACTCAAAGTCAGTACAACTTGTAACTCAATGTACCTCATAAAACAGCACAATCACATAGGAAAATTATGTTTGATATAGGTATTGGAAATATGACGATTATGACTACAATTTTAATGTGAATGCAGGAAATCCAAACACATATTTAGGTAGCACAACGATGCCTTACATTGATGCTGAAAATTTTACTAGTGATGCACTTGGAACAATAAATGCTATTTTCAGCAACATATTGCTGAACCAAATATGTCTTATCTGAGAAATATAATCGCGATAAATAAGAGTAATATAGGAGGAAGTTATTCCATTAAGAAGGAAGATTGTGATGCATATTCCAATTTCAATCATATTGGTTATTTGTTCCAAAATCTTGGACCTTCATATGCTAACTTACCCAATTCATATGAAAGTGTGTTTAATCAAGTTTATTCGGATGATTAGGTTAGTGCTTCAATGTAATCTTATATTATATATATATTTTTGTTTGATTGTTGGTATTAGCTAAAATCAATATAAATATACAACAAAAGTTCACTACACCAGCTGATGCATATCACTTGGTTTAACACTAACATATATTATTGTAAATTTATATTTATTTTAGCTTATACCATCAATTAAACAAAAAATAAATATAATATCAAAAAACTACATTGAAGAACTTACGTGATCATCAGAATAAACTTAATCAAACTCATTGTCATATGAATTGGGTAGGTTAGGACATGATGGTCCAAGATTTTTGAAAAAATAACCCATATTATTGAAATTAGAATATGCATCAAATTTTTCCTTCTCATTTGAATCTATTTCTTTTATATAACCCTTATAAGATGTCACGATATTTCTTGGATAAGACATATTTGGTTCAACAATTTGTTGTTTTAAAATCGTATTTATTGTTCCAAGTTCGTTACTAGTAGTTTTTTCAGTATTAATATCAGACATCGTTGTTCTACTTTAAAATGTTTTTTTTCCTGCATACACATTCAAGTTGTATTCATTAATTGTCGTATTTCCAACACCTATATCAAATACTATTTTCTACCTGAATGTGTTGTTCTATGAGCTACATTGAAATCCAAGTTGTACTCACTTTGAATATGATGATTCCAAGTTTTAAATGCTTAGCCAGACTAATGAGTAATGTTTCCTATAATTTGGTCTAGTCGTCTTTGTGAACAAAAAATTTCCAATAATGGTCTTTGTTGATATTGTTAAATCACATAATCAACAAATTTTTCCAAAAAAAGGTTATTTAATGAATACTCAATGTTGGGGTAGTGGGGTTGAACCTGAAATTGTGGAGGATAGAGTTTCTCTTGAATTGAACTCTCCCTTCTAGCAAAACTGTTGCTAGTATTGGGAGTTGAAAATGGAAACTATGTTCCTCTTTAAATTTTATTAGGAATATTATTTTTAATATGGGGCATTAATGCTTCTGTAGGGACTAAAGGAAATCATCTTCTATTGAACCAAAGAATTATCTTTAGAGGCTTAGGCTTTTGGTCTATTGGTAAGAGCGTAGCATGTGATAAATGGGTTAGGCACACCTCATAAACATAAACAAAAGCATTGTATTTAAGTGGAAAATGAAAAAGAGGCGGGCCAATTATTCGTCAAGTTTCAAACTGTGTGCCAATGACCCTCGCGGATTTCTTTGTTACCAAAATAAGAAAAAGAAAAAGATCAGCACTTGTTCTGATATCTTGTGGGACAAATTTATTTATAGAGTTATTAATTATGGTTGGTGAATATACAGTCTAATCTGTTTCAAATCTCATCCACCACTAGACTACTCAAAGTATTAGCAGGAAAGAGTATGCTATTTGCTATCATAGTGTAATATCTTTGTCTACACAAAGAAGATGTTGTCAAGAGAATTCTAAAGATATTCATTGGTCTAGCGTTGTCATTTTTCTTTGGTCATTATTTTTTTTTTTATGAAAGCCCTTTGGTCATTACTGCTGCTTTAGGATTGCAAGGAAGTTGTCTATGAGTAGACTGGGAAATGTCGGAGTTGCCAAGGAACGGGATTTGTAAGTTACTACAAGAAATGAGGGAAGGAGACCATCTGTAAATGCATACCTTGCCTTGGAATCGGTACAAGCACCTTATTCCTATTTCCTGTGTGCAATATATTTTCATGATCATTATTTGCCTTCTCCGTTCTTCTTTACTTTTAAAAGATGGAATGCATATTCATTCATTCAAGGCTTCTTTGTATACAGTAGTATGTAGTAAAACTTTATATTCTTATGTAGTATAAATTGTGAAAAGTACCTAAATATTAATTTCATGTCAATAAAAGAAGATGCACTATAATGATGTTACCTTATCGTGTCTTTATAACAACCATGTCTCAATTCGAAGCAAGTTGGGGGTGACTACAGTTGCATATCCAGAAATTTCTTCAAGAGTCTTAAAATTTAAAGAAGTCAATAAAAAATATTTATGAATGAGTGCCCCAAATTTCTAAATCAAACTACATAATATTTACCTAAATCATATAAATGATGTAATAAACCTACAATTTTATAACGAAAAAACTAACATGAGAGATCATCACTTTGTCTGGTATCCTGTTGCCCAAAGTTATTGATACAGTTACTGACCATGATTGGTCAATATACAGTCTAATATATTTCAAGTTTTATCCACCACTACACTACTAACAATATTGTCACGAATGAGTATGCTATTTGTTATCAGATTGTGATATCTTGGTCTACTTAAAGAAGATGTTTACAAAAGAACACAAAAAAAGATATTCACTGGTCAAGGTTTGTCATTATTCTTTGGTCATTCTTATTTTTTGATGAACGCCCTTTGGTCGTTATTGCTACTTTTGGATTACAAGGAAGTCGTCTATGGGTGGACTTGAAAATGGCTAATTTCATGGCTAGTGAAATCACCATGTTTAGTAACTAGTATCCCTTATTAGTTTTCTTTGTGAGATGCTTATGTTAACATCTTCCCGCTTCTATAGAAGTATTTTTATAATTGTTACCCGCATTGACCTATAAAGTTGCTTAATCTAATTGGTAATAGTCTGACTTCTCTTTATTAGCCCACTACTACCATCCTTCTAAATTCATATCTACCTAACGGGAGGAAACTTGAAATTTATTTAAGAGGTTTATCGTTGGCTATATATGATCCGTTCGACCAGACTCTTAAGGGCAATAAATAATGCTTACATTAGTCTACTCCACATTGACAAATCAAATATACTAATTGAGATGCACATGAAAAATCATTAACTTAATTAGAATTTTGTCTGACTACATAAATTATCGGGTACATCTTTTGATTCACTTGTTAGTCGAATAACTAAGCAAAACTTAATTGCTCTCATATAAGGGTCATAATACCACACTCTTACCACTCACATTTATCGAAAAGTAACACCTTAATTCCTTAACTAGTTTAAGGCTTAGGGTTTTTTTGTTTTGTTTTTTTTGAAGGGTTTAGCATATACTATTTAGGTTTTTATAGGGTTTAGATCTTAGAGTTTTTTTAGCTTCAGGGTTTTTTAGGATTTTTAACGATTAGTGTTGCATAGGTTTTTAAGGGTTTACGGTTTAGGACTTAAGGTTTTTTTGTGTTTTTACGTTTAGAGTTTAGGAATTTTGAGAATTAAGGGTTTAGAGCCTTCTGTTAATTAGGGTTTCACATATATTATTTAGGGCTTTATTAGGTTTAGAACTTAGTGTTTTTTAGAGGAAGAAGACAAGGTGTAAAAATATATTTCTTTGTTAAATATTCAACTTTCATTAGTATTAAGACCAAACCTAATGATTATATTAATTAAAATAATTTATTAAAAAATAATAAATATGAGAACTAAAAGTGGACCAAACCTATTATATAAGGACTAAACAATTATTTAAACATACTCACTTACCATTGAAATAACTATATAATACCCCCAAAAGGGTTAATTGTGACTCCAATAAATTCAAGCTTCTATATAGAAAATTCTTATTTTGTATCTCCTTTTCTGAAATTTCTGGAGGAATAGAAATTCAATGGAAACTAGTTATTATGGTATTATAGATGATGTCCGGGTGGTGCTAGTTGATCACGAAATAGAGAATATTCGTAAAATGGTGGATTTAATGAAATCTTATGACTACAAAAGTGACATCTCTAAAAATATATATTAAACTCAAAACCCTTGACTTTTTATATAGATAAATTTTGTTTGGTTACCTATTCAAGAGAGATTTAATTGATGTTATACTTGTTGTGATTGTAACATCAATTCCTTTTTAGATTTTAGTTTTCTCTAGTAAATCTTGAATGAATCATTTCTTTAAGTCATAACACCATTTCTGTAGTTTTTATGTTGTTTTAATTATAAGTAAATGTTTTTATGGTTTATAGAAGAAGCAGATTAGATTGTTTAGTCTTTGTTCTTGTTATACGCATGTTATACACTCGATAGCCTTCCTCCATAAAAATGTATATGTTTTTTTCAAGGGGGGGGGGATTGGATAATCTTATGTTAACATTTGTCTAGCTCCAATTTCATAAGATGTTCTAGAAGTGCCACAATTCTTGAAACAAAATCTCAGAAATATAGCTTCAACAATTCGAGATCCCTAGAAGAGCGCAGATGTACATCGTACATAAGGCCAAAAATCTTAAAGTGAATCTCAACAAAAGAGTAGCAATAGAAAATATGGGACAATGCCCCATCTTAAAAATAAAATTCCTAATCAAATAAAAAATGCACTAGAGTTTCCATTTTGAACTCCCAATACTAGCAATATTTTTGCTAGAGGGGAGAGTTCAATTCAAGAGATTCTATCCTTCAAAATTTCAGGTTCAACTCCACTATCCCAACACTGAGAATTCATTAAAAACCTATTTTTTCTATGAAAAATAATGTTGGTGATGTGCTTCAACAACATCAATATAGACCATTATTAAAAATGTTTGGTTTGGTAGTGTGCTTCAACAACATCAATATAGACAATTATTGGAAATGTTTGGTTCACCAAGACTGTAACACTCAATTATAGGAAACATTACTCATAGAGCTGACTCGAAATTTAACACTTGGAATCCTCATACTCAATGTGAGTACAACTTGGAATTTCAATGTAGCTCATAAAACAACACGTTCAGATAGCCAAATAATGTTTGATATAGGTAATGGAAATATGACAATTAATGACTACAATTTGAATGTGAATGCAGGAAATACAAACACATATTTAGGTAGCAAAACGATGTCTTATATTGATGATGAAAATGCAACAAGTGATGCACTAGGAACAATACATGCTACTTTTCAGCAACATATTGCTGAACAAAATATGTTTTATCCGAGCAATATAATCGAGACAAATAAGAGTGATATAGAAGTAAGTGATTCAATTGAGAAGGAAAATTGTGACGCATATTCTAATT
This sequence comes from Solanum pennellii, assembly GCF_001406875.1. NCBI lineage: Eukaryota > Viridiplantae > Streptophyta > Magnoliopsida > Solanales > Solanaceae > Solanum > Solanum pennellii. The sequence goes on from NC_028646.1 coordinate 60,290,810, forward strand.
TCAATCATATCGGTCATTTGTTCAAAAATCTTTTGACCTTCAGATAATAACTTACCCAATTCATATGACTGTGAGTTTGATCAAGTTTATTCTAATGATTAGGTTAGTGCTTTAATGTAATTTGATATTATATATATTTATTGTTTGATTGTTGCTATTAGCTAAAATCAATATAAATATACAACAAAAGTTGACTACACCACCTGATGCATATAAGTTGGTTTAACACTAACCTATATTGTTGTAAATTTATATTGATTTTAGATAATACCAATAAATAAACAAAAAAATATAATATCGAATAACTTGAGTGAAGCACTTACGTGATCATCAGAATAAACTTAATCAAACTCATTGTCATATGAATTTGGTAGGTTAGCACGTGAAGGTCCAAGATTTTGGATGAAATAACATATATTATTGAAATTCAAATATGCATCACATCTATTTATTTTCATATTTCCAACACCTATATCAAATATTATTTTCTACCTGAATGTGTTGTTCTATGAGCTACATTGAAATCCAAGTTGTACTCACTTTGAATATTATGATTCCAAGTGTTAAATGCTTAGCCAGACTAATGAGTAATGTTTCCTTTAATTTGGTCTAGTCGTCTTTGTGAAACAAACATTTCCGATAATGGTCAACGTTGATGTTGTTAAAGCACACAATCAACATTATTTTACATAGAAAAAATGGGTTATTTAATGAATTCTTAATGTTGGGGTAGTGGGGTTGAACCTGAAATTGTGGAGGATAGAGTTTCTCTTGAATTCAACTCTCTCCTCTAGCAAAATTGTTGCTAGTATTGGGAGTTGAAAATGGAAACTCTGGTCCTCTTTAAATTTAATTAGGAATATTATTTTGAAGACGTGATATTAATGCTTGTGTAGGGAATAAAGGAAAACATCTTTCGTAGAACAAAAGAACTACCTTTTGAGGCTTAGGCTTTTGGTCTAGTGGTAAGAGCATAACATGTTATATGTGGGTTAGGACACTTCATAAACATAGAAAAAAGCTTGGTATTTAAGTGAAAAATGATAAAGGGGCGGGCAAATTATCCGTCAAGTTTTAAACTGTGTGCCAATGACCCTCGGGGATTTAATGGTTACCAAAATAAGATAAAGAAAACGATCAACAGTTTTCTGGTATATATTGAGGCACAAAGTTATTTATAGAGTTACTAATCATGATTGGTCAATCTACTGTATAATATGTTTCAAATCTTATCCACCACTAGACAACTAAACATATTGGCAGGAATGAGTATTCTATTTGTTATCACAGTGTAATATCTTTGTCTACGCAGAGAACATTTTAACAAGAGAATGCTAAAGATATTCACTAGTTAGCATTGTCATTTTTCCTTGGTCATTCTTTATTTTTGATGAAAGCCATTTAGTCATTAGTACTACTTTAGGATTGCATTGACGTTATCTATGAGTGGACTGGGAAATGTCGGAGTTTCCAAGGAACGGGATTTGTAAGTTACTACAACAAACGAGGGAAGGAGATCATCTGTAAATGTATGCCTTGCCTTGGGATCTGTACAAGCACCTTATTCCTATTTATTGTGTGAATTATATTTTCATGATCATTATTTGCCTTTTCTGTTCTTCTTTACTTTGAAAAGAATGTAATGCATAGTCATTCATTCATGGTTTCTTTATATAAAGTAGTATGCACTATGCTTTTTATTCTTATGAAGTTTAAATAGTGAAAAGTAGCTAAATATTAGTTTCATGTTAATCAAAGAAGATGCATTAAAATGATGTTACCTTATCGTGTCTGAATACAATAACAACCATGTCTCAACTCCAAGCAAGTTGGGGGTGACTACAGTTGCATATCCAGAAATTTCTTCAAGAGTCTTCAAATTTTAAAGAAGTCAATAAAAAATATTGATGAATGGGTGCACAAAATTTCTTAATCAAACTACCCGATATTTAGCTAAACCATAAAAATATTGTAATAAACCTACTATTTTATAATGAAAAAACTAAAATGAGAGTCCACATTGTCTGGTATCTTGTGGCACAAAGTTATTTATACAGTTACTGACCATGATTGGTCAATATACAGTCTAATCTATTTCAAATTTTATCCACCACTAGACTACTAATATTATTGACTGGAATGAGTATGCTATTTGTTATCACAGTCTAATATATTTGTTTTCGTAAAGAAGATGTTTACAAGTGAATAATAAAGATACTCACTGGTCAAGGTTTATCATTTTTCTTTGGTCATTCTTATTTTTTGATGAAAGCCCTTTGGCTGTTATTGCTACTTTAGGATTCAAGGAAGTCGTCTATGGGTGGACTCGGAAATGGCAAATCACATGGCTGTTGAACTCTCCATGTGTAGTAACTTATATCCCTTCTTAGTTTTCTTTGTGAGATGCTTATCTTAACCTCTTCCCGCTTCTATAGAAGTCTTTCTATAATTATTACCCACAATGACCTATAAAGTCGCTTAATTTAATTGTTAATAGTCTGACTTCTCTTTCTTTGCCCACTATTACGATCCTTCTAAGTTCATATCTACGTAACGGGAGGAAAATTGAACTTTATTTAAGAGTCTTATCTTTGGCTATATATAATCCCTTCGACCAGACTCTTAAGGATAATAAATAATGCTTACATTAGTCTACTCCACATTGACTACTCAAATATACTATCGATATGCACATGAAAAATCATTAACTTATTTAGAATTTTGTCTGACTACATCAAATCTTGGGTACATCTTTTAGGGTTTTTTTGTTTTGTTTTTTAAAGGGTTTAGCATATACTATTTAGGGTTTTATACGGTTTAGATCTTAGAGTTTTTTTTAGCTTCAGGGGTTTTTAGGTTTTTTATGGATTAGTGTTTCTTAGGTTTTTTAGGGTTTACGTCTTAGGACTTAGGGTTTTTTGTATTTTAGGTTTAGAGTTTATGGATTTTTAGAAATCAGGGTTTAGAGCCATCTATTATTTAGGGTTAAGAATATATATGATTTAGGGCTATATTGGGCTTAGAACTTAGAGTTTTTTTAGAACAAGAAGAGAAGGTGTAAAAATATATGTCTTTGTTAAATATTCAACTTTCATTCGTATGAAGACCAAAACCTAATGATTATATTAATTAAACATAAATTATGAAAAAATGAATAATATGAGAACTAAAAGTTGACCAAACCTATAGTAAAAGAACTAATCAATTATTTAAACATACTCATTTACCATTGTAATTACTATATAATACCCCCAAACGGGTTAATTGTTACTCCAATAAATTCAAGCTTCTACATAGAAAATCAGTATTTTGTATCTCCTTTTTCTGATATTTCTGAAAGAATAGAAATTCAATGGAGACTAGTTATTGTTGTGTTATAGATGATGTTCGGGTGGTTCTAGTAGATCACGAAACAGAGAAAATTGGTATAATGGTTGATTTGTTGAGTCTTATGACTACAAAGGTGACATCTCTACAAATATATATTCAACTAAAATCCTTGATTTTTTTTATATAATTAAATTCGGTTTGATCACCTTCTCAAAAGAGATTTAATTGATTAGGCTTGTTATGATTGTAACATCGTTTCCTTTTTGGATTCTAGTTTTTCTCTAGTAATTTTGAATTCATCTTTTCTTTATGTAATAACACCATTTGTATAGTTGTTTAGGTTGTTTTAGTTATTAATAAATGTTTTTATGTGTTTATAAAAGAAGCAAATTAGATTGTTTTGTTTTTGTTCTTGTTATAGGCATGGTATACACTCGATAGTCTTCCTCCATAAAAATGTATATGATTGTTCGGGGGTGGGGGGAGGG
>NC_028646.1:60295300-60318850 GCF_001406875.1 Solanum pennellii
ATATATAAATACATACATACATACATACATACATACATACATACATATATACATATATATATATATATATATATATATATGTATGTATGTATACATATATATATATATATATATATATATATTTCTTTTCTGACTTTTAGGATGCATTGATGCAGTTATTACAGTCCGTACATCTTCAAAAGCAACAGAAATGCTCTCCAAAGGAGAGAACAAAATCAATGTGTTAATAATCAGTGTTCACCGAATTTAGATTCATTTAAACTCTTGACTCATGCTGTGATCTTGGATATAATTTCACTATGTAAGTATATATTCTATTGTTCCAATTATGACATCTGTTATGAGAACAATTAGTTACGTTATAAATACACTACAAAAATCAGCTAAAAAATTTGCGATTAATATGTAATTAAATTTATTAAAGCTAAAGAATTTGGTACAATTCATTGTTAATTATCATGAGTAGCATTAAATATTTGTTGTTTAGTGATAGTAGTTATTGTTGTTAATATATTTTTATTTAGTAAATGGTAAGTTATTATTTAGTAACATAACATTTATAGTGTATATCCTTGAAATTAACTATTTAAATAGGGTTTTATAGAATTATATTATAATTGTAAACACCTTGAAATAATTATGCAATTATATCGTATGAATACAATGAACTCTTAGCAAAAAAGATTTTGAAAGAAGGAGCATGCTTTTTCCTTCAAAGGCCACTAAGTGAGAAAATTGTGAAAAACATATGACAATTTGTATGAGAAGAAAAAGAAAAGAAAGAGAGAGCGAAAAAAGGATCAGAAGATAAAGATAAGAGGATTGTTAATGATAATGATACAAACAATATGGGTGTAGATAATGAGGAATTATTAAAAAACAAATGGTGTACCTAATATTGAGGAGTACAGAAATAATATTCATGAAGTTGAAGACAATATTCTCCTCCGCTTGTATTTTCCATTAGATACGATATATTCCTCAACTTCATGAGTATTATTTCTATGTTCCTCAATATTAGACGCACCATTTATTTGTTTAAATAATTTTTCATCATCTCCACCCATATTATTTGTATCAACATCATTATCAATCATCTTTTCTCCATCTTCTGATTCTTTTTCCGCTCTCTCTATCTATTTTTCTCCTCAATACAAATTTCCACAAGTGTTTCACAATTTTCTCGTTTAGTGACCTTCGTCTACAAAAACATGCTTATTCTTTCAAAGCCCTATTTGCTACGAGTTCATTGAATTCATCGCATACAACTGCACAATTATTTCAAGAAGTTCACAATTAGAATTTAATTGTATTAAATACTATATGAATAGTTAATTTCAAGCATATTCACTATAAAAGGTGTGATACAAAGTAATAACTTATAAATTACTAAATAAAATAGACATTAAAAACAAATAACTAGTGTCACTAAACAACAAAATATTCATTGCAACTCATAATTAAAGGGAATTGTACCAACTTCTTTAGCTCTAAAGAATATAATTATATATTAGTAGCAAATTAGTTAGTCGATTTTCGTAGTGTTTTTATAATGCAACTGACTTTTCTACCAATAGATGTCATTAGTGGAATAATAGAATAAATAATTACATAGCGAAATTTTATGCAAGATCACAACTTGAGCAAAGAGTTTAAAAGAATCAAAATTTGGTGAATAAGCACTGATTATAATCAAGTCAATTTTTTCTCTCTGTTGGAGAGCATTTCCATTGGTTCTGAAGATGTACGAACAGCAGTTACCATGATGATTCGTGCATTTCCCAACAAAATACCCCACTTTTATTTTGTTGCCTCACCAATACCCCTAACTTTAACTAATGCCACCAAGCATGCCATGTAATTTTTTTTTTCACGTGACAAATAAACATCAATATCTACCATGTAAAATCACTCAATTTAATACCCATTAGCCTGTCTCATTAAAATCCACCCTAACCCTTACTCTAATTTACAAGTAAATATAAGACCATACTCTGAGTGTTCGTTTGGATCAAAGAGGCGTTGGATGTGTGATGATCCTTCTTACCTGCGTGTGTATCATAATAAGATGCAGACCAACACACATCAATACGTTGAACGTACGAGTATGCAAGTTGAAATGTTAAAACAACTTAAGCTTGAAAAAGTGTTACAAGGAACACTTATCTTGGCTCTGCTCAACTCAAGAATAACTTAACTCAATACTACTCCAAATAATACTTAGCTCATATGGTTTTAAAACAACTTCTTTTCTGGTTTGAGGTAATTACTTAAACTTAACTTTAAAAACTCTTGTGGAAATCATAGTTTCCTCTTTACTAAAACTAGCCAAAGGCTCTATTGGAAGTCTCAGCTTCCTTTCTTTCTCAAAATGTGAAAACGTTTGTAACTCTTAGAGAATACTTAGTTCCCTTATAACTTTTGAGAAATGAACTCAACTCTTTATTCTTTTCTTAATTTTTAAACTTGAGTCTTAAAAAATTTTAAAAAGTTTGTTAAAGACTTGAAAACTTTGAGAACTTACTTTGACTTGGTTCTTAACTTTTAGTCTTGACTCCTAACTTCTTTGACTTTGATCTTAATATTTCTTGAATTAGATTGTGCATTCAATTTTCATGATCTCATGTTGATTGATAATTTCATGATTTTTAGATGTACCTTAGAGTGTTGGAATAAACTAAGAAACATAGGTACATCACTTGGGAATTAGTACAAAAAGTTGGGGGAAGAATGGGGAGAACTGACGTCCCTGACGCTTTGAGAGACGCGGGGTGCCAACCCTCAAAGTTTAGAGAACATTTTGTGGCGCTCTGGCTGGTGCGACGCGCCAGAGGCCAATAAATTTTGCATCTGGAGTGGCGTAGAAGACTGCAGAATTATTGAGAGGCTTGCGGAGGATTCTAGAACTCCCCAGACAAATCAAAAATGTTTTAGAATTTCCAAGAGTATGTTTAATTCTCTAGAAAGGGGACCAAAGAGTAAATATTTTAGGAACTTGTAAAGTTAATGTTAATTGAACTTTAGTCCCTACTAAGTAGTATAAATAGAGGTGCCACTCATTTTGCAAGGCATCACTCAAGTTGTAAAGCATTCTTCAGTACAAAAAAAAACAGTGTTTAGCAAAGGCAACAATCTGTAACTATATGAAGAAAATCCGTCACTTATCACGATTAGCGACAGATTAGCTACAAAATATTCATTGTTGCTATTATGCTCGTTAATAAACTCTTAATGACGAAAAATGAGTTCCGCTACATGTTTGGTGACGTCTTAGTAACGAAATACTTCCGTTACTATATTTTAGAGACAAAATGATTCGTCATTATATTTATATATTTTTTTTGCTAATTTCATAATTCTATGACGAAAAAGGATGTTTCGTCTCAAATTTAGCGACGTCATAGTGACGAAACGTTTCCGTCGCCACATGTTAGCAACGGAAAGATTCGTCAATATATTTATATAGTTTTGTTGCTAATTTAATAATTCATTTCGTATTTTTGATAAATTTACAGAAAAATTTCCGTCGCAAGATATTTTGCAACAACATATTAGTCCTTCAATAATTTGTTGTTGATCAGTCGCCAACATTTTTTTTATAGCAACAACCAAAATGTCGCTAAATTTGTTGCTAAAATTGTTCTTATGCACTAGTTGAAATATATTAAATTAAAATTACTAAATACTCCAAAATTAAGAAACATTCATATAATATAATACCCATAGACGATTCATAATATATGAATAGAACACTCCAAAACACCATATTTTTCGTTGAAAATATACAAAGAAAACAATAAAGTACTCTTAAATTAATCCATGTTTATCAAAATATTACTACGCGCAATTTCTAGTTTATAAAAAGTATCACATTATCAAAAATTGAAGTTGTGGAGGTATCAACTTGAAATACTGGTATCAAACTCATCCACATTACTAGCAGGAGGCATGGGCGCCGCAGACGATGGATTGCCGAACGGAGTAATCGATGCTTTCACCTGCTCAACAATAATAGGAACAAGATGACTAGTTAGTGCAGACATCATTTTCTTTACAAACTCTTCCATATTTGTTGTCGATGTTGATTGATAAAATGGATGTGGTAATGATGATGACCAACAAAGTTTCTGCCCATAGTAATTTTTTGCTTTAGATCCAAGACCGTAGATTCTTCTTTTCTTTTCTCCTCCCGTAGCTTGGTAATATGCTTCATATTGATCAATATCGGTTTCAGACAATGTTTTTTCTTTAATATTTCTTCATATTTTTACTATTATAAGTAGAGAAAATTAGAAAGCCTTAATGATACGGAATAAACAAAATTTTGAAGGAAAATGAAGAAAATACACATAGTGATGCTCAGTACAGCGTAGAGAGTGGCAGAGACACTAAGAATAAAGATGTCCATTTCAGTTAAGTTTGGTACTATTCCGTATGATTCTTTAAATATACCAGCTACTTTATACAAGGATAAAGTAGTATATGTGAGTGCAGGATGAGGCATCCCTTTGAAACTGGGCAAACTGATAGAAATAAAATACTTTACAAGTTGACTAGAATGGAATTCATAGATTTGTACACCATTTGTATAGTGTAGCAGTTGTTGTGTCTGTAGTAATAAACAGTGGATAGCCAAGTAATTGCTAACAGCACCCACCCGCAGAGAAGATCATATCAAGATGAGCTATCTCTTATTACAGTAGGTGTCAAGTAGAAGTGCAATAGTTTTAAGAATGAGTTTCTGCTTTTAGCAACATAAAGTTATACCCACACCAGTAAAAGTAGTTCCCTAGAGTATTAGTGTAACAACCCGTAGCCAAAATAGACCAAAAATCAGTTTTTTAAGAAGAATCTGCAGGTGAAATCAACGGTGGCATCGACGGTCCGTAGGACAGACGACGGTCCATCCTGCACAACCGTCAATGCTATTAGTAACTCTTAAAAATTCAGTCCGGAAATATTGGATAAGACTTGATCGACGGACGGACCGACGGTCCGTAGGTCAAACGATGGTTCGTAGTCCGTGACCGTCAATCGAGAACCCCATTCACCCACTCTCTGACAAGAGCTACGGATTACCAGCACGGTTCATAGGTGGAAAATTTGCAGACAGTTAAGGGGAAATGCAGTTGAGTAAATTTCAAATGGTCATAACTCTTAGAATAAAATGAATTAGATATCCCATGACCTACCCACAGATGGATAATTGAATAATCTTTCCATTGCCACCGATCATGTGAAAATAAGATCTCCGAGTAAAAAGTTATGCCCATTTTAGTAAAGGCTTGTAGAACATGCCCTAACGGCGGACACAACGACAAGCCATCGAGCAGACGACGGACCATCAGTCCTGGCCGTCATTTGGCCCGATAGCAACTTTCCCAGGGGTCTTTTTTACCTTTCCCACTCTGTTTAAACCCTAAGTTATTTTGTTTTGACCGTAATTTATCAGATTTTAGTCAATTTAAACCTAGAAACATAATTAAAACATATCCAAGTAAAATAATTAAATTAAAACCTAGAAAATTAGAAGCAAGAGAGGACAAAAAGCTCAAGATCCCTACAATAACGCAAAAAGCTCCTGCGGTTCCAGCCCTGAAACTTAAGTATTTTTCCGTGGGTATCATCACCTGGTATATGGGATTTCACTAGTAGGTTCCTTTTACCCATTGGTTCCCTAGTTTTCAGTCAGATTCTTGATTCTCTTATCATGATTAAACCTAGGGTTTCTAAAACTTTGATAGAACTTCATGATTATGTTCTAAATCAGATTATCATGTTATTACTCTGATTATCGTATGAATTGCAGAACCCTAGCTTTGTATTTCTTTTGTTCTTGAATTACACATGCTAGGTTAGATATTTAAGACTCATTAGATATACATGCCTCAGTTTTAAATGCATAGTTACATGATTTATTTTTTCATTCTCATTTTGCATATTCAGTTTCGATCTATCCAGTATTTATTTAAATTCAGACATAAACAATATATTTTCAGAATTCATTGGTAGTAGCATAATACCGAGTTGTACTAGGGTTTAGCAAACCCAATAGTCCCAAACTACTAGCCAAGTATGTTGTAAGTCTCATATGTGGGCAATCAGTTTAGTGATCACGCCAGCATGCCTTTATACCTTTGGCAGGGTATATTGGGTCCTCTCGATGGGGCATATACATCAGACTCCACATTTAGATCATTTGGTTTTATTATTGGTTATTAGTAGCTCCCACAGATCAGTTAGACTCTCTGCATTGACAATTTATCAGTATATTCAGTATTCAGTTTTAGCATGTTATAAATTGGTCATTGCATCCAGTTAGCTCAGAATTCAGTTTATCATGTCAGATTATTATACTTCCAATTTTTCTTGTTCAATTATGTTTTATTTCAGCTTTACTCTATCCTAAATGCTCAGTACCTTTCAAGTACTGACGCATACGTACACTACATCTTCTCGTGATGTTTGTCCAAGTTCTCATCATCCAGATCACGCATAGATTGATTTCTCGATCTCCAGTTCAGTAGATTCACTGGTGAGTCCTTGTTCTCCGAGGACAACAATCATGAATGTCATTTCAGTCTTTAGTCATTTTGTTTTTGTTTTGCTAGATTTAGCTGAGGGCTTGTCACAGTATTTCTAGTCCAGTTTAGATGCTATTTACAGACATAGTTAGTTTCAACTTAGTAGTGAGTTAATATTTCTTTGTATTGAACTCCTCGGTTTTTCATATATCTCAGCTATAGAATATGGGTATTCCACATCTTTTTAGATTAAATTATGATTTAGCTTCCGCATCCGTTTTTATTCTTTAGTATGCTCATGATCATGCCAGCAGGGTTAGCTTGGGATCACTTATGGTCTTAGGTTCCGTGTCCGCATCTCTGGAGTAGCTCCGGGTGTGACAAAACATGGTATAAGAGCACTAGGTTTAAGTGTCGTAGGATTTCTTAAAAGTCAGACTAAGTAGAGTCTTTTTCATGGGTGTGAAGTGCACGCCATCTAATGACAGGGAGGCTATGAAATGTTTTATGAAAAACTTCACTTTCTTGTTACTCTTATCGTGCGTAAGGTATGATCTTATTCCAATCAAACTTGACATTTTACATTTCAGATCATGCCTTCCCGTAGAGCTTAGGCATGGAATGCTAATGCACGCAATGCTAACGCTGTTACTCTAGTACCATATAAGGAAGTTCAAATGCAGAATTTTAGAAATCCAATTCAGATTTTAGGGTCGCATATTGGTAAGGACCCACAGAAGTTAATTGATAAGGTCAAGAAAATATTTGGTGTGAGGTCAGTAACTGGTAGTGATAGGTGAGATTGGCATCCTACAAACTCGAGGATGTGAATCACATATAGTTTACTCAGTCAAAACACAGCAGACATGACTTTGTATTTTGTAACTCAGTATAGTAGTCCAATTCAGTGTCAGTTCAAAAACTCTCTCAGAACCCTTCTCAGTCTCTACTTCAGTCGGTGACCTAGTTATAGCTAGACGGGTATATGTAAATTGCCCTATCGCAGTCTCTCAGAAAGTCACCTTAGCTTATCTAGTAGACTTCGATGTCATTCTATGCATGGATTGGTTGCACTCATGTTATGCCTCAGTCTATTGTAGAACTAGGATTGTTCGTTTTCAATTTCCAGACAAACCAATCTAAGAATGGAAGGATAGTAGCTTAGAGCCTATGGTCGATTCATTTCATACCTTAAGGCCAGAAAGATGATATCATAGGGTTATCTCTATGTTATAGTTCGGGTTAAGGATTCGAGCCTTGAAACCCCAACTCTTAAGTCAATTCCAGTAGTCTGTGAATTTCCAGAAGATCTTTCTGGAGTCCCTCCCGAAAGGGAAATCGACTTTGGAAATGATCTCCTTCTAGATACCCAGCTTATTTCTATTCCTCCTTTTAGAATAGCTGTAGAAAAGCTCAAGGAATTGAAAGAGAAGTTGAAAGACCTTCTAGATAAGGGTTTCATAAGGCCTAGTATTTCACCATGGGGTGCACCAGTATTGTTCGTAAAGAAGAAAGATGGTTCTCTCAGATTGTGCATTGACTATAGATAGTTGAACATGGTCACAATCAAGAATAAGTATCCCATCCCCACGATTGATGACTTGTTTGACCAATTTCAGGGTGCTAGTCATTTCTCAATGATAGATCTCAGATCAGGTTATCACTAGCTTAGAGTCAAAGATAGTTACCTTCCAGAAACAGTCTTCAAAACTCGGTATGGTAATTATGAATTTGTAGTTATGTCGTTTGGAGTAACTAATGCTCCTGTAGCTTTAATGGATTTGATGAACAGAGTGTTCAATTAGTACTTGGACTTGTTCGTTATCGTCTTTATTGATGATATCCTCATTTACTCTAAAAGTGAGGAAGAACATGCAAGTCATTTGAGAGTAGTTATGTAGACGCTCAAGGATCGCCAGTTATTCGCTATGTTTAGTAAATGTGAGTTCTGGTTGCAATCCGTTCTTTTTCTTGGTCACATTGTATCTAGCGAAGGGATCTGGGTGGATTCGCAGAAGATAGAAGCAGTGAAACAGTGTCCCAGACCTACCTCTGCTACATATATCAGAAGTTTCTTAGGTCTAGTAGGTTATCACAAAAGGTTTGTGGAAGGATTTTTATGCATAGCCTCACCATTGACTAGGTTGACTCAGAAGATGGTCAAATTTTAATGGTTAGATGATTGTGAGAAAAGCTTTGCAGAATTGAAAACTAGATTGACTACAACTCCTGTCCTGACTCAACCAGAGGGTTCAGATGGTTATGTGATCTATTGTGATGCATCCAGAGTTGGCCTAGGTTGTGTGTTGATGCAGCGAGGTAAGGTAATAGGTTATGCCTCTAGACAACTTAAGGTTCATGATAAGAACTATCCAACTCATGACCTCGAACTTCAGCAGTGGTGTTTGCACTCAAGCTCAGGAGACACTACTTGTATGGTGTTCACGTAGATGTGTTCAGTGACCATAAGAGTCTTCAGTATGTTTTCACCCAGAAGGAGTTGAATCTTTGCCAGAGGAGATGGCTTGAGTTCCTTAAGGATTATGAAATGAGTGTGCATTACCATCCTGGTAAGGAGAATGTATTAGAAGATGCTCTTAGTAGATTATATATTGGTAGTGTAGCCCATGTTGAGGAAGAAAGGAAGGAGTTAGTGAAGGATGGTCACAGGCTTGCTCGCTTGGGAGTCACTTTATGAGAATAACAGACAGCGGTGTACCTAGTAAGAATGGGGCAGAATTGTCTTTGGTAATGGAGGTTAAAGAAAATCAAGACAATGATCCAATCTTGATTGAACTTAAGGGTGCAGTCCATAATCAGAGAGTGGAGGTTTTCTCCCAAGGGGGAGATTGTGTACTTCGCTACCAGCGTAGATTGTGTGTTCATGATGTGGGCGAGTTGAGAGAACATATTCTTGCAGAAGCCCATAGCTCTAGGTATTTTATTCATCCAAGTACCACTAAGATGTATTGCGATCTGCGAGAAGTCTATTGGTGGAATGGCATAAAGAGGGATATAGCTGATTTTGTGAGTAAGTGCAAGTCAAGGTAGAACATAAGAAACCACGAGGTATGACTCAAGTGATCGATATTCCTACTTGAAGTAGGATGTGATCAAGATGGATTTCATCACAGTGTTACCTCGTACTCGCAGACAGCATGACTCCATTTGGGTGATCGTTGATAGGATGACTAAGTCTTCTCGCTTTTTAGCGGTCAAGACTACAAATTCAGCGGAGGACTATGCAAAACTTTACATTAATGAAATTGTGACGTTGCGTGGGGTTCCTTTGTGTATCATCTCAGATAGAGGTCCTCAGTTTACCTCTGATTTTTTGAAGCCATTTCAGAAAGGTAGTTGGGATGATCACCTTCCTATTATTGAATTTGCCTACAATAATAACTACAATTCCTGCATTCGGATGTCCCCTTATGAGGCTTTATATGGGCATACATGTAGATCTCCTGTTTGTTGGTTTGAAGTAGGTGAAGCAGCTTTGATAGGGACAGATTCAGTCCTTTATGCTATGGAGAAAATGCAACTCATTAGAGATAGACTTAAGACAGCCCAAAGTTGTCAGAAATCTTATGCAGATGTAAGGAGAAGGGAACTAGAGTTCCAAGTTGATTATTGGGTTTTTCTGAAAGTGTCACCTATGAAAGTGGTGATGAGATTTTGAAAGAAAGGGAAGCTCAGCCCTAGATATGTAGGCCCTTACAAGATCTTGAAAAGGGTTTTCAAGGTGGCATATGAGTTAGAGTTGCCATCAGAATTAGCAGCAGTGCATCCGGTCTTCCACATCTCACTCTTGAAGAAGTGGGTGGGTGATCCAGCCTCTATAGTGTCATTGGAGAGTGTGGCGATGAAATATATTCTTTCTTATGAGGATATACCAGTTGAAATTCCTGAGCGTCAGGTCAGAAGGTTGAGAAACAAAGAAGTCGCTTCAGTCAAGGTTTTGTGGAGAAGTCAGTCCATAGAGGGAGTTACTTGGTAATCAAAGCAGCCATGAAAGACAAGTATCTTAACCTCTTTCCTTGCGATTCTACTCCATCTTGAGGTAATAGTTCCTGTCATATATTTGCAGTAGTTCATGCATATATTCAGTCTTAGAATCATCTCAAATTTGATAGAACTTCATGATTTAGTTAAATATATTTTTGAAAGCAGATTATCAAGTTACTACTAAGATTATCACATGAATTTCAAAACCCTAGCTTTGTATTTCTTTAGTTCTTTAATTACACATGCTAGGTCAGATATTTCAGACAATTCATATATACAGGCCTCAGTTATAAATGCATAATTACCAGATTAATTGTTGCATTTTCAGTTTGCATGTTCAGTTTTGAGCTATCCAGTATTTACAGAAATTCAGACATAAATAATAAATCAACAGAATTCATTGGGAGTAGCATAATACGGAGTTGGAATAGGGTTTAGCATACCCAATATTCCCAGAACTACTAGAAAAGTAGTGGTTAAGTCCCCTTTGTGGGAAATAAGTTTAGTGATCACGCCAACATGCCTTTATACCTTTGGCAGGGTACATTGGGTCCTCTCGATGGGGCGTATACATCGGACTACACATTTATCTCATGTGGTTTTATTATCGCTTATTAGTATCACCCTAAGATCAGTCACACTCTCTGCATTGACCGTTTATCTGTATATTCAGTATTCAGTTTTAGCATGTTATAAATTGGTCCTTGCATCCAGTTAGCTCAGAATTAAGTTTATCATGTCAGATTATTATACTTGCTATTTTGCTTGTTCAGTTATGTTTAATTTCCGCTTTACTCTATCCTACATGCTCAGTACCTTTCAAGTACTGATGCATACATGCTCTTGATCTTATCGTGATGTAGGTTTAGGTTCTCATCATCCAGATCACGCATAGATTAATTTCCCGATCTCCAGTTCACTAGATTCGGTGGTGAGTCCTCATTATCCGAGGACAACAGTCATGAATGTCATTTCAGTCTTTAGTCATTTAGTTTTAGTTCTGCTAGATTTAGCTGGGTCTTGTCCCAGTATTTCTAGTCCAGTTTAGAGGCTTAAGATATAGTTAGTTTCAGCTTAATAGTGAGTTAATATTTCTTTTTTTTGAACTCCTCGGTTTTTCATATATCTCAGCTATAGAATATGGGTATTCCCCATCTTTTCAGATTAAATTATGATTTATCTTCCGCATCAATTTATTATTCTTTAATATTCTCATAATCATGCCAACAGGGTTAGGTTGAGATCATTTGTGGTCCTAGATTCCTTGTCCGCGTCTCGGGGGTAGCTCGGGGCGTGACAATTAGCATTATGAAACAATGGGATTCGGACTCTTTCCTACACCTACATGGTCAATAATTATATGTTAATTGGGACTTGTACCACACAGACAATGACAACTAACTATTCAGGGAAATCCCTCTTCACATCACCCCACCCCAACACGCGCTTAGTTCATCAGTGAGTGACTTTTGGAAGCTACAGTAACAGTAAAATAACACTAGAATCACACCAAAAAAAACTGTAAAAATTTCACCAGAAAAGCCTCAAAACAGTGGCAGTAGTTTCTCTCTAAAACAATACTAGAATCGCATTAAAAAGTCTTAGAACATAATTAGAACTATAAACCAAATAGTAGCAATAAATACACTTTAAAACACTAAAAAAATGCACCATAAAATGTAGTAGGAATGAGAAAAAACACCTCCAACAATTGTTTTTCCATCATGTCCATGTGTATGAACATGAAGATGTAACTCACTTGGCGTGGGATCTCGGCCTTTTTCAATAGCCTATACAAAAGAAATCACGTTATATATATCATATAACAGAATATTTTAGTTATGGAGTTTGTAGAATATATATATATATACTCACAAGTTTCTTGCGATGTTCTCCGATAGAAATAGACACACTAGTGTGAGTCCCAATGGCAATTTCACGACCGCTATGACGATTTTGCTAATTAATTTATGATTTCCTAATAGACTCTGCACTTCCCCGAAGCTCCATCCATCTTTAGAACACATCTTCTTGTACGTAACCTGGCCCAACTCCTCCTTTTTTTATTTTAGAAATAAAATTCCTATAATTTAATGTTTCCTTAACCATCCAGTGTGTTTTGACTTTGTTTTCACTAATGGAAACATCCTAGCAGAACTTTTTTTGAAATATGTTTTGAAAGTAGTACATGAATGTCCTATCTATATATGTGAATACACTTACTAAAATCACTTACGATAAAAAACTATACCTTAAATTCTCAAAAATAACCATTTCTTACATCATTTGAAACACCTTTCCTATTGATTCAATTGAGATCAACCACTTTTTTTAAAGATTTGGATATGAAACTAGAGCATATTTGAGAAGGTTCAGTCTGTATAAATTAGAAGAGGTTATTAGGAGGGCTATCATAAATCAGAATTAAAAGACAGCAAGTGTCATCAACACAACAAGTAGGAACAAAATTAGAAGAATAGACTAACTCTGAAGAAGTTAGAAAGACAAGGGTCCTTGGATGGCTACTATTTGATTCACTTTCAGCAACTGTATTTGTATGACCTGTTGGAATATTGCTACGGGTAGAAAAACCTTGACCTATTAGGTTACTGTCATTTGATGTAGCTGGAGGTGTCTCGGAGATGGTTGGGCTAGTACTTTGAGTTAACTTTTTAATATTGGTTGGGGTACCACCTTGTTGAGGAGAAATCGTAGTAGGCTTGGGAATAGTTTGCATGTTTACACGAATAGCAGAATTATTCTTACCTGAGGATTTTCCACGAACTATGCCTCCAACCATAGGTATAAACAAAAAAATATTGTTGTTAGGTTATGAGATTACATGGAACACTAATGCTGAAATATGAAAATTGTCTTTGTAATTAAGAGCTTGTTGATGAAGTAAAAAAATTAGTACTTAGAGATACAAGAGTAACAAGACTAACTATCTAAAACAAAAGTAACAATAGTGAAGGGATCATGAACTTATATCAGAAGCTTTACATTAAGAATATGCTTCTGATAAGGCTCCTAAACATTATTGTGGGTAGAAAGACCCTAACTTGTTCGTTTACTCTCATTTGGTGTAACTGGAGGTGTCTTTGAGATGATTGGGGTAATACTCTGAGTTGACGTTACAATATTGGTCGGGGTACCACCTTTTTGATGAGAAAAACTAGTGGGCTTGGGAAGAGTTGGCATGCTTACACGAACAGCAGGATTACTCCTACCTGAGGATTTTCCACGAACTGTGCCTCCAGCCATATATATAGACAAACATAACATTGTTGTTAGATAATTTTGAACAAAGATGAAATATGAAAACTGTCTCTGTAAGAAATGATCACTGTCAACTAATTTACTTGACACAATCACTATCAAGTAATGTCATTCAATTCAAAGAAATGATCAAAATTTACATTAAAATAAGTCTCCCAAAGAAAAAATTAGGGATTGAAATGAAAAATTAAGCACATGTAGTTCAAAGACCAAGAGCTATTTCTTTTTAAATTCTAAACATAAAAGCAAAAACTACAAAGATTATCCTCGATTCAAAATAAGAAACAAACAAAATATAGTGAAAATACAATTGCAAATGATCAAGCACTAGTCATTGTCTTCTTCAAACTCTTCCGTTTCCTCTTCCTCTTCCTCATCCTCGTCGTCATACTCATCCTCATCCTCATCCTCATTAGTTTCATACTCTTCTTCTGTGGATACTATGTGGATTTCATGATTCTCTTGCAAAATTCCATCATCAATGGGTTCATCCATTTCAATTAAATCTATATTTGGATCATTAAGACTAGAAGCTCATCAAAGGACACTATCATATCTATCTCATGGACTTCAACTTCTTCAACTTGAAATGGAACATTTTCTTTTGAAACTATTGCCACTTCCGCATTAGGCAATTCAATAAAATTTTGAGGTTTGATCTTCAGCACAGCTACCCAATTATTATTGTCCATTTTCTTGCTAGGATAACGTACATAACACACTTGTGTTTCTTGCATTGCAATAATAAAAAGTTCATAATTATATCGATGACGATGGTTAATATCAACCAATTTGTATTGATTGTGCCTTTTAACACCAACATCCCTAGATGGGTCAAACCATTCACATTTGAATAATACAGTTGCTTTAAAGGTGATTCACGGTATTCCACTTGTAATATCTCTTTTATTTGTCCATAGTTCTCACAAAACATTGTATAGAGATACAAACTCCACTATTCATTGTTGATCTGTGCTACCATGACATTCTGTGTGAAATTTGTATCCATTCACAAAATACACAAAATAACATGTAGCGTCTACTAATGGTACACGAGAAAGACTACGCAAGAATTCATTCTCAATGGGATTGCATTGGACCTATTTTTTAAAAAATGTAAGACTTGGTAAATTTTAAAACTATATTTAACAATGTTACAACATAAAAGATAATTTCACAATACTCACAAATTCCTTGAACCATAGAGAGAAATTTTCTTCAATACTCTCGTCTATTGACCCTGAGATAGATTCGGAAATTCTTCTTGTAAACGTTTCTTGAACATACTTCATTACAACAAAATAAATTCAGTTGAAAAGTCTTGATTCAAGGATATTTTTCTATTATTACGAAAATAAAATTAACTTTCATTACCTCACAAACAGCTCAATCTCCTCACAATTTAGTAAGATATAAGTTTGGGCAGCCCTTATTTCTTCGAGGGATAAACCCCTTTTTTTTTTGCTTCTCCCCTTAGTCGACCTGGATGGGAGAATATTGATAAATTTCCTTCAATATCTTCTTTATACCCACCATCATCATTATGGTCCACGCTATAATTACGCGTCATGACATGAGGTTCAAAATAATGAGAAAACAGTTATGTTGACTCTGTTGTCAAGTATGCTTCACAAATGGAACCCTCAACACAAGATTTATTTCCAATCATCCTTTTAAGAATTCTGAGATACCTAAATATATAACATGTATGGACCATTACATTAGAAGATAAAAATATACCGCATACTAGTCACTAATATTATATAAAGGTTTAATTTACCTTTTAAAATAGCATATCCATCGATATTGTACAGGACAGCTATCCTTGCTTCATATGGAAGGTGTACATGAAGATGTTCCATTGAGTCAAAGTATTCAGGAGGAAATATACATTCTAAGTTGTACAAGATTTCTGGGATGTCTCTCTCTAATCTCTCCATTTCATCAACTCGTAGAGTTGTAGAAGTAACATATTTGAAAAATAATCTCAATTCTGTAAGTTCTTGCCACATATTACTAGGAAGTAGTTCGCGAAAGGAAATCGGCAATACTCGTTGCATGAACACGTGACAATCATGTCTTTTCATGCCACATATCCTTTTCGAGTTTTTACCTGGACATTTACCCAAATTGGAAACATATCCATCTGGAAACTTTAAGCCTTTCATCCAACTGAAAAAGATAGCTATTGCTTCCTTGTGTATCGTATATATAGCTTTGGGATATTTTCCATTACTATCCTTTGCCAATTGAGGTCGATTATAAAAATTTACTGTTCTTGACATGATTGTGGATTGTCTTTGGTTTTGTCATCAAAACAAAGAACGGTGTTAAACACATTATAAAAGACATTTTTTTCAATATGCATGACATCGAGATTATGTCGAATAATGTTAGAACTCGAATAAGGCAAATCCCAAAGATGCTTCTCTTTTTCCATTCGCAAGACTTACATACTCTTCGATTGACTTGTTCTGCATATAACTATGTTACTTTTCTAATGTCCAAATCACAAATTTGATTCAATATTTCCTCTCCTGTTCTGTAGGGTGGAGGTGATCTTTGGACAGTCTTGTCTTTATGAAAGTTCTTACGATCTCTTCTAAATGGGTGATGTTGGCCAAGAAACATCCAATGACAGTCCAACCAAGATGTTTTTCTACCATGGGTCAATCTAAAAGATTTTGTTTCCTCCATACAATAGGGACTTGCAAACTTACTTGCAGTACTCCATCCAGATAACATAGAATATGCTGGAAAGTCACTGATTGTCCACATCAAAGCTGCCCTTAGTTGAAAGTTTTTCTTTTTTGAGATGTCAAATGCTTGCACGCTTCTCTCCCACAATGAAGTCAATTTCTTTATTAGAGGCTGCAAAAAAACATCAATTTTATGTTTGGGATGGTTTGGCCCCGGAACAACGATTGTTAGGAACATATAAGCCTCTTTGATAAACATTCCTGGAGGTAAATTATAAGGTGTGACAATCAGTGTCCACGAAGAGTATCTGCTCCAAGACTGACTAAATGGTTGGGAACGATCAGTACATAATCCCAACCTTACATTTCTCTGTTCATGAGCAAAAAAAGGATTCGTGTCATTGAAGTGCTTCCAAGACACAGAGTCTGATGAATGACGCATTACACCACCCTCTTTTGTATGCTCATGATGCCATCTCATGTCGGCAGCTGTAGCATGAGATGCATACAACCTTTGCAATCTAGGAATCAAAGGAAAATAATACATTTTCTTGTAACTGGTCAATTTCCTCTAACGAGAGCCAACACGAAACTTGTATCTGTCATGTCCACAAAATTTACAACATGTAAGGTGTTCATCATCACCCCTATACAACATATATCCTGATTCACCGCAATCAATCATTTCATTAAGCAAACCCAAGCTACGCACTAGCTTCTTGGTCTTGTAGTACCTATCAAGCACTATGTTATCTTCAGGTAAAGCCTCTTTCAACAATTGCATCAATTGGTTATAACCTCTCTATGACATTGTTCTCCATTTTAATATTTAACATTCGAGAGACAACAACAAGTTGAGAGAGGGAAGAACCGGGATATAATTTTGCATTAGCTGCTTGTGGCAAATCATATAATTTTTTAGACTCGGGATTAGGATCTTCCTCCATTGAAGGTTCACAAGGATGAGATGACTCATGTTTAGTATTTCCAAAAGATTTCCAACTTGAACCTTGGGAAAGTTAGGACCATCTGCATCTAAAATCATTTGACAGTATGGATTATCATATCCTAATTCAGGTATAGCACCACCATTCAAATATTGATGACAAGAAATCTCACAAATCATATATTTTTCTCCTTGATGTTTCTAGATAAAATAGTTATCAACAAATCCATATTTATAAAGGTGATGCTTAATCATTTCAACATCCGTGAACCTAATGTTGTGACATTTCTTACATGGACATCTAACTTTATTGCCGCTCATGCGATTCTGTTCCAAAAATGCAAATTGGATAAATTTATCCACTCCAATTACAAAACTAGAATTTATAGACCCTCGACCATCCAACCTATCATACATCCAACCACGCTCTAGGTAATTCATGTTCCTAATAAAGTTTAAATTAAAAAAAATAATAAAAAAATCATTAACAAGAACAAATGTGGAGCATAAGTTAGTCTTATTCATATTCATCAAATTAGAACAAAACATGCATTTAGGCAAAATATAAACAATTTCTATTCACTAGGCAGACTTAGTCCCACAAAATTGATGACAAACAAAAGGTATTGAAGCATTAAAATTGAAAAGAAAGCATCATTAATAGTAGCAAAACTGAATGTAAAACATAGGCTTACAGACAATGAAAAAGAAGAACCGACATTCTACGACGTAGCGAAGAGTAGTCACCAAAAATATATTCAAACTAAAAGGAACAAATAAGCGTCAATACTAAATACTAAATGATAAACGCCAACTTTCACATTAAAAAAGAGAAATTACCAAAGGTAGAAGCTCACCTTTCTCCTGAGGATGAAGGAGACAGGAGCAATTTTACCGTGAACCTGAGACGGGAGCAATCGAAAGGAGAGGGAGACCAGAGCAATCAAAAGGAGAAGGAGACGGGAGAAATGGAATTCTTACCTCTCACTCAGCTGCTGCGTTTCTCTTCGGACGTTTCACAGAGATAAAACCCTATTTTTTAGGGATTGTAATTTTTCTTTTCTTTTTGTTCTTTAAATGAATGATGACTTTGTAAAATTATTGCAACGAACTTAGAGACGGATTCTGATATCCGTCGCTATAAATAAATATAATTATTTGCATTAATTTTTAGAGACACAAATTTCCGTCAATACGTAATTTAAATTCCATAAAAATATATTTTACATTCTAGCAACTCTTCTCCATCCCTACTTTAGTCGCAATATATTATTAAATTTGTAACACTTACTTTGTTGCAAAATTCATAGCAAAATTTAAGGTGCCAAAATTTCCCTCTATTATTCGCGACAAAAAAACATATTCTGTCGCCAATTCATTGCTATATTTTAATTCACAAAAATATTTGTAATTTTTGCAATGAAATGACAACTTCATTGCAAATCGTAGTTATATAACGACGGAATTGATTACGTTGCTAATATCTGTCGCTAAACACTATTTTTCTTAAAGTGCTCCAAAGCTGTAACACCAAAGAAGATTTTTCGAGCTAAGACTCGAATAGTTTATCGCAGTGCGTGAGATTTCATCTAGGAATTAAAATTTTCGTAATTATTAAGGTCAAATCACTAGATTTAGAACCTTGAGTTACGAAAAGAAAATTGGAAATAGCAAAATCTGACAATTTGCAAGAGAAGGTAAGTATGAGTTTTGCGTCAAATCAAATGACCATAACTCCCAGCACAAGATGAGTTAGGTGTGCTACTAGATACCATTGGAAAGATCTTTTCCCTTATATTTTCAACGCCACCAAGTTTGCTAAATTTCGAGTTTGTATGAGTAAGATATGACCCTTTTTAGTTAGACTGTCCAGTTAAGAAAAGTTAGCCAAAAATAGTGAGGGATATTTTGGTCCTTTCCTTACCCAATCATATTTAAATCGTTTTTAGTTATTTTAGGGTCAGAATCCGATTAGGTTTAGTTTCATAATCCAAAAATACTATTCGAGTTTTAGTTGAAACTTCAAGAAAAGGCAAGAAGAGATTCTGTATTTCAAAGATTGGATTTCATATTCGAATAAACCTCGTAATCATAAGAAAGTGGGCTTTTTAGTTATGGGCCTAGCAAAAGAAAAATTGGTATAAGATTCTATAGGATCTCCCCCCCCCCCCCGAAAAGAAGAGAAAAGAGGAGAGTTCGTCGAGATTCTTGCGTCTTGTTGTGGAATTTCGCCATGGTTCTAATCCCTTAGAGGTATGTAAGCTTCCATAGTGTTGGGTTTGTTCACCCACACGCCAAACATGTTGTTTTTAGTGTAATTTCATTCTCAAAAAGTTGAAGGATTCAAGTTCTTGTTAGGTGTTCTGGAGGTTCATTGTAGATCTTGTCGTGTGTATTTTGATGATTTCATCAGATGAAAGTGCCTATTTTGAGTTTTTTTTTTAAGTTTATTAGTTTTTACTTAGGATGGGTAATTTAATATAAGGAAGAGTTGAGAAAATAAATTGATTAAAAGTGATTTAGGGTCAGAAAATGAGAGGCAAAATTTGTTGAAACGTTGCCTGAAGAGGGCCTGGCATGGCGCGCCCCAGATACGCCCAGAAAACTTGGGTGGCACGCCTCCAGTGCGCCCAAATGTCTTCTATGATGTAAGGGGATGGCTACCCACTCCCGGAACACCCCAGGTTGCCTGCCCTACTCCTTTTGCATCGGTAGTCCCGTTTGAGCTCATTAAAGTGTAACTTCACTCTTTTTGAGTGAGTCCCTTCGAGTCGTTTTGAGGAGTCTTCTGCAATTTCTAGTAACTTATTTCAAGACTCAAGTAAGTGAGAATGAATTGAGGAGAATGTATTTATAAGTCTACAATATCATCTAAATCCTCCATGTCATGATCCAAAACTCTTGAATTCATAATCCACATTCAAGAGAGAGAGTTAAGAGTAGAGTTCAAAAAAAGTCTCTAAGTTAAATTGTGAATTATTTGAGATCCATCATTGATTTGAAGTATGTTTTGAGGAATTGAAGAATAGGATGAGAGATTAATATACAAGATTTTCGTCTAGTTACTTAGACCTTTGAGTCGAGTTGTTCATGCCTATAACTTCCGCATGAATTCCATAAATCGAGTATCATTGAGAGGAGTAGTATCTCAGACTTCTAAGTCTTGAGTATTGAGTTCTTTATTCCTATATTGAGATAAGAAGTACCTCTTCGTTCTCGAGTTGTGTAATTATGATCATAATTCCCCATGAACTCTCCAAGTTGAAATTCATGAAATCATTCACATGAGATCCTTAACCTTGAATCCATACTTCAATTCAAGGAAGGTTAAGAGTCAAGTCTATAAGTTAAGAGCAACTCGAAGTAAAGTTTATAAAGTTTTCTAAAGTCTTTCACAAAAGTTTTGACATTGTTTTAAAGACTTAAAGTTCAAGCCAAGAAAGAGTAAAGAGTTTAATTAAATTCACAAAAGCTATAAGGGAACTAAGTATTCCCTAAGAGTTTAAGTTTCAAGTTAAGTAAAGAGCAAGAGTTGAGTTCATTTCTTAAAAACTATAAGGGTAATAAGTATTCCATAAGAGTTTATAAATGTTTTCAAATTTAAGATTAACGGGAACTAAGAAGTTCCGAAAGAGTTTTGAAATAAAGAGGGAAACATTGATTCCAAGAGGAGCTTCTTAAAGTTAAAGGGTTCAACAAATTATCTCAAGACAAAGAAAAGAAAGTTCCAATTAAAAAATGAGCTAAAGTACGTTTTGGAAGTAGTATTGAGCATCGATGTGGGGATGAGAGTTCATATTAACTAAACTCTCCATGTAAACTATGTACCCGCCATGGGAATTGGTGGGTCATACTTTTTAGATGATCACGTAAGGTGAGGTAGTGGATGCACTAAGTTGAGTAAGGTCCTATAACGATAGCAAGGTGTACGATGGTCCTCTTGCAAGGTGAGGTACTACGTTGTACCATTACTTATGCTCATAGTGATGGTTGTTAGTTAGGGAAACTCCCACAGTATTAGTTACATGGTTCCTCAAGGGGTTCTTCTTAGTATGAATGTGGATATGAGACTTCATTCATGCATTGCACAAGTAGACTTTGAGAGGGAGCATGATATGTATTTATGATAATAATATCTTTTGTTAAGATCATGTTTTGAAACAACTTTTCTTTGTATTGCACTGGTTTTAAATTGTTTTATATTGAAACGAGTCCAGCTAAGTATCATGAGTTGAGTATTTTGACTTGAGTATCGTTAGTCGAGTATCATATCATTGAGTTGAGTATTTAATGTCTGAGTTGAGAATCTTAATATAGATTATTCATTGGGTTTCAAGTTTGTGAAGAGGTAAGTATGTTCGAATCTTTTATCCAAGTATCAAGATTATGTTATACTTTAGAATTCCGCATACATGCTCGTACATTCCACGTACTGAGCCAATTAGCTTGCATCTTCTCATGATATAGACAATGGTATTCAGGATCATCAAAAGGAGCTTGTTGATATATCCCAAAGTTCGAGTTAGCTATGGTGAGCATCCTTGCTTCCAGTGGATTTCATTTACTTTTCAGTTTGGTTAGGAGGTCGTGGGTCTTATCCTAACTTCCACCTTTGTCAGTTAGAGGCTTCATAGATAGTCAATTTAGTAAAGGAGTCTGTATTTTGCATTTATTTTATTAAATGTTCTAAATACTTATGTTGCCTATTTTATGGCTAGTTGAATATATAATTTTTTTTCAAGTTGTTCCTTTGAGTTTACCGAATCTTGTTTCACTTTTCTAGCTTTGTATGCTTAAGTGAGTCTTCAGCTTGTAGTCAGCCAGGATGAGGGTTCGCTTGGGGACGAGCTATGGTCTTCAAGTGCTGGCCACATCCAAGGTGTAGGCTCGGATCATGAAAAACTTGGTATGAGAGCAAAGGTTTAAGTATCCTAGGGAGTCTATGAAGACGTGTAAAGTAAGATCTTGTTTATGATTGTGAGGGCCTGACTTATATAAATGAGGGACTACAGACATTTAAGGAAAGTTTCCCTTCTTTCATACTCTTAATCGTGTTAAACAGCTATGTCATAGAGATCTATTTTGACTCGTGCGTTCTCCTAATCATTCCACTACTCATCATACTAGAGGTAGTTGAAAAGTGAAGTTCAAAAATCCTTATGGATGACTCGTTCTAAGAAAGAGTTTTGAGGAAGTTATGAGACTTCTAAGTGGCTTGAGAGAAGCCAAAGAGTAAGTTAAATATTCAGTTTTATAGGAATTCACCCATATACACATGAATCGTGCGTTTGAACTAAAAATGAGTAGTACTCTTTTTCATAAATCTTGTTTCAGCTGAGATCTTTATGAGAGAGAGTATGTTTAGAGCTTGGGTATGATTTTCACCTGAAAGAGTAGCAGCAGTTATGAGATCATGACCAGTACTAGTAAGAGAGCCATAGTTAGAGGAAAGTATGCAGAGGTATAGAGATCTATGAAACGGAGATGGTGTTTTAGCAAACTAGGTTGTTATAGTCATGCATCTAATAAACTATTAATTAAATGTTTCCCTTGTGGTAGACTAAGAACTGATGAGTTGTGAAGAGCTCAAATAAGAGGTAGATTAAGTGTTTCAAGTTATTATGAATTAGAGTATACCTTCACTAAAAACGGGTTATGACAATGTGTCTAAGAGAGCCAGAGTATTCATAATGTAATTGATTAATTTAGG
This sequence comes from Solanum pennellii, assembly GCF_001406875.1. Lineage (NCBI taxonomy): Eukaryota > Viridiplantae > Streptophyta > Magnoliopsida > Solanales > Solanaceae > Solanum > Solanum pennellii. Next base: position 60,318,464 of record NC_028646.1, read on the forward strand.
CTTATGAATTTTGAAAGGAGAACCTCATGGTATGCAGAAAATGATAGAGTTACTGGGAGATAAGGCACATTATGTGAGTAGGTAGCACTTAAGTAATGAAGTGGAATGTGATGTTAGCTAGAGTATGCACACTGCGAGGTCGTAAGGATTGACTAATTATCATGAAGTGTTAATGGGAAAGTGTTTCCAAATTTCCATAGTAGTAATGAAGTATAGTATAGTAGAGAAATCATATTGATATTCGGGTTTAGTAATAAACATTAAGCTTGAATTTTGATGAGTTTCATGATCAAAAGAATGACAACATGAGGGTAATGAGGTCAGTCTGTGTCACGACCCAAAACCGGGGCCGCGACTGGCACCCACAATTTCCCTCCTATGTGAGCG